>NW_028324208.1:1237500-1856250 GCF_054372755.1 Phalangium opilio
CGTAGGTGAGGATACAGAGGCACCGTTATAGGAATAGGGGGTGCCACTCCATCCCTTTATCCTTCATGAATGCACGGATATATGAACTGTCATCCTTCTCTTATTATTACCTTCTGTAGTTTTGATTCTTTCAGTGAAACGTCTCATCTCGAACTATTGTTGCTAACAAAAGTCCGTCCCTTTTACTAGGGAGAAGGTATAAATTCGCCGCCACATTTCTAGCTCCTTATCTCCTGCAGTCCATACAAACGTAGCCTGTCCGGACGGAGTTAATCACCGCTGCCTCTAAATTACAACCAGACCAGCATCTCATTGGTTCTTGAAAACTCACGTCAGCGCGACGCGAAAGAAGCAAATTACTTGTATCTGTCCGACTGAGGAGAGTGTAGCGAAATAGCCCGGCCCTCACCTTTTACGCCCCCTCACCCTTGCATTTTGAAAGGGGCACTGCAGAAACCAATACTTAGGCATCTTATGCCTTCTCCCTAATAAAATAGATACCGCTTCTTGGTTCATCTATCGAATGGAGAAAACCACACAGAGACTCTTCTCGAATAACTAACCCACCCTGACAGAATGAAGCAGCAAGTTGTAGGGAAAATGGGGTAAGGTTTATAATACAGCATGCGGAAAGCAGTCTTTTTTGGGGGTTTAATTAACGCTTACGCCAAGGAGAGCGGCCAAGTTGAAACGAAAGACAACCCCAATTTCATTTATCGCATGCCGAATGGCCCGGAGCGCAACGGTCTGTATTCCCTAGCATGTACTCTAGTACCTTAATGAAGTTACAACATTTTAACCCAGAGTATTGTCGATGATGGTTTGCGGCAAGTTTTAACCAAGAAATTTACTTTCTATTTTTATATCAATATCCTTTTGAAATTACCTTATCTGTTTTAAATCTCTGGTCCCAGATAATAGAAACATCTTTTTTTTTGAGGCATTTGTGACGAGGATCATAAATGTTGCCAGCTATGCCTGGAAAAATTGTTTTAACTCATGTTACATATTGTACATGGATAAAGAGAATATTTTCACGCCTTCGGAAATTGATACAAGATATTCCTAAGCATAATATCGTTATGTATTATAATATGAATAAGAATGACATTCCATTCTTCACGTTGCTATATTTCTGCTAAAACAAACAGTTAGTTTTTCTTTGCAACACAATTGTTTGACAAGTTGGGAAAGCAGAATGAACCTCTCCGAGTCGAGACGAGACGAGGGCTATCTACCCACTTAAGAGGTTTTTGATAAAAAATTAAATAAATATAATTGAATTTAATTTTTGTAATCGTCATTATTTTACCTTAATTATAGTTAAGTCGTTTTAAGAAACTTTATTTCTAAAATAATTTTAAACATAGCTATTGTTGACGTTTGAATTCGAGCCTATGCCTATTTAATTCTTGGATATTTAGAGTATAAAAGGCGATTTATTCCCAATGAACGATAATTAAAGCCGCAATTGAGTGAACCTCTGGCGGAAGCCTTGCCATCAGAAGGCTAGACGCTTCTCGTAACCCTAGCCGATTGCCGCGTACGAAGATTACGGAGTAGAAGCCAATATTACTTTCTGTTTTTACCTCTCCGAGTGACGTATGTCACGGAGAGGTATTACACCGGCCGTGTCTGTCTGTCTGTCTGTGTGTGTGTCTGTCAGACCCCACGTGACCGCGTTCGCAGTTTACAAATCGGAGCAAACAAATACCCGATTTCTGGAACGCGTTTGCGGTTCACGGAAATTTGGCCATTCATCTACCAACACCAGTCTCTACTAACTGGCTTCTAAGGACCACAATCTGCTAGTCTTTGTCCATCCCACATGGACGCTAGCCTGTACTTGCTGGCTTCCAATTTCACCTTGACACCAGCTTCTATGCACGACCATCTTCTGTTCTTCGTCAATCCCACATTGACACCAGCTTCTATGCCCCACCATTTTCAGGTCTTTGTCCATTCCGGCTTCTTCTCCATCGTTATCGTTTGGTTTTAAGATATACGCGGCGATCGGCTAGGGTTACGAGAAACGTCTAGCCTCCCAATGGCAGGGCTTCCCAGGGGCGTCGATCGTGTGGGGGCAGTGGGGGCCTGAGCCCCCACGGGGAAAAATGAGAGGGGGCTCAGCCCCCTCTGGGAAGGTGCGTTTAATTTGGGTGCCACTGTGAGTCGGCCGAGACTGGTCCCCCACGCTCACTCTTTTTACCATATAAGGAAAATATAAATGACCTTTTGTTGTTGAAATAATAGAGTTATTTTAGTCTATTTCACTATTTACGATTAGGTCTGTATTTATATCAATATAGAATATGTATACTAAATTCCTCATAAACATTTTCTACTATATATGGAAGTAGCAAGATTATATTCAGAACGGAGGTGCGGAAATGTTTTCAGGCTGAATGTTTTAATACCAACCACTTGGCATCGCTTAGAAACGCCAATGAGTGACTGCAGATTGGTTGGAGCGACCGAATTCTCTTGGAGTCTTGTGCTGAATCAAACGGACTCTTTTTATATTGCAGGGAGCCCAGCGGTCCTATTATCTATAAAATACTATATATTTGAACCTGTCCCATATTATGTTATAATTTCATGATAGGTCCTATTATATCCTATACTATTGACTTAGTTTTATATCCTATACTCTTGACTTAGTCCTATATCCTATACTCCTGACTTAGTCCTATATCCTATACTCTTGACTTAGTCCTATATCCTATACTCTTGACTTAGTCCTATATCCTATACTCTTGACTTAGTCCTATATCCTATACTCTTGACTTAGTCCTATATCCTATACTCTTGACTTAGTCCTATATCCTATACTCTTGACTTAGTCCTATATCCTATACTCTTGACTTAGTCCTATATCCTATACTCTTGACTTAGTCCTATATCCTATACTCTTGACTTAGTCCTATATCCTATACCAGGGATGGCCAACCTTTATTCACGGTGGGCCAAATTCAAAATTAGAGACCATCAAGTGGGCCACACAATCAAAATTCACCTTTTTTCATTTATTTGAAAAATTTTACAATTGTTTTCACCAGTTTTAGCGCGAAACCTAACATTTCTTTTGTTTAATTATCTCATCAATATTAAAATCCAGTTTAGAAGTTGAAATACTCAGGCAATTTTCAAGATGACTATCCGACAATCAATTGCTACCCTTGCTTTCATTCTTGAAAACACTAGCTCACAAATGTATGTGCTACCAAACAGTGAGCTCATGAAAAGAGCGTTTTCGCGAATTTCTGAATATTTTTCCTTAGTTACACACGTTTTGTAGAACTCAATGAGCTCCGTTTTGTTGAATTTTTCTTTCAGTGGTGAATCACATTGAATGTCAATAATTTCCATTTGTAGGTTGTGTGGTACAGATTCAACATCCTGAGAAAACGGACGTGAAAAGATATCGAGAAATAGTTTGTTTTCTCTGAAATCCTGAAATCGAAGTGCAAATTCTTCTCTAAGCCTCGATACTAATTTTGGGTATTTCTGGGGGGTATTGACGCGCTTCAGACCCGATAATGTGGGAAACTGAATGTAATTTTTGACTTTCAACGGATTTTCCCACATCTGCGTTAAACTTCAAAAGACGTGATATTTTCGAACATAGAACAGATTTGTTGGTTATTGCCTTGCATACGCGAGTTAAGCTCACTTAGATGTGTTGCCATGTCAACTAGAAAGACAAAATCACAAATCCATTTTTCATCATTAAATTCAGCCACTCCCTTTCCTTTCTCTTCCATAAAAATTTTTATCTCATCTTTAAGGCCAAAGGCTTGTTTAAGCATACTTCTTCGACTTTAGCCATCTAACTTCGCAATAATACACGACATCTTCATGTTCAGAATCGCATTCGTGAAGGAATTCCTTGAACTGTCTATGATTATATTATGTCACAATACAGATTCTCATTCATCCTATGGTGGGCCATCAGAACTTATAGGTGGGCCCGTAGAATTACCTTGGCTTGCCATTAATACCATTAAATTGTTCACTCAGCTGGGGCCAAATTAGAAATAATAATATATAAGCCTGAGTACGGCTTTGACCGAGCCCTCACACAAACCCGGCAACTGATTGAAAGCACTATTGGTCTACTGAAGCAAGTTTTTCGGTGCTTGTTGTTACGTCGCACACTTCACTATCATCCTACAGCTGCAGCTAAAATATTCTACGCTTGTTGTACGCTTCACAATATGCGTAGAGACGCAGAACATCGACCTGAAGACGATGTTTTCACTGAGTCAGAGACATCAAGCGAGAGTGAATCTGATGACGCAGTAATAGATGATAGGAGAACAAGAAATAGACAAGCTAGACTGAGGAGAAGAGAAATTAGACGAGAAAGGAGGGCAACAGTATTATTATTTTCCAGAGTTTGCACCCGGTCCAAACGATAATTGGCTTCACGCTGGTCAAGGAGTGAGAGCGCATATTGTACGACGTTTTCGCTAAGGGTTACGGCAAACGCGTGCCTTGAAATTAATCAAATATATTGTAAATAATTAAGAGATAATCTTCAACTCTCTTAGTTTATTATTAAAACAAAAATCAATAAGTGAAAGGTAGCATTTATTTGTTTTTCGTCATAGCTTCCACGCGCTGTACGATGCCACCCATGTGACTAGCTATATCACAAAACTAGGGTTGTAAATTTTCCGGAAAAATAAAACGCGGAAAATTTTCCGGAAATTGTTCCGGAGAATTTTCCTCTTCGCGGAAAATTTTCCGCTAATCGGAAAAATATAAAACTAGCAATTACGTGAGCTTTGAGTCAATTTATCTAACTTTTAAAGATCTAAAACATTCTCCAGTTATTTAGCCATCTTTAGTAGATCTATTAAAGTACCACCAAATATTAGTGGTTGATTTTCCCATAATTTGTGACTTTAAACAGGGTTAACAAACTTAAAAACATTAACAACATAACACCTCGTTTCCCTTACAATGACGCAGACGATCACTATCCTTTACACCTGATAATTTTAGTTTCACTTGGGTCTCTTAACGTTTAGGTCTCGACCCTCTAACGCCTTATACTGTCATAAGAGCAAACAGTAACCCTATGCATGCAAGCGATAGCGAATGAGTGAGGTTTTCCTATAGAGAATAGGGGTCACTAGACACTCTGCCCTTGGACAATTTTTTACCCCTCCGAATTCACTTAAAACAAAATAATGAATGTTTTGAAAAGAAAGGCAATTGAAAAATTTTAAAGTTTTAACTTTTTAGTTGAAAAACCGGTAGTGGAAAAATACGGAAAATTTTCCGAGCGGAAAATTTTCCGACTTACAACCCTACACAAAACGCTTGAGCCATTTTTTCCAATGATTTAGCTTTCTCCCTCTCAAAAACAGTTCTTTCCTCCATGGCTGTTTTTATTCCAATGATTGTTTTTATTGTCCTCGATTTCCTTCAATGTATCAGTAGCTTTATTCAAATTTTGACTATTTATCGTGCTGGCATTCTTTCCTAAACGTTCCAAAATTGTTTTGTTTAGTAAAATAAAGTTAGATTAAACTTTAGATTTCCTTACGTCGTTTTCTACTTGGTTCAGCATCCTCTTGATCCTCACGAGGGTTCGCCTGCTGTGCGTTATTAACTGCAAAGTGGAAACATTCCTCGAAAATTATAATTACCGGAAACAACTGACAACCTTACCACGCTCTTCGTCATTTAAATGGTTTGTAACAGGGGTAACTTCCCCCCTGGTTAAGTCTTTTGCGTGTGACTCCTTCCCAACTTCATTTGAAGCAATTACCTCGAAACTAAAATTACCATCGATGTCCTCTTCAATATGAATTTCTTCTGGCGGTTCTCGAATTACATTATCTACACTAATATGGGAGGGCCCTGTTACTTCCGTTTCGATGGAAAGACCTACTATTTCCGTTTGCTGTGACCAAGAAACATGTTAACAAAATACACAAAACATACCTTTTTGATTAACAGATATTAGTCAGAGGGTGTGTTGTTCTAATTATTAACCGTTTGGAGCTTATGTTTTAATGTTGAAAGCCTATTTCAGGCACTGCTACGTTACCGTCTACACATAGTGCACCTTTAACAGCTAACAAACGTTTTTCTAAATCTGTGAGCTCGAGCGGGGATTTTGAGCCACCTCCAGTGCCACTCTGGGCCTTTTTTATAGCTGCAGCCTTTCCCTTTGTTTCTGATTTCCAATCAGCCCACGACTTATAATATAAATAACACATTTGAAATGGTAACCGTATGTGAAGCAATGGTTTTCAAACCTTTTTCCACTTCTTAAGATCTTTCGTAGGACCTAAACCGTCGGCATTAAGGATGTAATGTTTGTGGTTACGTTTGTTGGAATTAGTGTTCGATATATTTAATAAACATCGTTTAATACTCAAAAGGTTACATTAAAAAGGAACTGTCGTTATTACTCGCCTACACTACGCATTACTCTAGATCTAGGAACTGGTTTATTCTAGAACTTTTAATACAGGTTGTTTTTGAATAGATGGCGCTTATAGCTAATCTGGGTATTGTAAGCTTTGGCGGGTATTTTTAAATATAAAACATCACATCTCATTTTTCTTATGAAACAAAACAAAATTAAAAGATAACGAATGAGTATGCAAATTTAAAGTTCGGTAATTAATCTTCTTGGGGGTTGACGTGCTTCCCTGAGGTTGTACCGTCCTTGAGGTATGTTCGGTGTTGGACAACGTGGTGTCGGTGGACCCGGGGTCGTTACAATTGGATTGGATGGTGGGGCCATGGTAGGAGAAGACGACAGTGACGGTACAGTATCGGTGAGATCATTTTCAATGTCTTCGACAAGTATGCTCGGTGGTACTAAAGGTTTAAAGAATGAAGAATTGCGAGTCACGTGTTGCCCGTTACGTTCGACCGTAATCATTGACCCGTTTTTTCCGGTGATGACGCATGGTAAGGGATCAAAGTAAGGCATCATTTTGTGACCACGATTGGCTTTAAGGAGAACTTGATCTCCAAGTTGAAAACTCGATGGTTTCACATGTGGCTTGCGATCATGATACATTTTCATCCTTGTTTTGGCATGAGCGTCGCGCGTCTCAAGATCGGGAGCGCGCAGTGGCACAGCGGATGGAGGGGAAGGGAGAGTCGTACGTAAAGGACGACCAAACATGAGGTTAGATGGTGGCAATCCGGTCGTACCATGAGGCGTATTGCGATAATTGGCTAAAAAGCGTTGTAATTCGTCCTTCCAGTCGACGTGAGCAACCTCAGCGGCTCTGATTGCTTTATTGAGAGACGCCATAAACCTCTCGGCGGTGCCATTAGCTCTAGGCCAATAAGGGGTGATTTTCCGGTGGTGGATTCGAAACTGATGAAGAAAATCGGTGAAGGTTTGCGAATTAAAAGGTGGACCATTATCGGTCTTAACCACTTCGGGTATGCCAAAAATCGAAAAAACACGACGTAGTATACTGATGTTCGCATCGACAGAGGTGGAGGCCACAATCTCGGCGAGGGGGAAACGAGTTTGTTCGTCGATGATGACAAGTAGATAGTGTCCAGTTTTGAACGGACCGAGATGGTCAAGTGCGAGATGGGCCCATGGCTTGGTTGGTAGTTTGGTCATTTGAAGTGATTCGTTAGTGTATGAATTGGTGGACGCAAGGCAAGGAAGGCAAGATCGAATGACTTGGTCGACCATTGTATCCATTTGGGGAAACCACACTTTGGTTCTCAAAAGTTGCTTAGTCTTGACGAGACCAAGATGACCTTGATGTGCGAGCGCAACGATCCGATTTTGAAGGGAGGTTGGGATATACAGTCGGTGCTCTTTCAAAATCATGCCATCATGAATAGCAAGTTCACCCTTTACAGCAGCAAAACGCTTTATGATGGCCTGGTGGGGATCAGATAGTGGAACATTCCAACGATTCGAGCGTAAACGTTGAAGTAAATCTTGGACCAATGGGTCATCATCCGAGGCTTTCTTGACCTCCTCATATGTCACAGCCTTTGGTAAAGCATGATGTACTATCATGTGAAGGTGTGTTTCGGTCTTTGATGATAGAGGTGAGGGGTTTTCTTTAGAAAAGCGTAATGGATGACGCGAAAGAAAATCGGCGGGATTCATTTTACCCGATTGGTACTTGAGATGAATGTCGTAGGGCGCCAGGCGAAGATTCCACCTTTCAATCCGAGCGGATGTCTTTGCCTTAGGATTGCCAAGCAAGGTTAATAACGGGAGATGGTCTGTGACAACTGTGAATTTAGAACCATAGATATACAAATGGTAATGTTCACAGCCCCATACTATGGCTAAAGCCTCGCGTTCCGTTTGGGAATAGCGTGTCTCGACATCGGTCAGTGCTTTGCTGGCGAAGGAAACGATGTGTATGGCGTTATGTTGGTCAGATTGTGTTAAGATTGCCCCAAGTCCGGTGGGACTAGCGTCCACATAGATGGTGGTGTCGCGTGATGGGTCAAAATAGGATAAAATGGTGTCTTGCGAGAGATGGTGGCGCAACAAACGTAGGGAATGATCATGGGTTTCTGACCATTGCCACGGCATATCTTTCTTCGTAAGCTGGCGCAAAGGATAAGTGACGTCTGAGAAATTAGGTATAAATCGTGAACAGTACGTGGCCAAACCCAATAGACTTCGTACTTCATCGGGTGTGGTAGGTTGGTCAATGTGATTGAGTGCCTTGATTTTCGCTGGGTGAACAGACACACCAGCGGAACTAAATACATGCCCATAAAACACCAATTTCGGTTGTCTAAATTCGCATTTTCCAAAATTCAGTGTTACATTGTTCTCTTCGAGTCGGTCTAAGACCTCCTTAAGGGCTTTGTCATGTGCCTCATACCCTTTTCCAAAAACCAAAATGTCATCGGAGACGTTGAAGGAATTGGGTATATCTTGAATGAGACAGTAGATGGTATGATGAAAAAGTTCGGCCGCAGAGTTAATACCAAAACTCAAACGCTTGTAGCGATATAAGCCGCGATGTGTACTAAAAGTGGTGATGTCCCTTGACGCGGGATCAAGTAGGAGCTGGTGATAGCCTTTATTGAGGTCGAGTTTGGAGAAAACCGTAGCGCCGTTCAATCGCTGGATGACATCTTCAATAGTAGGCATCACGGGTCGAACACGAATGATAGCCGTGTTCGGGACACGCATGTCAACACAAAGGCGTATTTTGGGTTGCTGTGAGGTGGAGGGTGGAGAGGTGATCGAGGTATCTCCAGTGGTGATTTGCCGCTTGGGAACCAAAACAATAGGAGAAACCCAACTGCTTTGTCCCGTCACGGGCTCGATAATATCATCCGCCAATAACTGATCCAACTCTGCTTCCAATGCATGACGTAGATGAAATGGAATCCTGCGATGTGGTTGTGCGATGGGTTGAACAGAGTTATCACAAGCAAGGGTGATCGTTACATTCTTGATTAGGCCAATACCCCGAAAAAGCTTTGGAAACTGGTCCTTGATATCGCGGGTATTGAGGAAATTGACGGTATGTTCGGACGACGATGGTGATGAGATCAGTTGAAGATCTTTTAAACTAGGATATCCAAGGAGAGACGGTGATGCAGGACTTCGATCTGATGTCACATAGAAATCACCGTATGCGCGATGAGAGCGTATCTTTATTTCCGATCCAAACTTGCCAAGTAACTTAAGAGGCGTATCCGATCCATACGGAAAAATCTTCAATGAAGCTGGATCCAGCGGTGGTTTGTTTTTTAGGGCGTGATAGGTCGGAAGATTTAATAGATTCACGCTGGCTCCGCTATCCATCAGTAAAGTCACGTTGGTATCTCCAATTTGGACATCAACCAGTGGTAGCGATGAGGGTGAAGCCTCCTGATCAAATAAGGTAAACAGATACTCTGACTCCTCATCATCATTGTGAGAGGACTGAGCTGCTTCATCTGCATGTTCCGTGTTTAGCGTCCTAACCCGAGATATCGAATTACGTGTAAACTGGTTGGTAACAGGTGCGGGTGCACGACTGAGTGTGGCAGGTGAACGGCACACTGCACTAAAATGATTTAGTCTACCGCAGTTTCGACAAACTTGGCCAGTAGCAGGACATGGAGAGTTGATATGAGGGTATGAACCACCACATAACCCACACTTGCGGTTGGATTGATTTCTGTTGGCTTGTGCAGGGGGACGACTTTGATTAAAGCGTTGTTTTGGTTGACCAAAGTGTTGTTTCGATTGTTTTGATCGGTGTGGTCTAGAGGTAGGTTGTGAGCTTCGGAGGTGCGATACCTCTGGTCTAGAAGCTGGAAGATGGTCTTTTTCGATTGTAGATGCTTGAGATTCGGAGAGGGCCATGAGGCGACCCTTTTCTAGGATTTGGTCAAGTAACATGGTAGGATTTTCAAACGCAAATCGGCGTAGCTTCTTTGACTTACAAGTCTGAACGATGTGTCGTTTAAGTTCCATATCGAGGTCTGGAAAAGCACAATAACTGGCTAGGGAACGCAAACGTACGTGATAGTCATCTACAGTTTCATGGTCAAACTGTCGTGCTTCCCGGAACTTGTATACTTCAAAATCAACATTCTGTTTTGGTGCAAAATGTGTCGAAAGAAGAGTCTTAGCTGCATCATAGGTAGAGGCGTTTTCATGGCCAGGTAGAGCGTAGAATATCTCTTGTACTGGATCACCGGCACAATGTAAGAGTAGGGCCTTTTGGCGAAGGTCGTCTCGTACACCCGAGGCTACGAGATAATTTTCAAACTTGGTAGTCCATTTCTTCCAAACTGCATTAAGATTGGCAGGATCGGTGTGAAGATCAAAGGGAGTTATGGCAGGTACAGATAAGGCCATGATGATTAGTGATGATTGCGTCGGTAAGCCTTGGTTACTTCCGACTGGTAAACGAGTACAAGAACCATACGATTGATAGATAGATTAACAAGTCCCTCGTAGAAACGAAAACATCTCCGTCGCCAATGTAATGTTTGTGGTTACGTTTGTTGGAATTAGTGTTCGATATATTTAATAAACATCGTTTAATACTCAAAAGGTTACATTAAAAAGGAACTGTCGTTATTACTCGCCTACACTACGCATTACTCTAGATCTAGAACTGGTTTATTCTAGAACTTTTAATACAGGTTGTTTTTGAATAGATGGCGCTTATAGCTAATCTGGGTATTGTAAGCTTTGGCGGGTATTTTTAAATATAAAACATCACAAAGGACATCTACTAATTGCTCCCACAATCTGTCTTGAGCTACTCTAGTAAATTCTGCGGTAAATCTACCAGAGACTAATTCCGGGTGGGACACCATGTATTCCACCATCAATGAACGTTGATTGCAAGTAACCTTAGGTCCACGAGGAGCCATACTGTCCACTCTCTTTGAGTATATATTAAATAATCCTTTACTTGTATAGACCAATATAAAAAGGGGGGTCGAAGGGGGCCGCAGTGCTCTTGTGAATATGTATATCCGGTTTTAAAGCGCGAACTACTACACATCGCTGCAGCCCCTACCGATCCTTCTTTTTATATTGGCTATATAAATATATGACCAAGGCTTATTGTTATTTACCCTTTAACTTCGTCTTTATTTATCTAGAAAACCCATCATTAATGATAAAACTAGAAAAGTTAAATTAAAGGACTTTTATTACTTACCCATATATTTTTCAGATGTTTTATGCCTCACTAGTTTAAAGTTGTTTAGCTACGATAACTTTCAGATTAGCTCGTAATGTGAATGAAGACAAGAAACCGAGAAAGCGTCTGCTTAAAGAGAGGATGACATAGGGCAAGTGGTCGGACTACTTCATATCAAATAATTGAAGAACTAAAAACTTATATTGCTTTTTAAATGCTAGGGGAACAATTATTCTTTGTTTCACTATGCATCTGGGTGTTCTAGTTAGCAGAGGCATCGACAACAAATCACTTGATTTTCCGTTTCGTCCTCCCTTTAATAGATCATGTGACCAAAAACTTTAGGATGTGTAGAATGAAAAAAAAACCTCCTAACATCTCATTCCGAAAGGCCAAGTGTCTCATTTCTCTAACGAAAGGGTAACAAACGGCTGTGAAACGTGTCTCAGAATCCGAACTTTTGTAGTCCAAAAACAATGTTCGTTATGGGACGTTCGGTACACCGATCGGAAAACTTTGATCGTAAAACTTAACAAACGCCTCAGAATAGGACCCAGCTGATCGAGAAGAGGGGACTTTTTTCGTGGCTGGGAAATATTCATTTGGCAAAAACCACAGAACTCCCTTTCTCGCATCAATCTCAAGACATATCCTGCTAGCCAAGTTTAGGGTTTCTCTCTGTGGAGTCGGAAGTACTAACAGCCCATCTAGAATAGAGATAACATTAAATGGTAGTTTTGAAGGTGATACTGTACCTGTAGAAGTATCTGCAACTTCCTGGTCTTGAAGCTCATTGCTGGAAAGGGCGGAAAGTTCTGGGAAGTTATGATCTTCAACATTGGCGTCACTGGAAGAACCATTAATTTTCCCCTTTATCAAGATGTTTTTGAGACTGAACAGTGTTGCCCTTGCATCAAGCATGTCGTTTCCCCCTGCTGAGGCCCTAAGTTTTGAAAAAAGCTCAATATTGTCACTTGTTAATTTCCTGGTCAATACATAATGAAATCCTTGCTGCAGAAGATATCCAACGCAAGATACAGTCGACTCTATAGTGATCGTTATGGCTGCAAGACGATGCATCATGGCAACATTAGTCTTGGAATTTACAGTGACCACTCTGACAATAAAAATCCACATTCTTCAACATTTCGAAGAACAGATAGAGAACGAGTTGGTGCAGGTCTTCTCAAGTGGTCTGTCTTGTAAAGAAATACGCCGCAGGTATTGTGTAGGAAATTGAAAGTCCATTAATCACAAAGCACAGAAGCTGGTTTGCAACAACTGGTTCCTTTAGCATTCGGTACTCATCGTTGAAAATCTCTGCGAAATTAGACGAATTTTCTGTTGTTTTGTTCAGATCTTTCAAACCAAACACTCTGTCAATCCGTTTGTCATATATCACTTTAGGGTTAATAGCCATTTCGTCAATGATGAGTGAAACAAATCTCTCTTGAGGTTCCAGATGATTCACTTCAGATTTGAGACGTTCTTTCACCAGCTTGGTGCAGCCAGTTTCTCCGCCAACTTCTCCAGTATACCTTTTTAAGGTATATTTAGTGGAACGTTTCAAAAAACCAGTTTTACGGGGATTGTTAACTCCTTTTGTTGAGGTAAAATTCCAAACAGCTCATTGATGAACGACATCAGGGTTCCAGGAAGGAAAATTGAAAATTATGTCTAAAAGGAAAGTAGCTTCCCCACATCCTTCCTCCAGTGGCGTAGGAACGGGGGGTACAAGGGTACATTGTACCCCCCTAAAATTTTACTAGGGCGCCTAAATGGATCAGAAAGGGCGCCAAATTTATAATAAAAGGGCGCCAAAATAATACTGAAGTAAAAAGAGGCGAATAGACCATTTCGGTATTAGGCGCAGCGCCGTTTTCCGTCGTAGAAGCCAAGCCCGTCTTCGGTAAGGCATAAAAAGGTAGAGAGCTTATTCAGCTTATCAAAGACAGCTTCGCAAATTTGGGGCGCTGAAGACCGTTCGTGCCTGCGCAGAGATGAATACCGAAATGATCTATTGTGAAAATAAAGCGGACACGCAGAAACCTTTTTTAAAAGGCAATGGCAGCAAGAAAGTATGCAGGACGAAACCTAGTCTTTTGCATCTTAATCGTCTGCTTCTTGTAGTGCCTGCCACTTACGCTTCAGCACCCAGAGATCCTATAATTCCAATAAAATCCTATATTTTAGAAAGTATCCTACAATTTCACAAATCGTCCTTTAAAGTCCTATATTTTTGGGATTTCGAAGTAATTATTACGTTTTAAACGTAGAATTAGCGAGATCTCATTTGGTCACATTTTTCCCTTCAATGTTTCCATAATTGAATTTAAATAATATTTAAAGTATATCAATTACTTTGCATTCTGAGCTGCGTTACAATTGAACTTTGCCTAAGACCTTTCATCTAAAATGTCTAAGTTCACAGATTAAGCTCAATTAGAGCACAGACTTTTAGATTATCTTTAATTATAAAAAGAATTTTGAAAATTAGTTTTCTCTGGAAATTATCTTTTCCTACCTGACCCTTAGCTTGATTTGGTAATTTTCAGTCACTTTTAAGTCTCTTTTTGCTTATTGTTTTTTTAATGATTAGTCACTTTTAAAAGTAAATCTGAATGTGTCTTCTATGTGAGCCCTTGAGTATTTGATTAGATCAAGATGTGATATAACGCACTTAAAGGAATCTTACATTCTCACTAAATAAAATTATCCGCACTATGGGTCTTATCATTTAAGAGTCCTATATAATCCTTTAGTTTTATGAATCCGGTCCTATAAAATCCGATTTTTGAGAAGGGAATCCTATTTTTCGTATTAAAAAATTCTCTAAATGAGTTGGTGCCCTGACATACGGGAAAAAAATTACTTAATATGAATAAATCATTTAGTGATTATCTAAACATATCCAGAGAGGATTGATATAAAATTCTTGTGCCGAAAATTATCCACAAGCAACAACTATCGGCCACCAGTTTCTGGAAAATCATAATAATTTACCATTTCCAGGGTTGGCAAAAACCCGGACAAAACTAGTTTTTGCCGGGACACGTGGAAAAAACGAGCAAAAACTAAATTCATGGTTACAAAGTGGTAAACTAGCGAGTTTTAAGTCCATTTTCGTGATGTTTTTTAATGTTATGTTAGAAAAATATCAATAGTATTTTTAATTTTTAAATTTGAGATGGTTATTGCTGTATTAAATTTTTAGTATTCAAATTTGCCAGGCGTTTTTCTATGAGCATTTTTCAGGAAAACAAAAGTAGAAGCGGTTTCATTCTTTAACCTATTTCAAAGTTTTCCATTAATGAAAGAGAGTAGAAAACATTCTATCGAGGCTGAGCTATAACATGTCACTATATTTGGTTGGTTACATGGCCAGTAAGAACGCTATAGATTAGTGGCACTTGTACCCAATGCTAGTAAATTAAAGGCATAATGATAACTGATATTAATTTATTTATATTAATTTAGCTTCAAGTTGTTCGCGAATTTTTAACGAATAATTTGTCAAATACTTTGCATAGAATTCAGGCAAAAACCTTAAAAAGTGGAAAAAACCGCGGAAAAAATAGTTTTTGCCACCGGTTTTAACCTGGTTTAAACCGCGCGGAAAAACCGCGAAAAATTAGTTTTTGCCACCCGGTTTTAACCTGAACCGCGGTTTTTTCCACCCCTGGCAAAAACTTGCCAACCCTGACCATTTCACATTTCACTGTAACTAAAGTACCTTAATTGTTATATGTATTTTTCGACATTTTTCTTTTCTTGGGAGGGGGGCGCCAAAATCCACATATAGACTGTACCCCCCTAAATTCGAAACGTTCCTACGCGCCTGAAGGTCAGGAGTTCATAATAAACCCCCTGTTATTTAATTTAACCGCGGAATTCTCACTCACACCATGGCCAACCATGATAACCTTCTTTCGGCGGTAGAAGGCCAGCCAGCTTTACCCGAGCCCCATGTTAGAAAACAACTAGCAAAAGCCAAGTTCTTTGAGCAAAAGCGCCCCGAGTTCCGACTTTCGCCGATAGGTGAGCTACCAACCCAGTTTCCCTCGTAATGCTTTTTCCATGGATAAAGAATGCGCGCAAGGAAATTTGTTTTCACTCTACAAGATAGACAACTCCCTATCTCGAACGACAGCTTATTCTGTTACAGCATCGGTTGTCAGCAGGTGCAAAGCTAGGTGTCTATGTAACGTAGCTTTGTGCGTACTGACAAGGGACGAAAAACTTCAGGATTTTCAGGATTTAAAATACCCGCGAGTTTTTTAGCTCGAGTGGACGGATCTCTAGGCCTTAGTTTCAAATACATGTGAAATTGCCTACAGCCTGCTACCGTCTCTTCTCAGTACACACAAAGCTAGGTTAAATAGAGAACTATCTTTGCGCGTGCTAACAACCGATGTTGTAACAGAGTATATTCAGAATAAGCTGTCGTCCGAGATAGGGAGTTGCCTATCCTATAGAGTGAAAACAAATTTCCTTGCGCGCATTTATTCTTTGTCCATGCTTTTTCTATGGGAAAAAAAAATCGGAAATGGACTCAGTTTTAGAGCATTGTTAATACATTTACCGATTTCTTTCTAGGCCAAATTTTAAATGAGAAGTCTAGTAAGTTCTAATTTATATTTTGAGACCTATTTGATAGTTTTCCGTCCGTTATTTGACGAATAATTTGCATTCAAAGTTGGAGTTCTTTTTAAAAGCATCAATGGAAATCACCAATGAACGAAGATTTTCATTAGTGCATTACCCCTCAACTCCTTTAAGTGCTCAAATGATTACCCAAAACATCTAAGCGACCTTAATAGAAGAACAAAGTTTCAGTGATTATCTCCTAAAACGCTCAATTAATACACGCTTTGAAAGTTTAAGTTTACAACATAGACTTATACCCACGCATATTTATAAATGTTTAACATTGACTTATGTCCAGGAGCGTTTGAAAGAGAAAGAATTCGGTAAAACACCCAACTTGAGTTCTATCTTTGTGTAAATTCCAAAGTTTTTATTTTATAGAAAGTTGTTCGGGTTCTTAGAATATTTATGACTTAAAAGGTGAGAAATTTTAAAGAGAGTATTAAATCTGATATTTTATGTAGGGCAATATGACAAATTTGTGTGTTCACAAAAGACATACAGATACTAGTGTTTGTTCATTAATATTCTCACAGACAGGGCCGGATTAAGCAATTTTGCACCCGGGGGCCGAAATAGTGTGCGCCCCCTTAAGTCGGAAAAAACGGAACAGCAAATGTCCCTAAGGGGTAATTGTTAAACTCAATGAGCCCCAACAAGCCTTGCGCCCGGGGGCCAGTGCCCCCCTGCCCCCCCCCTTAATCCGGCCCTGCTCACAGAGCATCCGTATTGTACTATCATAGATAAATCATAATCCTTTCTCCTTAAAAACATCAATGAATGAAAAATATCACCTGAACACAATTTGTCCCTTTTCACTCTAAGTGTGTTAATTTTTATGCGCAGAGTACATTCCCAATGCACTGTTATAGACAAATCATAATCCTCTCCCTTTTAAAATCACCAATCCCTCTTTTCATTCTCCCTTTAAAAAGACGAACGATACTTCTTCTTCTTCTGCAACTACATCTTCTTCAGACCAAGTCAAACTAATACCCCCATTGTAACGCTTTTACTACTACCAAAGGCCTATGGCTGCCAAGCGTTAGCATTCCTACTACTACTATTTAAAGTTTAAGGTCTAGGGTATTAAAATGACTAAACTTCATATTTGCCATACTTCGAATCTTATTTATTAAAACAGTTATATTGGTAATTATTAATTAAACTGAAGGTTTAAACATTAAGGCGTTCTATTAGCCGATACTATTAATTATCATGGCATTATATCTGACCATAAAACTAACAATCAAATAGTAGTTATCCCCGACAGTAACGATTCTAATTAACAATCCCCCAAAATAGTTGGTAAAGATAAAAATATTGACTATCATGCAGCATGCATATTTCGACCGATGCCAGGTCTCCTAATTCTATACTACGAGGTTTTTGCCTCTACTAATCATTTCTACGGTTATCCTACTAATTGATAATACGTTTAAATTGCGAAATCACTAGATTGTACTCATCACTTAAGTCTTCAGGCGGCGAGCGGCGATAGTTGACGAAAGTCTATATTAGAGTCCAAGTTGTATAAGTTGGCTTGCGTGGTGCAACGGTTTAGCTGGAACCATTGATGGGCTATTCCGGCGGCTATGTTCTACTCTCTTGGAAAGTGGCGGCCAGCGCTAAGTCTTTTCAATTATGTCGGTCCATAGGCTCGGTTCGGGTGGAAGGCATGTAAGGCATCCTCTGGTATCGCTCAGTCGACTTGAGTATTGTCCAGAGTCCCGTTCTCCATCAGGTGAAGTTAAAAGGTCGAGTTCGAATGATTCGAATAACAAGACTGTCGTTGCTCCCAATATTGCTGACTTATATAGGCGCGGGAGAGTTCCAGTGACGTGTCGTGATTCTTGGTTTGAAAACCAATCACCGAGCTTCCATCGATGGTATTTGTAATTTCTCTCTCCGTTAGATGGTTTGAATTTGGCGCGAACGAACGCGCACAGTACCGTGGGGTTTACCACGGGTTTTTAGGTTGACCCTACCTAGCGAACTATATCTATGGCATCGGTAATTTTGTAAAGGCATGCACACAAATATATATATATCTTTAGAAACTGGGCTCTATAGCCAGTTGTAAGTTTGTTACGGTTACGCCCAGAAGGGGCTTAACGTTTAGATTGAACTTTTACAAAGTAAACACTTGATTGTCAAGTGGTGCCCAGAAGGGGCTTAAGACTTCATGGTATGGCTTTTTGTGAATGGAAATAAAATAGGATGATGAACTTTGAACTACGGGCAAATACGTTTGGCAACTCTTTAAGATAGTGGTGGTAGTTTTAAAGAATAACAAGATAGGTTCACGACCGCATTATCAATAGTCTATTATCCCTAAAAGTAGCCCTACAAGCTACTGGAAATATTGAGAAGCGTGGTTTAAGTATTATATACTTATAAACTATTATATACTTATGAATGTAGGGGACCTAATAAAAATATCCGCTACACCATCGTTAGATTTACATCAAACGATGTGGCTAAAAAGGCCGGTTTACCCGATCCAAGAAAAAAATAAATAAATTGACAAAAACAGAACAGTGTGAGGAGTAAAGAAACACTGAAACTTTATTACCTTTCAAAAAGAGTGCAAATAAACTGACGGTGCTGACTCACTGCATCACTACAAAGTGGTGGGCATAAAATTCAAGTGACTGTAACGTGAATAGTGATGCTAGAGAACAACGGAAAATGGGCTTTTTTTTTCAATTATATAAACTCAAAAAAAAACGATTCGATTTTAACCAAAGAATTAAAAAACCGAAAAAGGCGGTGCTCCGGATTTGAAAAACGGATTTCGGTTAAATCGGGCTGTTTTTGATATCCCTAATAAAATATTGGTGTCTTTAAATATAAGAACATAAAATTCAGTAAAAACAATCAGTAGATAAAATAGTTTAGTCTTATGACCAACTATGTAAGAGAGAATTTCTGTATTATAAATTTTGGCAAGAAATAAATTACCGATGAAAAAACAATGCATTTTAATGAATGCAGAAACAAATAAAAACATTTTAACTTACCTATATCCGGCCTTGTTTCAACATAGACACCATTCTGCATACAACTATATATGCATGCTACATACAATGGACTAAATCTGTCACACTTTAGTGGATTGACGTCACTTCCGGCTTTTAATAGTTTTTTGACGATTTCGGTATAACCAAACCGGCAAGCCAAGTACAAAGGCGAAAAGAATCCAGCGGAGCCATCAGAATTCCACCGTTTAACTTTTTCGTTTTGTCTTTCCCGATACTGAACTAAAGACTCTAACAGACTTTGGTTATCATTGGATAAAATGTCGATCAAGTTGCTCAGTGTATCAAGTTGACCTTCGCGGGTTAGTACGTGTAGAACGGTTTCTTTACAGGCATTGTAGCACTCTTTTTGGGGATAATTCTTGTGTAAGAACTTGAAATAACTTCGTAAAATCTTCTCAGTTCCCTCAGAAATTTTGCCATTTCGAATGAGTACATCGAGGAAGATTCGAATCACTGTAAATCCCGCTTTTAACATTATTTCTCGAGTCAAAATAGACAATTTATTCCAGGCGCCTGCGTTTCTTTTCGTAGTTTTAGCTAGGTTCAAAAGGTAATCCACAACGAAATATTCAGCAAAGGTTCGATGTATAAACGTCAGATTTCCCATATAAACTCCCGCCTTTAAAAGTGAATCCTCAAGTAGATTTTTTTCGTCCTCAGGTTCGGGGTACTTCAATTCTTCATATACGCATTCAGGCAGTATAAGTTGAAGAGCGTATTGTTTGTGTTTCTGAAATATTAGTTTTTCTACAATTTTTAGCGCATTGGTCAAAGGTATGTTACCGTCCGTCGAGGATCCTTTTTCGGTATAGTAAATTTCTATTTTACTTTTGACAAAATCTTCGTATAAATCCATTAACGATACGTTGTCAATCATTGCGAATTGTCCATTTGAAATGTTACGGAGCATATATGACGCCAATAATCTGCATTGTAATGGAACTCCCATGAACTGTCTTTCGTTATCTTTTATAGAGTTGGATAAATTGTCAATTGAAGTTGAGACGTATTTATTCAAACCTTGAAACGATTCCGGGAATTTTTTATCCACAATATTAAATTGTTTTTGCAAATATTTATCAATGAACTTCACTTGATCTTCCTTCGAAAATGGTACCATAGTATGAGCCCAACAGCTCAAACAATTTTCCAACTGTTCCTTGGTATATGGCCTAGTTGATATTATAATTTTCTCGACACGAGTTTTCATCAACGCTTCGAGAATTTTTATAACCTGGCAATCATAAGTCGGGCTAATTTCATCAAATCCGTCGAAAAGTAACACCAATCTCCCGTAATTGGTTAACGAATTTTCAAACAACTTTGTTTCAAATGTATTTTTTATTTTCGTGTTTTCGCTGCAAGGTAAGATATATTTCAGCATAAAATTTGATAACTCTTTCGTATTTGCGATGGAAATTTTATCTTCTTCTAGCGTTTTTAAAGTCTCGGTGCACTTGTTTAAGTTAACTCTAATTACCCAATAATCTGGATTTAAATCTTTGATTTTTCGGCCAAGCACAGAAAGCACGGTTGATTTTCCCATTCCAGGAGTGTCGGAAATTATCAATGATTTGCCATATTTTTCTATCAAGGTTTTTTCCGAATAGGAAGAACTCTGATCTTTGACCAAGTACTTTCTTAGATAATCCAGCTTACCACGTGACTTGTACCAAATTATTTTGGAATTTGAATCATACTTTAGCCAGTGAATGTTCTTCTTTGGATTTAGTTCGCATAAACGTTGGAAATCCTCATCTTTCGTTATTTGAACGCAGTTTTCTTGATTTGGGAAACGCGGATCGTTTAGAGCTATTAATTCGGAAGAGTCTATTTCGTTTAAACATTCTTCATCAAGAACTTCTTTTAGTTGGAACTCTCGTGGAATATAATAATCCTCGACGTCACCCAGACTCTGTAGCTCTTTTCCGACAGTTACGACTTTGTTTTTAATCAAATTAACTAGAATTTCACCTTTCAGAACTTCTTCAAATTGAATAGAATCATCTTCGAAAAAGAGATCTTTTAAACTTGAGTTCTCATTTCCTTGAAATTTTATTCCTTTTTTCTGAGTTAGATCTTCCTGAGCTTCAATGGTCAACTCGCCCCACGTGATTCCGTCATGTTTAATCACGTGTTCAATCTGTAAATCTCGGTTTCTTCCATCCGCTATTAATACTAATTTGAAGTTAGTTTTAGTAGATTTAATTTCGTCTCGCAAATCTTGTAGAAATTTCCAACGTTCGGTATTCGAGCCGAGTTCGCCAGCGCATTCGATGAATATTATCGTTTCTCCCAAATTTTCGTGTTTTAAAAATTCCTTCAAAGTGAAGAAAGTTTCCGTTGTTAATAAACTTTGCAATTCAAAGGCCAAAATTAAATCATTTCCCTGTGAACTTGGAATTGTCGTCAGAGCCTTTGCCATAGCGACATTGGTTCCGTACTGAGCCTGAATTTTACAAACTTTGTCTGGATTATTTTCGAAAAGGTTTATCAAAGCATGCCAAGGATCTTTCGTGTCTTCGATCTTTAATTTGATTAAATCGTCGATTTGTTTTCGGTATGTTTGGGATATGTCGTTGTAAATCGATTTCCTAATTTCAAAATCGGTTAAGGCATCTTCGGTTTTCTCGTTAAATTCGGGATAAAGTCGAAGCAAGCATTTAACGTATGGCACAAGTTGACGAATATCCGAATCAGAGCCGCAGGTAACGATATCACCTTGAAGACATAATTGTTGCAATGTACGTTTTAGTTTGTCTTGTATTTGACCCAAAATTTGATTGTAGTCAAAAATTCTATTCGGTATTATTTTCAATTGGTGGAAAAGCTTCAAAAACCTCAATTCCGAATCGGTGAAAACTCTGGAGTGAAACTCATTTTTCGCAACAGGTTTCAATTGATAGCGAACTTTTATTGTTTTGTGGATTTTTGAATCAGTTCCATCGGTTATTATTACATCTACCGCCATTCCTTCGGGATTTGGGTCAAATTTCGTGGTTTTGGCCCAATCGAAAAAATTGGAGTATTCGTTACCTAAAAGTGACTTCCGGATTTTCCAAACTGTGCAGAAATTCCACACATCGACTCCAATTTTGGGCCAATCAACGACTTCCATTGTTTCAACCGATGATGAATTTTCCAATGTTTGTAAGATCCCGTCAATGCTGTGAGAACTTAACGTGTAACTTATATACTTCTCGGATTTAATTTCTGGAAAAATTCGGTACAATTTTCCAACGTGCAAATTGCAACAGTTGACGAAATTCGGTGACGAGAGATAGGTCGTAATGTCCAAGCGATCTACGTCGACTATTTTCCCATCATATCGCACGTCAAAATCACTGGCCATTTGTAGCAACATATCTCTGCAACCTGGGCTATCAAAAACTTCAGTGCGCACGTGGTAACCTTTGTAAGTCGCGCCTGCATCTTCTTGATTTCCAATTTGGCTGAAAAATCTTCTTTGATGCTTGACGTACTTGAAGAAATACGTCGGTTCTTGAACCACCAGCCAGTACTTGAGGGAAAATGTCGTTACTTGGGCTAACCAACCACCCAAGGAATGTCCCGTGAAATATATTTCGAATTGAACGTTGTATTCTTGCTCAACTGAACAAACGGCTTCGTAAACTTTGTGCGTAAATGTGCAAGCGGCGTTCATCTGTTTTACATATTCTAGGAGAGCGGTATAGGCCAGGACAGATAGGCTAAAAAAGGGCTTGACCTAGAACATTTGAACATAAAGATGAAAATTGGTACATGTGTTGTTTTTGACCCAACAAAAAATATACTAAAAGTCCCCTGCTGTAGAGCGCGAGCTTTAGCCGCCATCTTGGAAAATGGCCGCCGGGAATGCCAGCTACAATGTATTCCACATTCTTCTTCAAAAATTATGAAAACTGGTACACATTATGACTGAGACCACATGAGCATCATAGAAAAATTTTACAGCTCTGTGTTTGATAGTTTCGTCGCCATATTGGAAAATGGCCGCCGTGAATGCTAGGTACAGTTTATTTCATTATGTTGTTGGAAAATTATGAAAACTTATAGATATTATAATGAAAGCTGTGTGAACCTCATAGTAAAATATTGAAGCCATTCAAGAGATATTTTGACCGCCATGTTGGAAAATGGCCGCCGGGAATGTCATTTAGATACAGTATACTTTTCAAAAATTATGAAAATTGGTAAATGTATTGTTGAAGATCGTCTAAACATCATACTTGAATATTGGAGACGTGCTGCTGATGCTGATTGTTTGGACGCCATCTTGGAAAATGACTGCGTGAAATGCCAAATATATTACAGATATATAAATTTTTTCGATATTTCTTTACTGAGTAGATGATTTTCATGAACGTATTAAACACCATAAAAATAACTATTTCCAAGTCTAAGTTATCGACCCCATCTTTAAAAATGGTCACTGAAAGATTACTATCCTAAAATCTGAAACAAAGAAAAGCAAAGCTATATCTGAAGCAGGAATAAGAGTGGTGTGAATGGGTCTTTGAGTTTAGCGATAGCGAACCCATCCCCACTGTTCGGGATTAAATCGTTTCCTAGCTCTTGTTGACTTAATATTTTCATTAAGAACTCTCAATGTACTTGTAAGATGTTGATTATCTGTCATTACTTTAAACCCCGCCTTATCATAACCACATCCAGTTACAGCATGTAAATGAAAAAATTGTTCTCTGAACCTTTTTTCTCAAATGTCTCGATTTGAGATTCTCTTCTTGGTGTGGTTTGGTTTTAGATTTAAGACTGAAAACTTTTATATTCGGGTGTCATAGTGTAGCAAAAGAACCAATACATTCCGCTCCTACAATGGCTAGGAAACTATTTAAAGCGCGAAGAATGGGGATGGGTTCGCGATCCCGAATCCTAAGTCCCATTCACGCCACTCAAGACCAAAGTTTAATACTCTTTATCTATAACTGCGGAACCTCTTGTGTAAAGAACTGTGGATGTAGACGATCCAAATTAGTTTCTCAGCATTGCGTGGACATTGTCGCTGTACTAGCTGTGATGGATCAGAGCAAAAGGCCTTCTTGTGGCGGAGGGGGCCCGAGTTCGGTGTGCCGGTTCGGGAGTTGCTTGGGTTCGCTCTTGGTTCAGACCGTTCCTTGCCCCGTTCGCTGAAGGTTTTGCGCGGCCGCTTTGCCCCCGCCCAGGTGTTGCCTTAATTGGCTCAACCCGCTATTGGCAACCCTCTGAGGGTCGCGGATACATTGTTTCTGTGGTGTGGCACTGATGTGCTTGGAGGGAAATCCTCCGTCCCCTCGAGTCTCCTGCTGCCTTAATCCTTCCCTGTAACCAACCACCTTCTGGCTGGGCTCGCCGCTGACGGTGTCCAGCTTCTTTCATCTGCTCAAGGGGCGTTTGTCGGGTGCGCTGGCCGATCCCGTGTGCCTTGACGGCGTTTCCGCAGGTTCAATTTGGAATATGATGAGCCCCAGCTAGGTGCTGCGCCTAATCAAGGCCTCGGACATGCAATTATTGTGAAATAAATTCAGGCTGACGAGATGAATATGAACGAACTGTTAGAGATTTGTCTTAAATCTAATCTTTAACAACACGAGAATGTATAAACCCCCATATGAAATTATATACCCTAATGAACATGTTTTGAGAATTACAGCTTTGAATAACTTTTCTTTCTCTCAGAATTTAGGGTAATAATTTTCCAGTGGCCATTTTTAAAGATGGCGTCGATATTATCGATTTGGAAATGGCTATTTTTTGGTGTTTATTACGTTAATGAAAATCATCTACTCAATCTAGGAATTTCGAAAAGATTTATATGTTTGAAGTATATTTAGTATTTCACACAGTCATTTTCCAATATGGCGCCCAAACTATAAGTAGCACGTCTTCAATATTCAATTATGATGTTTAGACGGTCTTCAACATAATTATTACCAATTTTCATAATTTTTGAAGAAGATACTGTATCTAAATGACATTCCCAGGGGCCATTTTCCAACATGGCGGCCAAACTATCTGATGAATGGCTTCAGTATTTTACTATGAGGTTTACACAGCATTGATTATAATATCTTTTCATTTTCATAATTTTCCAACAACATGGTGAAATATACTGTACCTAACATTCACGGCGGCCATTTTCCAATATGGCGACGGAACTATCAAACACTGAGTTGCAAAATTTTTCTATGATGCTCATGTGGTCTCAGTCATAATGTGTACCTATTTTCATAATTTTTGAAGAAGAATGTGGAATACATTGTAGCTGGCATTCCCGGCGGCCATTTTCCAAGATGGCGGCTAAAGCTCGCGCTCTACAGCAGGGGACTTTTAGTATATTTTTTGTTGGGTCGAAAATAACACATGTACCAATTTTCATCTTTATGTTCAAATGTTCTAGGTCAAACCCTAAAAGTCCTGGGCTAGTAGCTCTCTTAGATAAGACTTCATACTGACTTTAATGTATAAGGATGGTTTTTTGATTGGATATAACTTTTTTTGTATTGAATTAACTGTTTTGAAAAAATTCCACAGAACTACAATTCGGACCCTCAATATGTGGTTAAAATTTCAAAAAGATTCATTTAATAGTTTATTTTATAAAAAATAAAGTTGCTAAGGGTGGTTTTCATTTCCATAAAACTTTTACGATATTTTGATGAAAAACATAAAATTTTCCCATAGAAATAACATGGGAAAATATTTTACAAATAACCATTTTGTGGCAGCCGTAATGCAATAACTATTCGGTTGTTTGACTTGAAAACGGTTTTAAACGAAAGCCTGGTATTTAGATTTTGTGCTTTCCAATTTTCATTAATAAGATTTAAGTTAAAGTATGTTTAATTTCACATTTTCAAAACCATTCCAATCTGCGATATTTTAGCATGGATAAGAGTCAGTTTATAATGTTAGCACGGTTAAGGCTATTTGGTCCAATTTTTCGTAGTGGTAAAAAACAAGAGAACCTAAGCTTGTGTTAGCTAACAAGTTAAGTTGGAAAAGGACCCCCACATATATATTAAGTTACCAACTGCCTTAGAGACAGTAACAACAAAGGTGATTTAACAAGATTACCTACGACTGGTAATTAAGCTAGATTACCTACGACTGGAAATTAAGCTAGATTACCGACGACAGGTAATTAAGCTAGATTACCTACGACTGGTAATTAAGCTAGATTACCGACGACTGGTAATTAAGCTAGATTAGCGACGACTGGTAATTAAGCTAGATTAGCGACGACTGCTAATTTAGCTAAATTAGCGACGACTGGTAATTTAGCTAAATTAGCGACGACTGGTAATTAAGCTAGATTACCGACGACTGGTAATTAAGCTAGATTACCTACGACTGGTAATTAAGCTAGATTACCGACGACTGGTAATTAAGCTAGATTAGCGACGACTGGTCATTTAGCTAGATTAGCGACGACTGGTAATTGAACTTGATAAGTATATGACATGTGTTGGTGCTCAGGTATACGGAATCTTTTTGTGGTATAACTATGTACAGCTTCCTCTGTATTTGCATGTGAAAATGACGGGAAAGCAATTTGAGTTTGACCGGACGTTCATTGTCAAGTCAAGCAGTCAGGAATGACAGTTTTATAATAGATGGTTGGTTAGTTCAAACGAGTTAACTAATATATGCACAATGCCCTAATACTTTTACTCTCCTAAGGTTTCTGAACAATTTGAATTAATATTAAGACTGAAGTGACAGATATTAATAAAAACTGTCATTGTAGACAAAGACGGAAAGTGTAAAAGATAAGAGTAGAAAATGAATTGCCTGAAGTAACAGATATTAAAATTTTCACTTTTGAAGACATGATCATAAAACATCGATTATTTTAAAAAATTCTTATCTTAGTTTTTTTACTAAATTTTCATTAAACTCAAAATATTTTTCTACATTATTTACACAAGTATTTTGCTCTATATAGTAGTCCAGAAAAAAATGGTATCTTCAAGTTTTTTGAGGGATACTGGCATGATACTAGGTTTTAGTTCAAATACTCCAATTTTTATATTTTATAATTGGAAATATTGCCAAGCAAAAAATACAAAGGCCGTTCTACTGTGATGTAGTTATTAATGTTCAAAAGATATTTTGGGAGCTATACATCACGTTAATTTTGATATTTTTAAAACTTTCAAATTAACGACTACGATTTTTCAAGATTTCACACAGTTTTTTGTTCAACCATTTTCTGACTATTTAATTCTCCTTATGGGACCGAATACTCAAAACTAATTGTAAATTTTTGATATAAAATAAAATGTTCACGCGTACTACTTTTAAAATGATGCTCATGTTTCATGACAAAATATTTTGACTAATTTTGGTGAAAAAAACTAAGATAAGAATTTTTTCAAATAATCGATGTTTTATGATCATGTCTTCAAAAGTGAAAATTTTAATATCTGTTACTTCAGGCAATTCATTTTCTACTCTTATCTTTTACACTTTCCGTCTTTGTCTACAATGACAGTTTTTATTAATTGATTCCTAACGATTCCATTTAAATCGGCTCTTAGCGCGTCAAAGTTTAAGATATCGGTTCCTCTGTGGGCTATGACAATTCTGCGTTGATCTGGATGCCAAAATGCGGCGCCAAAATATCCCCAGATTGTACCCTTGAGCGCCCTACTTTTAGCCGTTGTAAGAAGTTTCCAATCTTCAGGTATGTCTTCTTCAGTTTCACTCTTTTCCAAGTCTTTGTAGGCCTTTGCAGCGAATAGCGCGAGCGTTTTACGATCCAAGAAAGCGGTGACGTGGTCCAGCTGTTCTTCTTTAGAGCTTCTCTCTTTTATCATTCCAGCTTTGAGGTCGCTAAGAAAATTGTCGTTGCTTAATTTTAAGCTTTCGTCAAAACTTATTCTGTCGCAGTAGATTGGTAAGGGATTCCCAGCTTTTGAATCAGACGCTGCTAAAGAATCGCGATTAAATTTAGATATTTAAAATAATACCAATCATGGTCATCTAACCTAGACGGTCATAGCAAGGAGAATTAAAAGAAATTGATGAGAGCATAATTTTTCTTCACTCTATTAAAAATAAATTGTCTTTGAAAGTTCAACAGAACAGGCTTTTAATTATTTCTTAAGTTAATTAGTTTAAATTTAAAAACAATTATAAAATCTCGATTCGGTTAATACACAATTTTTTCTAAAAGTTTTTTATATAATTTTTACTATTGTTTAACTTTAACAACTAAACAAGGTAAAAGAAATTACAAGACGCTCTCTACCTAAAATGTAAGTGGAGAGACTTTCCTACCCTCATCATTTTAAGCAACAGTTTTCGCACTATGACCATCTAGCTTAAAGGACTATGAAAATACATTCGTAGCAAATTATAAAATATCCTACCTGGCCCTGCCATTGTAGATTTTGTATATTTTCCGCAGAAACTTGAAAACCAACCACGGGAAGGTTATGTCACAATTTCATACTACAAAAAAACAAACAAAACATGTAAATTCATTGAAAATTAAACTAAAACTGAAAAAACATGATTCTTTTTAAAATAGTAATGAGATCACTCACGTGACTTGGAATATTTCTATCCATATTCTTCATCCACCATTAATGGAGTGCAATTTCTATTGGTTAAGAACTAGGTATCAACATGACGTCGTTAATTGTAAATCATGTTTCAAATACTGAAATCTGAACTTACTTTTTATCTTGCTAATCCTTTTCACGAACAATCTACGAAATAATTAGCCGTTCAGATTAGCGAAAGAACAGCGCAGATTAAAATAACTTTTAACTATATTAACTAGAATTTCCCCGTTCAGAACTTTCAATTCGCCAAAAGTGATTCCATCATGTTTTATCGCATGCTCTATCATTAAATCTTGGTTATTCCCATCAGTTATTAAAACTAGTTTGATATTAGTTTTAGTAGATTTAATTTCGTCTCGCAAATCTTGAAGAAATTTCCAACGTTCGGTATTCGAGCCGAGTTCGCCAGAGCATTCGATGAATATTATCGTTTCTCCCAAATTTTCGTGTTTTAAAAATTCCTTCAAAGTGAAGAAAGTTTCCGTTGTTAATAAACTTTGCAATTCAAAGGCCAAAATTAAATCATTTCCCTGTGAACTTGGAATTGTCGTCAGAGCCTTTGCCATAGCGACATTGGTTCCGTACTGAGCCTGAATTTTACAAACTTTGTCTGGATTATTTTCGAAAAGGTTTATCAAAGCATGCCAAGGATCTTTCGTGTCTTCGATCTTTAATTTGATTAAATCGTCGATTTGTTTTCGGTATGTTTGGGATATGTCGTTGTAAATCGATTTCCTAATTTCAAAATCGGTTAAGGCATCTTCGGTTTTCTCGTTAAATTCGGGATAAAGTCGAAGCAAGCATTTAACGTATGGCACAAGTTGACGAATATCCGAATCAGAGTCGCAGCTAACGATATCACCTTGAAGACATAACTGTTGCAATGTACGTTTTATCTTGTCTTGAAATCGATCCAAAATTTGATTGTAGTCAAAAATTCTATTCGGGATTATTTTCAATTGCTGGAAAAGTTGCAAAAACTTTAATTCCGAATCGGTGAAAGCGCTGACGTGGCATTGATCTTTCCCAACGAGTTTCGCTTGATACCGAAATTTCAAATCTTTTTGCGCTTTTGAATTAGGTTCATCGATGTATGTTAAATATCCCGTCGCTTTTTGTGTTTCTAATTTATCCACTGTTTCATATTCTTTACCGAAAGAGTGGTTTTGCCAAGTCGGAAATTTTTTTCCTGTTAAATATTCTAAACCAGTAAGCCCTACTTTTGTTGCAATAGCTTTCGTACATTTCCAGAAAGTGACTTCAATTTCGGGCCAATCGACTACTTCTATATCATCCGATGATGGAGTTTTCAATTTTGCTAAAAGACCTTCGAGGGCGTGAGACTGTTTTGTGTATTCAACAGTGTCCTCAAAGATGGTAATTTCTGGAAATATTCGGTACAATTTTCCAGCATGTTTATTGCAACAGTTGACTATATTCGGTGACGATATATGGTTGGTTATGTCCAGGCGATGCAGTAGGATCTTTCTACCAGCATATCGAACGTCAAAATCATCTTCCATCTTTGCCAGCATTTTCTTGCAACCCGGGCTATCAAAAACTTCAGTGTGTGCGTGGTAACCTTCGTAAGTCGCGCCTGCATCTTCTTGGTTTAGAATGTTTATAAAAATTCCTTTTTCCAACTTCAAGTACTTGAGGGAAAATGTCGTTACTTGGGCTAACCAACCACCTAATAGGCCAGGACAGATAGGCTAAAAAAGGGCTTGACCTAGAACATTTGAACATAAAGATGAAAATTGGTACATGTGTTGTTTTTGACCCAACAAAAAATATACTAAAAGTCCCCTGCTGTAGAGCGCGAGCTTTAGCCGCCATCTTGGAAAATGGCCGCCGGGAATGCCAGCTACAATGTATTCCACATTCTTCTTCAAAAATTATGAAAACTGGTACACATTATGACTGAGACCACATGAGCATCATAGAAAAATTTTACAGCTCTGTGTTTGATAGTTTCGTCGCCATATTGGAAAATGGCCGCCGTGAATGCTAGGTACAGTTTATTTCATTATGTTGTTGGAAAATTATGAAAACTTATAGATATTATAATGAAAGCTGTGTGAACCTCATAGTAAAATATTGAAGCCATTCAAGAGATATTTTGACCGCCATGTTGGAAAATGGCCGCCGGGAATGTCATTTAGATACAGTATACTTTTCAAAAATTATGAAAATTGGTAAATGTATTGTTGAAGATCGTCTAAACATCATACTTGAATATTGGAGACGTGCTGCTGATGCTGATTGTTTGGACGCCATCTTGGAAAATGACTGCGTGAAATGCCAAATATATTACAGATATATAAATTTTTTCGATATTTCTTTACTGAGTAGATGATTTTCATGAACGTATTAAACACCATAAAAATAACTATTTCCAAGTCTAAGTTATCGACCCCATCTTTAAAAATGGTCACTGAAAGATTACTATCCTAAAATCTGAAACAAAGAAAAGCAAAGCTATATCTGAAGCAGGAATAAGAGTGGTGTGAATGGGTCTTTGAGTTTAGCGATAGCGAACCCATCCCCACTGTTCGGGATTAAATCGTTTCCTAGCTCTTGTTGACTTAATATTTTCATTAAGAACTCTCAATGTACTTGTAAGATGTTGATTATCTGTCATTACTTTAAACCCCGCCTTATCATAACCACATCCAGTTACAGCATGTAAATGAAAAAATTGTTCTCTGAACCTTTTTTCTCAAATGTCTCGATTTGAGATTCTCTTCTTGGTGTGGTTTGGTTTTAGATTTAAGACTGAAAACTTTTATATTCGGGTGTCATAGTGTAGCAAAAGAACCAATACATTCCGCTCCTACAATGGCTAGGAAACTATTTAAAGCGCGAAGAATGGGGATGGGTTCGCGATCCCGAATCCTAAGTCCCATTCACGCCACTCAAGACCAAAGTTTAATACTCTTTATCTATAACTGCGGAACCTCTTGTGTAAAGAACTGTGGATGTAGACGATCCAAATTAGTTTCTCAGCATTGCGTGGACATTGTCGCTGTACTAGCTGTGATGGATCAGAGCAAAAGGCCTTCTTGTGGCGGAGGGGGCCCGAGTTCGGTGTGCCGGTTCGGGAGTTGCTTGGGTTCGCTCTTGGTTCAGACCGTTCCTTGCCCCGTTCGCTGAAGGTTTTGCGCGGCCGCTTTGCCCCCGCCCAGGTGTTGCCTTAATTGGCTCAACCCGCTATTGGCAACCCTCTGAGGGTCGCGGATACATTGTTTCTGTGGTGTGGCACTGATGTGCTTGGAGGGAAATCCTCCGTCCCCTCGAGTCTCCTGCTGCCTTAATCCTTCCCTGTAACCAACCACCTTCTGGCTGGGCTCGCCGCTGATGGTGTCCAGCTTCTTTCATCTGCTCAAGGGGCGTTTGTCGGGTGCGCTGGCCGATCCCGTGTGCCTTGACGGCGTTTCCGCAGGTTCAATTTGGAATATGATGAGCCCCAGCTAGGTGCTGCGCCTAATCAAGGCCTCGGACATGCAATTATTGTGAAATAAATTCAGGCTGACGAGATGAATATGAACGAACTGTTAGAGATTTGTCTTAAATCTAATCTTTAACAACACGAGAATGTATAAACCCCCATATGAAATTATATACCCTAATGAACATGTTTTGAGAATTACAGCTTTGAATAACTTTTCTTTCTCTCAGAATTTAGGGTAATAATTTTCCAGTGGCCATTTTTAAAGATGGCGTCGATATTATCGATTTGGAAATGGCTATTTTTTGGTGTTTATTACGTTAATGAAAATCATCTACTCAATCTAGGAATTTCGAAAAGATTTATATGTTTGAAGTATATTTAGTATTTCACACAGTCATTTTCCAATATGGCGCCCAAACTATAAGTAGCACGTCTTCAATATTCAATTATGATGTTTAGACGGTCTTCAACATAATTATTACCAATTTTCATAATTTTTGAAGAAGATACTGTATCTAAATGACATTCCCAGGGGCCATTTTCCAACATGGCGGCCAAACTATCTGATGAATGGCTTCAGTATTTTACTATGAGGTTTACACAGCATTGATTATAATATCTTTTCATTTTCATAATTTTCCAACAACATGGTGAAATATACTGTACCTAACATTCACGGCGGCCATTTTCCAATATGGCGACGGAACTATCAAACACTGAGTTGCAAAATTTTTCTATGATGCTCATGTGGTCTCAGTCATAATGTGTACCTATTTTCATAATTTTTGAAGAAGAATGTGGAATACATTGTAGCTGGCATTCCCGGCGGCCATTTTCCAAGATGGCGGCTAAAGCTCGCGCTCTACAGCAGGGGACTTTTAGTATATTTTTTGTTGGGTCGAAAATAACACATGTACCAATTTTCATCTTTATGTTCAAATGTTCTAGGTCAAACCCTAAAAGTCCTGGGCTACTAAGGAATATCCGGTGAAATATATTTCAAATTGGACGTTGTATTCTTGCTCAACTGAACTGATAGCTTCATAAACTTTGTGCGTAAACCTGCAAGCGGCGTTGATCTGTCCAACATATTGATTCCACACGACTCCCATTAAATCAGCTCGTATTGTGTCCAAGTTATTGGTTCCTCTATGCGCTATGACAATTCTGCGATGCTCTGGATGCCAAAATGCAGCACCAAAATATCCCCATCTTAAATCCCAGAACGCTGGTCCTCTAGCGGTTGTAAGAAGTTCCCAACCTTGATGTATTTGCAAAGGTTTCTTGTAGTCCTCATATGTATCCTCTTTCTTTGTATCTTTGTAAGCACTGTTAGCGAATAGCGCGAGCGTGTAACGATCCAGGAAAGGCAATACGCTCTCCAGTTGTTCTTCTTTAGCCCTTGTTTCTTTTGGTGTTTTAGTGTTGAGGTCGTTTAGATATTTTATGTTGCTGAATTCTAAGCTATCCTCTACAGTTAATTTTTCTGAGACTTCTTCAAAAGCTAATTTGTCAATTTCATTTCCCGCGTTTGAAACTGTCACTGTTATAGAAACCAGATTCAATGTTCTATATATTTAAAATACAAGTTGGGAAAACCAAAATATTACCTCTCCGAGTCGGGGAAAAGACTAGTATACGACTCAATATAGAAATCCTAATCGCTAATCCTAGGTTTCAAATCATTACTTACAAAGAATATATAAGTTCTATGTTAAATTTTACTCCCTGATGCATACCACTAGCTTTGCCTTATATAACGTTTAATTCAGAATAAAATCTGTAAGACACGATTTCCATTAGAACATACCTTAACGAGAAGATCTTGATTCCTTTCTAAGGAAAAACTGAACTTTCCTTATCAGTTTTTCAAGGTTATAGAACTGAAAGGGTTTCTTTTACCTTAGCGTTTATCTCGGTAATTTTAAAGTTCACTTTCAAATCATAAATCTTTATTTAATCTCTAGTCTCCCTAATTAAAACAACATGATATGTCCTAAACGTATCTCTAATTTTCATTACTACCAATTTATGCAAAACTACTAATGGCTAATTCGAACCAAAAAAACCCACTCGTACGTCTAAAACAAGGTTCTGGGAAAACCCACTTATGTTTAGTAAGTCGACAGAATTAATTATAATAAAATATTTATTGACTGTGCTCATCAAGTGTCCAATATAAACTGACTACAAAGTAGCTAGCTCCTTTATGAGGAAACCTCGTTATTCGCTATAGGTGACGCGCACTAGTGGAATATATCAGGGTATACTAGTGGCGATACTAACAATATATGGTAATGTTATTAAGAGTATATAGCAAGAGTATATATCAAGTGTATTACGAAAGTATATAACATCTTTCATTCTTTAAAAAATTGAAGTATTACGAAAACGTTTTGGATTGAAAATATTAGTTCTTGTTCGGGTTGACCTTGGTTGTTGTGTACTTGCTGTAAATGTGTAAATGGTGCTCGTGTGCTGGGTATGGCGGATACAGAAATTGTCTTGGGAAATGGGGAAGTTCCCGGAGAAATTCGAGTAGCGCTGTTCGGGTGTTGTCCAGCGTTCTAGCAGTCGTCGTTCAGCGTCTGAGCAGTCGTCGTTCAGCGTCTGAGCAGTCATCGTGCCAGAAGGACTTAAAGTCCTAATGTTTGATATTGATGTTGTACGTGGCGGTTCGAGTTTACGCGGTGTAATTACAACCACTATTTGCTATTGGTCTGGTCTTGACGTTTGAAGTATAGTAGGAGATCGGATCTGTGTTGCTGAAATCGGAGAATGAGTTTGAGTTGTTAAGACTGAAGTTTGATTTTGCAAGGGTCGTGGTGTTGGAGATGTGTTCTGCGTTGCCGAGGTCGGTGAATTAATTTGAGTTGTTGAAATTTAAGTTTGTTTTTGTATGGGTGGTGGTAATCTTCATAGTCTGACTCTTGAAGTGGTTCGGTAAGTATTGGCCGCAGGATTGGGTAGATTGGTTAAAGTTTGCCGCAAATGCTTAAAACAATTGCCCTCCACCTGTTGTACTTCTTGTGCCGTGTTGGGTTCAGCGTAGTCGCTTTGAGGTACTGTACTGTGTAGGTGTGTCGGACGTATTTGGTGGCGAGTTCTCCGCCATGTTTTTCCGTCATTTATCTTCAGGATATACGACATGGGCTCATTGCTTCCGTGTAGTACTTCTGCAGGTTTCCATTACCGTGGTCTGACATGGTAATATACTGGTCTCTCGGCCTTTAGGGTTTCAGGTATTGTGCGGTGCGCGTGATTTTGACGTTTAATCATTGGGTTTTTTAATCCAGTAAGGTTTGCGAATATGACAAGTTGAGAAGTGCGTTCGAAGTGTTTGTTTTGTTTATAGTTAACGGTGTTCTGGTACGGCGTCCTTTTAACATCTCGCTGGGTGACGGTAGCTTACCAATGGGCGTCGAACGATATTCCATAAGAACATACTGTAGGTCACGACCTTCCTGTTGCGCTTTGATTGCCAGGTTTTTTATTGTTTGTATGGTTCGTTCTGTCATACCGTTGCTTTTTAAGAATGATATGCGCTGGATGTTACGTGTTCTACTGCCCATTGTTGGAGTAAACCCTTGAAAAAGTTCGAGTTAAAGGGAGGACCATTATCAGACACCAATTTCTGCGGAGCACCATATCGACAGAATTGTGGATTTAGGAACTTTATTATCGCTTTATCATTAGTGCTTCGTAACTCTTCAACTTCTACGCATTTGGAGTAATAGTCAACTAGAATGATAAGGTTTGTATTATTGATGTGGAAGAGATCCGCACCAACAGTGTGCGAGGTTAGCTGAGGTACATCGTGAGGCGTAAGCGCATAGCGTGTTGGAACGGTCCCTTTTTTTCGGCAAGTTGTACAGTTCTGGACATACTTTGTGATGCCTCTTTTTATTTGTGGCCAGTAGAGATACAGCTTGGCTTTAGATAGGCACGCGGTTATTCCTTGATGAACCGAGTGAATTTGGGTCATGACATCACGGCGGAGCACTGCGAAACGTAAAGCGCATCCCCTCGGTAAATTAGGCCTTCTGATGCATGAAGTTCTTCTTTTATCGCCCAGAACGGCTTTAACTCGCTGTGAAAATTTTCGCATGCAGATCGCTATCCTTCTTTTATGTAGAACAGTATCGTTTGTGCAGGTGGCTCAGATGCGTTAGCGTTGTTGAATTGAGTTTGTTTTCCTTGCAACAGAGCCACACTCCCGGCTCATCGGTTTCTAAGTAGGATGAGTCAATTTCTGTCGTGGATTGAGGAGCACGTGACAACGTGACGGCCACTTGTAAATGAGTGCCAGGTATGTAGACCATCGTTATTTGGTATCTGAGCAGGCGAAGAACTAAGCGCTGGATGCTTGGTGAGAGTCTTAAACAATACAAGGTTTATGATCGGCCTGTACGATTAAGGGGACTCCAATGACATAATAGTGGAATCTTTCGCACGCGTAGACTATGCCTAGAAGTTCACGTTCTATTGGCGCGTAGTTTAGTTGAGTGCGGGTGAAAGAGGTTGAAGCATACTCAACAGGTTTACCATTTTATAGTAGTACTGCACCGACGCCTATTAGGCTGCTTTCTACTGATATTGTCCTGGTGGCTTGCGAATTGTAATAGGCCAGTACTGAGGACGAGGAGATGAGGCGTTTAGGTTTTAGGAAGACAGCTTCCCTCTTTGCGTCCCACATGAATGAGACCTCTTTCTTCTGGAGCTCGTGTAGTGGAGCTGTAATTGTTGAGTGTTGGGGCAGGAATTTTACCAAATAATTCACCATGCCAAGGAATCTTGGTAGTGATTTTTTGTATGTTGGGGACGGTATTCATTGAATCGCTTGAACTTTTGTTGGTGAAATTTCGAGGCCTTTGGAGGACAGGATGTTGCCCAAGTATTCTATCTTGTCTACCGCTAGTTGCTGGAAATAATTCTGACGCTGAGGAGAGACCATAAGGTAGCCGGAGGAATCTGTATCGTCCGTAAGGTGTTGCGAATGTACACAAGTAAGAGCTTGGTTCATCCAGCTCTATGTGCCAGAACGCACTTTGCGCGTCCAGGACGGTGTAGATCAGCGTAGATTTGTTGAGCGATAGGCATTGGATAGTAGGGTTTCGTGTGTGACCATCCTTTTGCTTTTTCCACTACTACCATTGGGTGGACCCAATCGGTGAGCTCCGTGACGGGCACTATGATGCCTAACTGTTGCATGCGTTGCAATTCCCGTTGTACTCTTGATTGCACCCACACAATACAATAATGGTTAGCGTCCTTTTTCTACGATGGTAAAAGAAAAACGTTTTAAACCCCATCAAAGGTGATAATGTTAAAGATAAAAAACACTTCTTGTTAAATTGTGAACTAAACTTCATTCATCTGTTTTTATTTAAACATTAGTAATAACTAATATGGATACGACTGGTATCGCGCTTTGTACAAACGCATCTTCACGTAAATAAACTTGTTCACTATACGTAACACAGAAGTGATTTTTTTTATATTTAACGATAGGCTACCTCCTCTAATTTTTTTATCAAAAGTGATTTTATTTCACTTACCAATTATATCTGATGAGAGAATACCAACTGAACATACCAGTTTCAGCAACCCTTTATATCTAGATATCACAGTTACCACTTCCACAGTTTACAATTTGAGCGACCATTTCGGGCAGTAGGTTTCCAATTTGAACGACCATTTCGGGCAGTAGGTTTCCAATTTGAACGACCATTTCGGGCAGTAGGTTTCCAATTTGAACGACCATTTCGGGCAAGGTTTCCAATTTGAGTGACCCTTTCGGGCAATAGGTTTCCAATTTGAGCGACCCTTTCGGGCAAGGTTTCCAATTTGAGCGACCCTTTCGGGCAATAGGTTTCCAATTTGAGCGACCCTTTCGGGCAATAAGTTTCCAATTTTTAGCGACCCTTTCGGGCAATAGGTTTCCAATTTGAGCGACCCTTTCGGGCAATAGGTTTCTAATTTGAGCGACCCTTTCGGGCAATAGGTTTCTAATTTGAGCGACCCTTTCGGGCAATAGGTTTCTAATTTGAGCGACCCTTTCGGGCAATAGGTTTCTAATTTAAGCGACCCTTTCGGGCAATAGGTTTCTAATTTGAGCGACCCTTTCGGGTGAGTTCATTTTACAAAGCTCCTAGAGCTAGGATTTCCACCAACAATAATTACGGCTGATCATACAAAGCTCCGAGAGCTAGGACTTTCACCAACCCTTTAGGGTTATAATACAAAGCTTCTACAGCTAGGGTTTTCAACAACTTAAAAAGGTAAAGCTTCTAACCCATCTGGGTTATAAGTTCATTTTACAAAGCTCCTAGAGCTAGGATTTCCATCAACCATCGATTACGGCTGATTTTACAAAGCTCCGAGAGCTAGGATTATCACTAACCCTTTCGGGTTATAATACAAAGCTTCGAGAGCTAGGACTATCACTAACCCTTTCGGGTTATAATACAAAGCTTCGAGAGCTAGGACTATCACTAACCCTTTCGGGTTACAATACAAAGCTTCGAGAGCTAGGACTATCACTAACCCTTCCGAGTTACTATGCAAAGCTTCTACAGCTAGCACTTCAACTCAATTTGGGCAACCCTTTCTATAGCAGTGGCGTAGCGTGACTTTATCCCACCCGAGGCCAACAATAGATTTTCTGCAATCCCTTTTTTCGCAATTATGCTTATTAAGCTCTGTAATAAAGCTGTGATAATGTTTTACTGTTTTCTAAAGGATTAAAATGAAATGTATTTCATTAAATAAACTTTTATTTTGCGTGTTTTTCCCAATGTAAAGTCTTTAGTATGGTGACAAAAGTTGATTTATACCTATTGTTCGATTGTCAAGATAAGGAGATTTGTTAATCTCGACTTGGACATTGTAGACTAATACATTTGATCAATTTCAATTCCGAGAATCTTCTCTCAACTCGCATACTTAATGCAGCTTTGATGAATATTATCAGCATTACAATGTTAGCTAACCGCTTTCAAGTTTCGACTAAACAGTACAATCTAATCCCCTAGAATAGAGATCCTTTCACCCCCTCACGCTACGCCACTAAATTATGCATTACTTTCAAAGATACCTCTTTCATCATACAAAGCTCCTATAGATTTAGGATTTCCATCAACCATTGATTACGGCTGACTTTACAAAGCTTCGAGAGCTAGGACTTTCACTAACCCTTTCGGGTTATAATACAAAGCTTCGAGAGCTAGGACTTTCACTAACCCTTTCGGGTTATAATACAAAGCTTCGAGAGCTAGGACTTTCACTAACCCTTTCGGGTTATAATACAAAGCTTCGAGAGCTAGGACTTTCACTAACCCTTTCGGGTTATAATACAAAGCTTCGAGAGCTAGGACTTTCACTAACCCTTTCGGGTTATAATACAAAGCTTCGAGAGCTAGGACTTTCACTAACCCTTTCGGGTTATAATACAAAGCTTCGAGAGCTAAGACTTTCACTAACCCTTTCGGGTTATAATTCAAAGCTTCGAGAGCTAGGACTTTCACAGACCCTTTCGGGTTATAATACAAAGCTTCGAGAGCTAGGACTTTCACAGACCCTTTCGGGTTATAATACAAAGCTTCGAGAGCTAGGACTTTCACAGACCCTTTCGGGTTATAATACAAAGCTTCGAGAGCTAGGACTTTCACAGACCCTTTCGGGTTATAATACAAAGCTTCGAGAGCTAGGACTTTCACAGACCCTTTCGGGTTATAATACAAAGCTTCGAGAGCTAGGACTTTCACAGACCCTTTCGGGTTATAATACAAAGCTTCGAGAGCTAGGGCTTTCACAGGGTTATAATACAAAGCTTCGAGAGCTAGGGCTTTCACAGGGTTATAATACAAAGCTTCGAGAGCTAGGGCTTTCACAGGGTTATAATACAAAGCTTCGAGAGCTAGGGCTTTCACAGGGTTATAATACAAAGCTTCGAGAGCTAGGGCTTTCACAGGGTTATAATACAAAGCTTCGAGAGCTAGGGCTTTCACAGGGTTATAATACAAAGCTTCGAGAGCTAGGGCTTTCACAGGGTTATAATACAAAGCTTCGAGAGCTAGGGCTTTCACAGGGTTATAATACAAAGCTTCGAGAGCTAGGGCTTTCACAGGGTTATAATACAAAGCTTCGAGAGCTAGGGCTTTCACAGGGTTATAATACAAAGCTTCGAGAGCTAGGGCTTTCACAGGGTTATAATACAAAGCTTCGAGAGCTAGGGCTTTCACAGGGTTATAATACAAAGCTTCGAGAGCTAGGGATTTCACAGGGTTATAATACAAAGCTTCGAGAGCTAGGGCTTTCACAGGGTTATAATACAAAGCTTCGAGAGCTAGGGCTTTCACAGGGTTATAATACAAAGCTTCGAGAGCTAGGGCTTTCACAGGGTTATAATACAAAGCTTCGAGAGCTAGGGCTTTCACAGGGTTATAATACAAAGCTTCGAGAGCTAGGGCTTTCACAGGGTTATAATACAAAGCTTCGAGAGCTAGGGCTTTCACAGGGTTATAATACAAAGCTTCGAGAGCTAGGGCTTTCACAGGGTTATAATACAAAGCTTCGAGAGCTAGGGATTTCACAGGGTTATAATACAAAGCTTCGAGAGCTAGGGCTTTCACAGGGTTATAATACAAAGCTTCGAGAGCTAGGGCTTTCACAGGGTTATAATACAAAGCTTCGAGAGCTAGGGCTTTCACAGGGTTATAATACAAAGCTTCGAGAGCTAGGGCTTTCACAGGGTTATAATACAAAGCTTCGAGAGCTAGGGCTTTCACAGGGTTATAATACAAAGCTTCGAGAGCTAGGACGTTCACCAACCATAACGGTATACCAAACTTCTACAGCTATTTCTTTTTAACGAAACATATTCCTTTATGATACGAATAGTACGATTCTCTGTAAGAGGCCTCGAATCTGTCTTGAAAAAGTTTGTTTCCGAACGCTAAATCTAACTGGCAATGATAGTCAGTTGAAATTTTCTCTTCAAGACCCGGCAGAAGAGACATGTTAAAAGAATCGAAGAACTGTTTCAGGGCCGTTTTACTTTTTAAAAAATTTATATTAAAATCTCCGACAACAACTGTCGGAACAGAGGCATCGTATCTTATATCGAATAAATGATTAAAATCCTCAAATACTGATCTCAACTTCGCTCCGGGCGATTTGTACAACAAAACAACAGTCATCGGTTCATTTTCAATGGAAACATCCAACCAGCAACGTTCCACATGCAAATTTCTGAAAGGTCTATCGGTTCGCAAAACCCTATTATCCAAATCGTTAACTACATTTTCGGGTGTGTCTTTTAAATAAATGGAAGAACCAAACGCAATTCTACGTGCCGTTCTTGGCAGATAAATACCGCCCACTTCCTTAAAGGATGGCACACTAAAATCATCGGTATCTTTCTTCCACGTTTCAACAAAGCATAATAACTGGGCATTTTTTATTACCGTGTCTGATAAAATATCTTCCAAATGCGCGTTTAAGGACTGCACATTATGAACATAAATGTACACCTTTTCGTTCAAAAACGGTAATACAATACTCTTTGTATCTCGTAATCTTCGAAGTTCCAATTCTACTTGATTGTTTTTAGGCGCATTTGGAACTTGAAATTTACCCTCAATATACAAACCGGAGGCGTTTCTCGCCCTACTGCAAGCAACATATAAATGAGTTCTCTCTAATTTTTTCTGGGATTACAATGCACTACTACGGACGAGTATGTATCGCCTTGACTCTTGTGTATCGTAATAGCCTCAGAAATTACCAAAGGAAACTGTCTCGTAGAGACTGAAACATTATTTTGCCTCCATTTTCTACTAAATGCCTTAATAACCTTCTCGACAGGAGTCCAAGTCCTGTTATAGTTATTCTGCTCGTACAATCCAAGACACTTTTGTCTCAAACACTTCCCAACATTAGCATCAGCAAACTCAATCCAAACCCTGAACGGAATTTGTTCCCCGAGCCTATTTTTACCGTACTCTATCTTCCTTAACCAACCTGTCGCACCATTCGTAAGTCCATCAGACGTATCGACATTGTTAGTCATCATATATCTCGCACCACAAGCGAGTGATAGTTCTTTAGGAAGACCATACGTATCAGACGTTGCTAACGTTTGAATTTGGGAAAGAATGTTACTTTTAACTTCGCTACTAAGATCACCATTTACAACATCTACTGAAAATGAAATACACTTTTCCGTACTCATTTTTAATAGAGTCTCTTGGTTAAATTGGTTGACTTCAACGTTAGTAGGGAAAAGATGTATCGCTTCTTTTGGCGGTACACGCTCTCTGTTTACTTCCAAACTTACGAATAAGTCAATATCATCCTGATTCATAGTTCCCACAGCCATTCTATTCAAAGCTTCCGCAAACCTCTTATCATCTTTTTGCCTCATAATTTCTTCAAGCTCACTAAATTGGAATTCCTCCCATATTGGGTTACCAATTAAAGACGCATATGGATTGTCACTATCACTTTGACTTTGAAAAGCGAAATGATCCCGGACGGGTCTAAGTTGGTTAAAATCTCCAACTAAAAGTACAGAGACACCACCAAAATAATCTGGGCAACCCATTATCTCTTGCATTCTCGAGTTAACTCGGTTAAAAACTTTCGCACCAACCATTGATATTTCGTCAATAATTAACAACTTCACTTGACCATACATCAATCTACAATTGTGAAGAGTTTCACTTTCTAATCTGGAAATGTTTCCGGCAAATTGACTGACGGGTAGACAAAAGGTACTATGCAAAGTCGCCCCACCTATATTAAAGGCAGCCTTGCCCGTAGGTGCGCATCGCAGAACTTTAACCTCCGAGGGATTAGACCCTGGTTGCTTATTGTAAAATCTAGTAACAGATTCAAATATGGCACTTATCAAAACGCTTTTTCCAACACCAGCGCCTCCTGTAACAAATAGCCGTAAAGGCGTTTCTTTGCACTTTAAATGGTGCAAAACTTCATAAAATATTTCTTTCTGTTTCAAATTCAGCTTTCTAACAAGGGCATTGTATTCTGAATCATTAACTAACGTGACTGATGGAGCAACAGTTTTTTCCGCATTACCATCAAGAATATCTCTGTTAATATTTCCTATTGCCTCTTCCACTGTATTAATTAAAAATTCAGAATCTTCAACAATTAAAGACCTATCTATTTCATTTTGATGTTCCAATTCAGGTTGGATATTAGTAAGATCAGCTTCAATAGCTTCACTTTCGAAATCTCTCACAGCCTGTTCAATAGCTACTTCGTCAATTTCATTATGAAATTCTTTTCTAGATTCTGTTATAATCTCAAGTCTAAGCTCATACTCAGATTTTACATCCTTTGTCAAAATATCTCTACTCTCATCACGCCAAGGCGAGAATAACATGATTTGTTCACGATAAAACTGCTCGGGATCTTTCACTAAATTGAATCTACGATACCGTATAATTTTAGAATGACCACGTTTTCTAATGAACCCTGAATCATTTTTCAGTTTTAACCATTTACCACATTGAACTTCATCTCTCTCACCGTCATCAATATGACTTTGATTTTTCGAAACTCTACGACTTATGGAAAATTCATACCAAGCCGCAAATTGAGCTAACGTTACTGCCTCTAAATCATCTGGCCTTTGAACATAATGGTCTAACATTCCAGAAGCGAAAACATCCAAACTATCTTTGGACAATTGTTCAAGCTCAACTTTGTTTTTGAGAATATGAACACGATTCTCGGGCACATTTGTATTAACATAAATGCAAGCCCTACTACACCTGGAGACGGGAATTTGTAAAGCGCTATAAGCGGCTTCCTGCGCGCTTACCTCGTGCGCGTTCAAAAACTGATTAGCAATCACCTTCAACTTTTGCTTCACCGTGCATTTATCTGACTGCGCTCGTTTAGCAGCTTCACGCAGAAGCATTGACATACCACGCTGAGATTTCCCTATATAAGACACGATATACATAACCAGAGCGTAAGGATCAAGAACAAACTGAATGTCCATATTCGCTTGCCAGAGGCGCAAAGTGCACGGGTTGTACGGATTAACCCTAGTATCTTTAGGGTGTCTTTTCAATAAAACCACTTTCCTTTTGAGATCATACGTAATGGCTTTAATATAATCATCTTCGGTTATACGCAACTTTTCCAACAACTCCTCAAAACTATCTACCCACAATTCTTTTTCTTTCGATTGCAAAAGCTCATGCAATTTCTTGGAATTGTTCTTACACTTAAGTTCTTCGTCAAGAGTACCGGGTTCTCTTAAACTCGGATCATAAATAATTGTTCTAGGCATGGGAGGAAATGGAATTCCAAAACGACAAACTGAACTATCATTAACCTTCTTCCTACACGTTGTCGTGTGTTTATGCATTTGCAATGACGTTAACAAATCCCCATTATCATCGTTCATTTTACCAGCGCAAGAAATAACTTTATCAATATATTCCTCTACCTTTTTAACATTTGACAAGTCATCTTTAAGCTTAGGCGCATCTTTAATCCATATCAACCCATGTTGATGAGGAGAGCCTCTTTGCTGTATTTCAACCCTGAAGTAATAATCTTCAATAACACCAAGAGGGCCTAGCTTTTGCAGAGCTTTAAGAAGAGCCCGAAAACGGTGGTCAAAATATCTAGCACAAGTAACAGGATCATCCTGAATCAACTTTGCCTTTTCCGAAAAACTTAAATTGCCAATTTCATCATTCGCTAAGCGATCCTGACCCGAATTCACCCTCAATATGTTCAAAAGCTCAGGCCATTTGCCTTCCGCAGCTGAAAACGTTATAAAAAAGGTAGCCGTACCAAGCTGCCTAATCATAGCCATTAACTCTTTCTGCCTATGCTGCCAATATGAAGGCGAGGACTGCAAATTTTCTAATACTCTAAAACCATCATCCTGCTTAACAATTGAATCGAGTGCACCAGCAGACGATAAAAACCCAGCAGTGTAGTTTGAGCCATCTTTTCTCTTGGTTTTTCTCATACAAACTTGTATGGAATCTCTAACTTTCATAGTTTCCAACTTAACAAAAGTGTAAAACAATTTAGACGGATTTTTAGCACAACGCCTATCAATATTACGAAGCTCCCACTTAGCAATGTCCCCAAAACTACCTTTAACCTTAAGGTCTCTCTTCTGACCCACATAAATACTGGAGAATGACAATTCCTCCGCGTCCTCGTCATAGAGTAAAGACATTGGCGTTTGACCTTCACCAGGAGCAAACTTAACATGCATGGTATTAGTGGGTAGGAAATCAGACAATGACACTAACAACGTGTCTTGATTCCCAACTGGGAATGAGTTAACTTCGTTAGATTCATTCCAAATTTCGTCGCTATCATTCTCATTCTCTACATTCATTGACCCTTGTGGGTTTTCACTTAATGTATCACCATGGTTTAACTGACGGTCATTTTCGTCAACAATAAATTCAAGTTCTTCTGGAATTGGATCTAATATATCGCTCCTAACGGTTATCCCATGCTTAATATACAACGGTGTTTTCACCAAAACCTTAAGAGCTTCGTGCATTTTTTTCGGCCTAACAGTTTCATACAAATAGGGTGTATTATATTGCATTCTCCTCATCAACTCAATTTGAATAGTATCTGTTTCACGAGGTAACCGTGATAACACTGACACTGTAGACTCTACATTTATAGGAACGTTGACCACGTTTCCCTTAATCCCCCTTTGTTGATCACAACCTAACCTTCTTATTTGCATAAAAGGTATTCTTGGTGAAATCATTCTTTCCTCCAAATTAGACAAATTAACTAGTTCTGCTGGAATTTCAGGGAATTCAAATCCATTTTCTCTGGAAAACTTGGGGATTTCGTTCTTTTTCACAGCTTTATTACAAGTACTACATAAAAATACTTTGTCACCTAATTCATGACCGTGAATCCCAGGAACAGCCAAAAGCACTGTAGACTTAACAAAGCTACCCGATGCTTTAAAAAAAAAGACCAGAGCACCCTTCACATGGCCACGTTGGACCGTCTTTAATACTTTCAAAATAAGTCTGCTCTATTAACAAAGGATTTGTCCTCCTTTCAGCCATAGACAATCTATTTCTAGAACGCTCTGGGTTTATAACATTTACATTTTCACGCCTGGCAGCCTTACTCAACTGATTTTTAACACGTTCAGTTTCAACGTACTCTAAATCTTGGCGTTTACTAGCCATGGCCAACTGATTTCTAACACGTTCAGTTTCAACGTACTCTAAATCTTGGCGTTTACTAGCCATAGCCAACTGATTTCTAACATGTTCAGTTTCAATGTACTCTAAATCTTGACGTTTATTATACATAGACAACTGATTTTTAACACGTTCAGTTTCAACGTACTCTAAATCTTGACGTTTATTAGCCATAGCCAACTGATTTTTAACACGTTCAGTTTCAACGTACTCTAAATCTTGGCGTTTACTAGCCTTACTCAACTGATTTCTAACACGTTCAGTTTCAACGTACTCTAAATCTAGGCGTTTACTAGCCATGGCCAACTGATTTCTAACACGTTCAGTTTCACCGTACTCTAAATCTTGGCTCTTGCTAGTCATAGCCAACTGATTTCTAACATGTTCAGTTTCAATGTACTCTAAATCTTGACGTTTATTATACATAGACAACTGATTTTTAACACGTTCGGTTTCAACGTACTCTAAATCTTGGCGTTTACTAGCCATAGCCAACTGATTTCTAACACGTTCAGTTTCAACGTACTCTAAATCTTGGCGTTTATTAGCCATACTTAACTGGTTCTTAACTCTTTCGCTTGCTCTATAACATTCATCCACCCTTTTAACTCTCTTGGTCAGTATACCAACTTGGTGTTCCCTTTCACGATATGACTCATTCTCCCGCTTTTTGACCATTGATCGCGCCTCTTTCATTCTATACTCTTAATTCTGTCTCAAAATTCTCATTCTCTCTAACGGTAAACATTACCATGAGACGTACAAGGTAATTGTTCATCGATCGCTACCATTGTCGAACTATTAGCATTATTACTAATTAAATTCATAGGTTCATCGTCAGTAACCAGCTCTGGGTTTACAAAAGAGCGATCTGAACCAGAACTACCTTGGCCGACTGGCGACGCCATAGATCTATCAAAAATATTAGGACTGGACGTTCTAGCACCGCTACCTTCACCCTTAGCTTTTTTCTGAGCTGCTAAAACTCGTCTCCTTTCATTTTCTCTCTTTTTAAACTCTGGATCCGACCTTTTTGCCCTCATCGTTTCCCTAGCTTTACGCTTTCACATTTCCTCTTTACTCTCAACATTATCTTCCTCCATTTTACATACAAAAAGTCAAATACTCACAAAAAGAAGCGGCAAAAACCTGCTGGCTCTTTACAACCACTTAATTTCACTTACTCTCCAACTTCCAACAACAATAATATACCGGTAGTTTAATTGACAACCTACGAGCATAGAAGTTCTCATTAAGAATAGCTCCCGCGGACTAAAAAGGTCAATTTTCAACTAGGTATGCGTTATCTCATTAGATTTAAAAATATAATTTTTGTGATTTTTTTTTTCGAACTGTTATCTAAAGCTAGATGGTTTTAGGTCAAACAAACAAGGAGTGTAAACACATTAGTGGAAGCTTTAGTCTTATTTAAAACATAAATATCAATTTCAATCTCTACAATTTGCTTAAAAATATCTTTTTTAACCCTGCCCAACAAGTTCGGATTTTTCTAAAGCAATCTTAGAATCAAAGCTCATAAAATATTTTTTAACTAAGAATAAATCTTTAATATTCTTATTAATAATAAATCAAGAGGATTAAAAAATGTCAGTTTAATTTAAGCTTTTATCATGATTACACTCTACAGCTACACTACTCTTACACAAACAAGGAGTATAAACCCATTAGTGGAAACAGTATTTTTATTGAAATATGAAACAATCCCGCTTATGTTTATCATCTCTGGACATTGGTAAAAATTCACTCCATTACTCCTAGGTATGCACAGGATTTTAGTCCTTTATAACTCAAATTCGTCTGATTATGTTTTAAAAAAATTTTTCCTTATCATTGTGGTGTTTCGCGACGGTAAAAAATATTTAAATACGCCACTAATAAAATATATAGTTTCAACTTCTCAATTCTTTAAGAAAAGAAATTGAAAACACCCAAGGAGTATGAACAGAGGTGTGGAAGTTTCAAAGATGGCCGCGAATTGAAAACATCTTTCTAATTGTGTACCAACAACGCGAATGAGCCCAAAACAGAGAAACACAACCTACCACACTTACGATAGTTTCACACTTACCAACCGTTACCTCTCTAACTGAGACAGTGACACAACAAACTGCATTTGTTATTTATCCTAATTCAACTCCTCTACTCCGTCTCTATTAACATTAATACTCGACCTATTTTAACTTTCTAGGGTTTCCATGATTAGTAATACAGTGGGCTAGATTCTTAAATACTCGCTCTATATTAACTATGAAATGTGTACAGTGTATCTTATTTGTGGCTACACACACTGAAAGTAAATGCGTACCATAAAAAGCATAAAAACACGAAGCTATTATCCGATTACGATCAGACCTTTCACTGGTCTGGCTGCGTTCAGCAGAGCTCACCAAAAAAGACAGCGGATTATGGAAATGTTTACCGGTGAGCTCTGTCGTCATAGCTTTTCTCCGGTCATCGGCGTTTTATAAATGACGCTAGCGCAATAAAGCGTGCAAGGTACCAAGGCTTAACAAAAATTGTATGGTAACATATTTATAGAGATAGATAACAACTTTAATAATTAAAATTTGAAACTAACATATCTCTTAAAATTCTCGCGTGATCAACTGGTTTCACGCCAATTAATTAGCTATAGTCCCATAGAGCTATTTGTATTAATTCCTCCATGGTTTTTTCGCCAAGCTGAGAAATACGCATTTTAGGTCACGTTATCCAAAGAGCCGACTATTTTCTTTGAAACCGCGCTAGCTAAGCGCTAAGCACCGTGATGTCAAAATTCAAAAACAAAATCCCGTTATGTAGGATACTGCTAACAGCGCTGGGCTCTGCTGAACGCGGCCCAGATTTCCACCATGATTATAATATCTAAGCCTAAAGTGTACTTAACTTTCGGTTCACTCTGAACCGTTAATGTCTCTGCATTACAGAAACGAAATCCAAATCCAAGCGTTTACTTTTTGGTTCACTAGGCCTATTGACAAATAAAAGTTCATTTGACCAACATAGTAGCGTTGTGCTTGTATTCATTTTAGAAAGGATTATGCTATAAACAGATGTAGTATAGCTTAGGTAATATATAAACATCCATTTTAAATAATAATATTAAAAAAAACCTTTGGAATATCAAAATGAAATAGAGCTTTAAAGCTACAAAAGTACTAAATGCGTCATAATTACGAAAAATATTTCAACATATTCACTTTATATTAAGGATAAAGGGAATATTATGGTTCTGTAGGATTCCTTTACACATCAAAACAAAACGAACTTCTAACGCAGCGCACTACTGTAACAACGGACGGACACACACAGACAAAAACATAGACTGCTTTTTAACTCTTTCCGTATTAATTTTGAATTGAGAAACAAGATTATCTTAAATATTAAAATGAATATAATTAATATTTAATATTTTCTTCGTTAGTTATTCTCCTTATTGAACGTTACATCGTTTTAAAAAAGAACAATTAAACATTCTTGAGAGACTTGACTAATATTGGCGTTTGAAATGAAGCATACGCCGGTTGCTTCGCCTTATTCAAATAGGTAGTATATAAAGGTGTCGAACTACAGTTAAAAGCAAGAACAACCGCAATTGCGAAAACCTATCGTGGACAACCCACCCTAGGGAGGCTAGACGTTTCTCGTAACCCTAGCTGATCGCCGCGAATGTCTTAAACCAAACGATGACGATGGAGTAGAAGCCAGGTGTGCAGACTGGTGTCCATGTGGGATGGACAAAAACAAAGACCAGAAGATGGTGCTGTAGAAGCCAGGTGTACAGACTGGTGTCCATGTGGTATGGACAAAAACAAAGACCCGAAGATGGTGGTGTTAGAAGCCAGTGTGTACAGACTGGTGTCCATGTGGGATGGACAATGACCAGAAGATGGTGGTGTTAGAAGCCAGTGTGTACAGACTGTTGTCCATGTGGGATGGACAATGACCAGAAGATGGTGGTGTTAGAAGCCAGTAAGTACAGACTGGTGTCCATGTGGGATGGACAAAAACAAAGACAAGAAGATGGTGGTGTTAGAAGCCAGTGTGTACAGACTGGTGTGCATGTGGGATGGACGAAGGCCATAAGATGGTGGTGTTAGAAGCCAGTGTGTACAGACTGGTGTGCATGTGGGATGGACGAAGGCCATAAGATGGTGGTGATTAGAAGCCAGTAAGTACAGACTGGTGTCCGTGTGGGGTGGACAAAGACCAGAAGATGGTGGTGTGAGAACTCAAATAGAGTAGCCATTTCCGTGACTGTGAAAGCAGTTCGGAAATGGCGAACACGTTTGCTCCGATTTGGAAACTGCGAACGCGGTCAAGTGGGTGTAACAACAGACACACACACAGACACCCACACAGACAAACACATAGACTGCTTTTTAACTCTTTCCGTATTAATTTTGAGTTGAGAAACAAGATTATCTTAAATAATAAAATAAATATAATTTATATAAAATATTTTCTTCGTTAGTTATGTGCCTTATTGAACGTTACATCGTTTTAAAAAATAACAATTAAACATTCCTGAAAGACTTGACTAATATTGACGTTTGAAATGAAGCATACGCCTGTTGCTTCGCTTTACTCAAATAAATAGTATATAAAGGTTTCGAGTCGCAAATAGATAAGAACAGCGCAACTGCGTGAACCTTTGTTGGAAACCCCGCCATTGGGATGCTAGACGTTTCTCGTAACCCTAGCCGATCGCCGCGTACGTCTTAACCTTAAAGATGATGGAGTAGAAGCCAGTGTGTACAGACTGGTGTCCATGTGGGATAGACAAAGAGCAGATGATGGTGGTGTGTACAAGTCAGTGTTTACTGACTGGTGTCCATGTGGGATGGACAATGCCAAGAAGATGGTTGTGTGTAGAAACCAGTGTATACAGACTGGTGTCCATGTGGGAAGGACAAAGACCGGATGATGGTGGTGTGTAGAAGCCAGTGTGTACAGACTGGTGTCCATGTGGGATGGACAAAGAGCAGATGATGGTGGACTAGAGATGTGAGTCGGTAATTTACCGTCCGTAAATTACCGGTAATTTACCAAATATCACGTAAATTACCGTTTTATATCTTACCGTAATTTTACAATGGTAATTTACCGGTAAATTACGGCGGTAAATTACCAAACAGTTTTAATTTTTATTGCGCATTAAATGTTCATTTTTTACTTAAATGTTCAATAATTTCTGTGTTTACATCCAAAATGACTCACCAGGCGCTATTCGCTAGTCAGTACTTACAAAGTTGCGCTAAAAATTATTCTTTTAATGAATCTTTAATTAGAAATCAGATAAGAAGGGCCAAGGCTGTCGTCTTGGTAGCAAAAGCCGCAAATACGTGTAAAGCAGTCAGATAGTGCTCACAAGTAAACGTTGTTTTAAGTAATGGATTGTGAGCAAAGAAATTTAAAAATTACCAAAAATTACCGACGGAACGGTAATTTTCGTTTTCCCAAAATTTCAATCGGTAATTTACTCGGCAAATTACCGATTTTAAAAATTACGGTAATTTCATTTCTTTGGTGGACTATAGAAGCCAGTAGGTAAAGACTGGTGTCCATATGAGATGGACAAATGGCCAGAGGAGAGTGGTGTTGGATACTAGCCATTGTAAGTGGAATACAATTTTCCAAATTTCCGGGAACTGTAAATGCGGTCCGGAATTAGGGAAATCGTTTGCTCCTATTTGAAAACTGCGAACGCGGTCCCCTGGGGTGTAAGTCAATAACAACAAACAGACACACACGCACGTCGAAATTAGAATCTCTTTGTGACATACGTCACTCGGAGAGGTAAAAACCACCAGTACTGTAACCCTCACTACCCTAGGAAAGTACGTCGTCTGCTCTGGGGAGACTGACATAACTTGTTCTAGTATTGTTTGTGCGCAGTAAAAAGTGCGGGCTAAATAGAATATAAGACAGTCTTGACTTGTCGTTTCCCGCGACCTGCGCGATAATTTCTTTTGTGCTATTCAACGTAAATAAAAGTATTGTTATGACAACCACTGGTTCACTCTTACATCTCATACATTGAATTACTTGGTAATTATGATGTTTTAAATCAGTCATGAACAATAAATCCTTTAAGCGCGAACCTTGGAACGTCCAAGTTTAATTATTTATTTATTAATCGGGATAAGATAGGCCTCTTAATCTTTGGTATAATCCCAATGGACCGAAATCCCATTCAACCGAAATACGCCAAACTAGATAAGAAACTAGCGGAACTGCGGGTTTTCGAACCACTGGGATTTGCGTAAGAGGAGGGGATCCCATCGATTTGAGTGCAACGGGGGGCCTGTTGATTTAGGACAGGTTAGGTTAGGTTCGGTTAGGTTGAGCGACGTAAATGTTTCGTACTTTTCATGAAAATGCCATTGGAAACTTATTTTAGAACACTATTCAATTTGAAACAACCAAGTTGAATTAAAAAGAGAAAAAATTATTAGACTTTTTACTTTAAGTTAAAGGGTTTTGTAATTTTTGCAGACGAATCGTTTTTTATGTTTATTATAAAAGCTGAAATTTCCTACACGGAGTCCTAGTTTTTCGTTTAACGTGCGCATGAAATGAAACGCATTGCTAATAAAGTAGGGTTTTTGTAAATTAATAACGGTTATTTATTTAACCTTAATAGAAATACAGACCAGTCACGTTATTTTGTTTGTTAAAATAAGTCTTGTAAAATAAGGATAGTGACCCTATAGTGACGTTAAAGAAGTTCACCCAACTCATGGACCGGATACGGCATGCTTTTTGGAGCTAAAAGCCAAGAACAAAATGATTTCTATGATCGGGGATAAAAAGTCGAAGAAGAGAGACCGTGATATATTCAACGAAAGTTTCCAGGAAGCAAAGCGGATAGCTTTGGGAGATGGTATAGTTGAATCTGAAGTGCACGCAATTCTACCAGAATATTCATCAGTACGGTCAACGTTGTACCGAGAAAAAGTGAAAAATCTACCAAGTGACCCGCCGAAACGGAGCGATATCGTTCTTCCAAATGATTGGACGAAAATTGCAGAGACTTCTGAAATTTTTTTTAATGAATGACGGGCTAGACGATAGAATTATTGCATTTGCTACCGCCGATTTCTTCAAGATTTTATGTGAGGCCTCTACAGTTTTCATGGATGGGACTCATTTTGCTTGTCCCAAGCAGTTTGCTCAAGTTTACATTCTTCACGCACCGTACAACGGAAATATGTTTCCAATAATACAGTGTGGAAAAGATCAGAGTGCTCACATTTTTCGGACATTTTATAACAAAAAAAACCTCGAGATCAATGAGGAAATTAATTGTAGTACATTTTCCAGACTCATGGAAATTTAATTAAAGAATTCTCTGGCATCCACTAAACAAATCGTTCATGTAGTTTCAAATTATCACAAAAATGAGAATTTGTAAGAAATCAATACAATAATGTTAATGAAAAATTAGATTTTGTATGATATCATAAATTTTGCAAGATTAATCCTGTGACAAACAGGAAATTAATGTCCTTTAGCGCAAATGTTCGATGTGTCTACCATCTTGATGTAGACATTCTTCAAGTCTACTGGCCATTGATTCACGGGCGTGGCGAAGCATTCCTGGGGTGATGTTGGCAATGGCGATTCTTATTCTGGCTTTAAGGTCGTCGGGTGAATCTGGTTCAGTTGCGTATACTTTCCCTTGAGGAAGAAATCTAACGGAGTTAGGTCAGGAGACCTTGGAGGCCAGGGCGTTGGTCCACCCCTACCAATACATCGGTTAGGGAACTCGTTATTCAGCCACTCTCTTACGGGTACGGCGAAGTGCGGTGGCGCCATCCTGTTGAAACCACATATCCCTCACTACTGCCAAGGGTAAATTATTAATGGCATCAGTAAATTCTTGACGCAAAAACTTCAATTAACGTTGCCCGGTGATGTTCTCGTCAAAAATGAATGGCCCAATGATTCTGTCGCCAATGATGCCAACCCACACATTGGTTTTCAAACGCACCTGATAATAATGCTCCCGAAGCCAGTGAGGATTTTGCTGCGACCAATAGTGAAGGTTATGTCTGTTGACTGTTCCATCTTGATGGAATGTAGCTTCGTCAGAGAACATAACCTTGCTAAGGAAACCTGGAATTTCTTCATCGAGGAACCGCATTGGCATACAAAAGTCCTGACGCCTAAGATAGTCATCCCCTGTTAACGCTTGGTGTAGGTGATTTCGATAAGGATGGAATCGGTTCCGATGCAAAATCGACAGAAATGTACGATGGCTAATGCCACACTCGTCTCGTACCGCTCTACTGCTCATGTGATGGTCTCCTTCGAACCTTGCCACAATGTCCATCTCTCGGGCTTTGTTTCCAACTATCCGGTCAACCCTACGTTGACGTTTTTTGAACCGTAAAGCTACCTTCTGCTAGTATGTTAGCTTCTAGCTTACCAAAAGTTCTTCGAGCAGGTGGCCTTCGGTTCGGAAAGCGTTTGGTGTACAAAATAACTGCCAGGCGAGAATTTCCTCGGCATTCACCCATAACGTAAATCATATCGAACTTTTCGCGATTAGTAAAAAGCGCCATCATAACGAAGTACCAAGCTAATTTAATTCGTAGGTGGGGCACACTTCCGAAGTAAACTACCGTGAGATAACCTCGTACTTACGGCCTAGAGGCCACAAACCTAAACAAGTTGGGAAAACCAAAATATTACCTCTCCGAGTCAAGAGGTCTACTACTACCAACTTATTTACCTAGATATGGAATTATTTCTGTTTTTTGAAGTAAAATTTATGAAATATTGAAGCAGTATTCCAAGCATAGCGAATATACAGTAAAGCAGACGACATTTTACATCCAATATGAATAAATCTCGGACACATGGAAATCAGTCAATGGGGAAAAGAACAGAAAATGAAGTCTACGCTTCAGCTGTTTACCGTTTATTCTGATAGCTACATTCACAACTGGTTTGAAGTGTAAACACTATCGTCTCGTCTCACCTAAACAATATTCTTAGTTTGCCAACATGAATGTTAACGTTAAATAACACCAAAGCTAAATTGTAGCTAGACGCACTAATAGTCAATGCGCACCATAAAGAGAATAAAAAGTCTGTAGCTACTACCCGTTTACCATTAGCTCTTTTACTAATCTAATTGCCGTCATGATCTTTTCTTCTATTATAAAATCTTAACCTGATTATTTAAGAGTCTATTTAACTTTCGGTTCACTCTGAACCGTTAATGTCTCTTCATTATAGACACGAAAATCAAAGCCCAAAGTTTACTTCACCTCAGGCCTCAATTATTTACTCTTTGTTTTACTAAGCCTATTGCGGATAATACTTGAAATACCCGCCGGAGTCTAGGTCTTAGTTTTCTTCATGAAACCACTAAACCAAGGATTATTCTATATGCAGATGTAGTATAGCTTAAGTAATATATAAACAGCCATTTCAAATTACAATATTAAAAAAAATCTTTGGAATATCAAAATGAAACAGAGCTTTAAAGCTACAAAAGTACTAAATGCATCATAATTACGAAAAATACTTCCACATATTCACTTTATATTAAGGAAAAAGGGAATATTAAGGTTCTGTATGATTTCTTAACAACATCAACACAAGGCTAACTGCTAACGCGACGCACTAGTGTAACAATGGACGGACACACACGGACAAAAACATAGATTTCTACTTTACTCTTTCCGTATTAATTCTGAGTTGAGAAACACGATTATCTCGAATACTAAAACAAGGAAGGATTATAAAATATGAAACATGGAGTGGAAGCTGTATCCTTATTACTCAGTTTTTTATTAACTAACGTTATCATTACTTGTCCGATATTAGCTTTGCAAAAGAGTTTCCGTGTTTTGTAATACAATGGAGTAACGCCTTTTTTACTCGCTCTATATTGACTATGAAATGTGTATAGTGTTTCGACTTCATACGCAATCTTCATTACTCGTCCTATATAAACTTTGACTAGAAATTTTTGATTGATAGAGGTTTTTCTTAAACAATTTCTTAAATTTATTTGATATTAATTATTATCTTCGTCAGATATTTGCTTTAGTTATACTTACATCGTTTTAAGAAACTTTATTCGTAATATCGTTTGAACTTAAACTATTGTTTTGGTTTCCCCGCTAGCGTACTGCCTTTGCCAAAGTTTTGGAAATCTAGGGTATATATAGCAATCGTCTCCCAGTATATATTAAGAAAGTGCGCAATTGCGAAAACCTTCGGTGGTGATCCCACCTTAGGGAGGCTAGACGTTTCTCGTAACCCTAGCTGATCGCCGCGTATATCTTAACCATAACAGCGGTAATAGAGTAGAAGCCAGTGTTGCATATTGGTGTCTATGTGGTATAGATGAAGGACCACTTGATGGTGATGTTAGAAGTGTCTATGTGGTATAGACGGAAGACTAGTGCAAGGTGGTATTAAAGGCCATCAAGTAGCGACAGTTTTCCGAATTTCTGTGAACTGCGAACGCAGTCCGAAAACTAACAATACGTTTGCTCCGATTTCCCAACTGCGAACGCGGTGACAGACACACACACACACTCACATACCACATCGATAGTCTATACATCCACACCTATATCACACTGTTACACACCCATACATCACCTTAACCACACCTTTAGTCAATACTTCAACACCTATATCACACCGTTTTACAACCATTCCACACCTTTTTACAACCATTTAACACCTTTAGTCAATACTTCAACACCTATATCACACCGTTTTACAACCATTCCACACCTTTTTACAACCATTTAACACCTTAAGTCAATACTTCAACACCTATATCACACCGTTTTACAACCATTCCACACCTTTATACAACCATTTAACACCTTTTTAAAACCATTCAACACCTTTTCACGCCCATGCCACACTTGTTTACACCCATGCCACACCTTTTTACAACCATTCCACACCTTTTTACAACCATTTCGAACCGTTATACACCCATAGCGCACCGTTATACACCCATATCGCACCGTTATACACCCATAGCGCACCGTTATACACCCATAGCGCACCGTTATACACCCATAGCACACCATTATACACCCATACCAAACCGATAGTCTATACATCTACACCTATATCACACTGTTACACACTCATACAACACCTATACCACACCATTAATCAAATAAACCAACCCTATATTACACCAGAATACACCCATACAACACCTACACACACCTTTAATCAATACACGCACACCTGTATCACTACGCTATACACTTATTCAACATCTATATCACACCGTTGTGCACCCAATCAACACCTATAACACACCATTGTGCACCCAATTAACACCTGTATCACACCATTGTACACTTATTCAACACCTTTAATTTTAAGAGTGTAGAAGTGAAGGGCTCTAGCATTGATAGTAGATCCTGGCACTAGTGAACAAATTTGAGGATTTTATGCCGCTTCCCACGCGCTGAAACTAGAGAGAAAAAAATTGGTCGAGTTCCAAAAACATTTCCTACCTCCTTCACCTCAACCCAAAGCCGCGGAACACTGACGAGGCTGCTTGGATCTAGTTCGGCCGTCTACCACCGCGAGCGTCTCACATTTTGAAGGGAAAATTCTGAAACCGCCACCAGAGGGCCAACCGTTGGTGTGTTATCAAGAATATTCACTTTCGCCGAGTGAAGAATTTGGTTAGATCAGTACTTCTGGTCTCATCTCACTTCTGATACAACCTAACAGGAAAGTGACACGGCGTTATTCATAACACCTTCACTTTTAACACACTATTTTAGTAGATATCAATATGGTACCCGAAAGCCACAGTATATAATAATATTAGAAAAGTATTAATTAAATGTAATAATGATGTTCCACCCAAAAAACGTTTTTACATTTCCGGCTGCCATTTTTAAAGATGGTCACGGATTAAAAACGTTCAGCCAAAATTCCAATCACTTGATTTTAGTTTATAGAAAAAGATTTTGAATAGTGCACTTAGAACAGGACCTTTTTCCAGTTACTTTTGGTTGTGAACTAAAAGCATTTAGTTCAACCAAGATAAGCATTTTTCGAAAACCCAAATTAAAATCAAAGAACCGAATAGCATCAGCATATTCGTGAAAGCATTTTTAGAATATTATTTCAATTGTAGTGAATATTGCTGATACAACAGCTAGCGTAAGTAGAAGATTGAAAGGTGGTGTCATTTGAGAAATGCTCATTTCGGAGACGCTTTCTTGCGGTTACACCCAAGTTACGTATTCAAGCGGATGAATGAAACCGAAATCCAGATAAGCGTATGGCTTGTGTTCAAAATACGGATAAACGCTAAAATTTAAAAAGTAATAAGTAGAACGAAATTATATTAATATTATCATTAGTTCATAAGATACGTTTCATAAGTTCGTACTGGTTACTGAGAGCTTGTAATGAAGTAACGAACTTGAAACGTCATAGATTCTTCTAAAGCCACGCCTGGTGAGGCGCGGTCAAAGGCTTAGAGCAGCCTAAATAGTAAGATGGACTGCAAAACCGCGTGTAGTTTATTCTGGTGTCGTTCTCGAACTAGCCCTCAAAAAGGCTCTAGCATTATGAAGTATTGGAAGTGTGATATTTATATAACATATCTTATAAACTTATGATACTATGAAAGATGGTAATTATTAAGAAAACGGGTGCTAATGTAACTTGGTTAAAGGACTTTCCTAAGTGTCTAGGGGTACTCGTACCTTATTTGGCCTATTTTCCGGATTTCTGGGCTTTTATTTCTGAATGACGCGTTGTAAATGATGTGAAGATAATCGGAGTGAATTTCTTCCGAAATGTAGAGTCCTCCCATGCTTGAGATTATTTCTTTCGTCTCATCATCTCCCGTCCGCACTTCTCCGAAAACCCAAGTGAGGTGAGTTTTGCTGATAATTAGAACCGATTCGCCAGACAGGATATCCATGTATCCGTCTATCTCTCTCAGACCATAGGCACATCTGCTTCTCGGTCGCAGTCAAGTCAACTTCGGTTAAGACGGAACTGCGCAACCCTCGTCGGACCGATTGGTCCGGCTACAGGGAGGAACTTTGCCTCCTACTCAGAGGTAATGCTCCTAAACTTACCTCGGTGCTGGAATTTGATTTGGCTGTTGATCTCATGCAACAGGCCATTATCAATTCCTACCACCATAACTGTCCAGCGAAGCCTGCCAGCCGGCCAAGGCTCGTTCCTTGGTGGAATTCGGAACTTGGCAGGCTCCGCAAGCTCACTCGTAAACTCTTTAATAGAGCCAAGAGGACTGGGGACTGGACTATTTATAGACAGACCCTTAACAAGTACAATAAAGCCATCCGGGAGGCTAAGAGGAACTCCTGGAGGGACTTTTGCGGTAGTATCTCCGATGCCCCCGCTACTGCCAAGATCATGAAGATCCTGGCTCATGATAACACTCACCAGCTCAGCACCATTAAGGTGGCAGAAGGTGAGTTTACCAAGTCAGGGACCGATACCCTAAAGTATATGCTTAAGGTACACTTTCCGGACTCCAAGGTTTTTGTCCCCACATGCACCGATGCTCTCCCCGTGTACTTTCGGAGAGCACACAGGGCGGACTGGGGCATTGCCAATAAGATAGTTACATACTCCAGACTTAAGTGGGCTGTCAACTCGTTTCAGCCCTATAAGTCCCCTGGCCCAGATGGCGTCTTTCCTGCCCTCCTTCAGGAAGGTATAGACGCTATTGGCCCCTATCTGTGCAGGATATTCAGGGCCTGCATTGCTCTGGCGCATATTCCGGATATCTGGAAGCGCTCGAAGGTTATCTTTATTCCCAAACCTGGGAAGGCGAGCTATCTTGAGGCCAAGGCATTTAGACCCATCTGTCTTACCTCTTTCTTCCTAAAGATTTTAGAGAAATTGGTGGACAGGTATTTGCGGGATGGAATTCTCTCCCATACTCCCCTGTCCACTGCTCAGTTTGCCTATCAGAAAGGCAAATCTACGGAGACGGCGCTCCATGGCATTTTGAACTGCCTTGATAGGGCCATCGAGTTCAAGGAGATGTCTTTAGCCATCTTCCTTGATATTGAGGGAGCCTTTGATAGGGTCTCTAGTGAAGTTATTCTTCGCGCTGCGGAGCGGTTTGGTATTGACGACACTCTGTGTCGTTGGATACACTCCATGCTCACGAATCGCAGGGTGATCTCCACCGACCGTGGCTGTCCACAGGGAGGGGTTCTGTCCCCTCTTCTGTGGTGCCTGGTGGTGGATGAGCTGCTGGGTCGACTCGGGGAGGGGGGGTGTCACTGATGTGGCTATGCGGATGACATAGCAGTGATTGTTACGGGGAAGTTCCCTGCAACGATCGCTGCACTGGTGAAAACTGCCTTGCATGTTGTTGAGGAATGGTGTAGGGATGTTAACCTCACCGTCAATCCCAACAAGACTGTCCTTATACCGTTTACTCGGAAGAGGACCAATGACCTCTTCAATGATATTTCCTTCTTTGGACAGGTTTTGAAGAAGTCCACCGAGGTCAAATACCTTGGCGTGACCTTTGATGCCAAGCTTACTTGGAAATCCCATCTTGATCTTAGCATCAAGAAAGCCAAAATTCTATTCTGGCGTATAAGAAGTTCAGTCAGCAAATCCTGGGGCTTAAGCCCCAGTGCCGTGAACTGGATTTATACTAGAATCATCAGGCCAGTGGTCTCCTATGGAGCTCTTGTCTGGTGGTCCAGGGTTCGCCTTAAAACAGCCCAAGATGAACTACGCAAGCTTTAAAGGCTGGCGTGCATCGGCATCACGGGGTCCATGAGGACTACCCCCACAGCCTCTCTGGAGATCCTTCTGAATATGCTTCCTCTCCACCTCTTTATTGAGGAGGAAGCTATTATGGGAGCCTGTAGGCTCAACAACCACGGCTGGTGGAAGCCCAAGCACTGGGACTTCAGTCACACCAAGCTCTTCAGTGAGTACAGCAGTCTCGAGCCATCACTTGCGATGGTCTCAGACAAGTCTGTTGTATCATATCATTTTGACAAGCCCTTCAGCGTGCACTTTCCTAGTCGCACTGATTGGGAGACCAACCCAGTCCTTGGTACTGGGGGGGAGACCGTCTGGTTCACAGACGGCTCGAAGACGGACTCTGGAGCTGGTGCCGGGGTCTACTGCTTGACCAAGAAGTTTGGTTTTTACGAGAGCCTCGGCAACTTTGCCAGTGTTTTCCAAGCGGAAATCATGGCCATTTGTTTATGTGCGGATTTCTGCATCAAGAAAAATTACCGCGGACGGACGATTCAGATTTATTCGGATAGTCAGGCCGCCCTCATGGCACTGAATCAGTGCCTTGTTGACTCAAGACTGGTCCTCAGTTGTCTGGATTTGCTGTGTTCTCTGGCTGCCCGCAACAAGGTTCAATTGCTGTGGGTGCCAGGACACTGCGGATATCTGGGCAATGAAAGGGCTGATATGTATGCCAAAAGGGGGGGCTGAGGCGAAGTTCTTTGGGGCTGAGGCGTAGTTCTTTGGACCTGAGCCTGCGGTTCCCATCCCCCATGGCATCATTCGTCATAGGATTCACTGCCGGATGTCTGCACTTCAACTGCAGCTCTGGCTTGACATGGATGGGCAGAGACAAGCCAAGGAGTTTGTCCCGGGTCCTTCTATCACTAGGGCAAAGAAACTGCTTGCCCTCACCAAAAGCAAAATTAGGCTGGTCACCAGTCTCCTCACTGGACACTGCCGGCTGAATAGACACCTGCACTTATTGGGCATCGTTGATGACCCACTCTGTAGGTTCTGCCGGGAGGTAGAAGAAACCTCCTCCCATATCCTCTGCAGCTGCGACTACCTCGCGGCCATGAGGTTTGAGCATTTTGACATGCATACTATGGAACCTCACCAGTTCTCTACTGTCTCGGCTAATCGGATTCTCCGATTCATCGAGGCGACAGGACTCTTCGCAGTCTAACTAGCTCGGGGCGCACAATATACCCTTGGTATCGGTGCTCGACGCGGCAACGCGTCACCCCTTTCAACAATACAAAACAACAATACAATCCGTCTATATCTAACAGATCCACAAGAGTACAGAAATTGTTCTTTGTCAGACTTTTGAACCACTTATTGACACCTTCATCCTCAGTAGCCTGAAAATGATTAGTTTTGAATTATTTGATGCAAACTACTTTGCAAGAAACACGAATGAGTGGAAACAGCAAAGGGGTTAACTTTAATATTATGAATGTAGTTCAAATTGGAGTCATTTTCAATCATTAATGAAGATAATCTTACCAAAATCTTAAGATATTCGTGGGCAGAGCCTCCTTCAAGAATTTTGGGTTTTAATTTGGACGCCATTACGTCTTCCAATGAGTTGAGGGTGTCGTATGTCTCTGTTGTAAACTCAGATCTCAAGAAACATCCCAAAAAGAATAAAATGATCGTAACGCTAATCAACCAAACTGAAGAAATAAGTCGAACGGTTACTTCCTGTGATATATTATTAATCGCTGCGAAAAATCAATTAGTTACGAGTGATTGTGTATATTTAATGGTATTAAGATGCTGCTCACGTTCAGCGCATAGCAATGACGTGTTGTTCCACATGTTATTGAACATAAGATTTAAAAGCTTCTTGATAATTCGCTTCGGAGACAATATGTGGAATCGACGCCTGAGAATCCAATGAAATGTCACAATTGCCGAGACTAAAATTACTGACGTGATCAATAACGTTACGACCTATTTGAATATTTTCAATACTGTTTTAGGGTACACAACCGGAATTTTGTGGTTATAACTGTTCGTAGCATTAATAAATTAGGATATAATTCTTCACCTGCAAATTAATGGCTAAAAATGAGAGAGTAGTTGAGACTATTTTTTTTGGTGGACCAGTTACGATGACGGTGCTACTGGTAACAAAGGGCGAGGAAGGTATAAATACACCTTTCAGTTTTTCAAAGAATGAACTTTGAACAGGATAAGCTATGACGTGTTTATCCTTTAAAATAATGGTTAAATTAAAATTTCTTATTTCACAAAATTTTAAAGGTATGAATAATACATAGAAATCCATTGGTGAATCGAATATTTTGACAAGGTCCATGTAATCTATTTTATGGTCTTCGTAATTAATTCTTCGAGAGAAAATATATACAGGGTGTTTCTGGAAAGTCTGGCACAAATTAACAGGCACGTTCCTTGGGTCAAAAGGAGACCGAAAGGTCCTATGACGTTTTGGGGTAAAGCGCTCCGTTGCGACGTTACGGGCTCTCAAAAGTAATCCGAAAAACAAGGAGATTTTGCAGAATTATAGCACTAGAATTGTGGTTTTGACCCAATTGTTTTCGATTATTGAGCATAAGTCAAGGATCGAAATAAGTTCAAACCTAGTGGAAGACAATGAACGTATTAAACGGCCAAAAGCGTTAATCCCTTTGTTATTATTAATGATTGTAATTAAAGGTAAGGAAAGTAGCTCAGATATCGGTTACTTGTTTGTTCAGATGTACTGGTAACTGACCAGTCTTTTATTCTTTATTTGAATTAGACACATTACTTTTACAATAATTCGAATGAGCCCCATTACTTTAACAATATTAATTCGAATGAACCCCTTAACCTTTACAATAATTCGAATGAACCCCTTAAATTTTACAATAAATCGAATCGGATCCATTAATTTTACAGTAATTTGAATCGGACCCATTAATTTTACAATAATTCGTATTGAACCCATTACATTTACAATAATTCGTATTGAACCCATTACATTTACAATAATTCGAATTGAACCCATTACATTTACAATAATTCGAATTTCCCCCCTGCTGTGTTGGTCTAAACATTAGGGTAATTTTCAACGTCAGAAGTTGTAGGTTTTTTACAGACGGCTTAAATGTGTGTACCTTAACGTGCTTCATGGCGTACGCGCGCAAGTTTGCTTAAACGTTGATGGTGCCCATTTTGAACAATTTTTGTAGAACAATGTAATTGGGTTTCATTCGAATTATTGTAAAAGTAATGGGGTTCGATTCGAATTATTGTAAAAGTAATGGGTTCAATACGAATTATTGTAAATGTAATGGGTTCAATACGAATTATTGTAAAATTAATGGGTTCGATTCAAATTATTGTAAAATTAATGGGTCCGATTCAAATTATTGTAAAATTAATGGGTCCGATTCGATTTATTGTAAAATTTAAGGGATTCATTCGAAATATTGTAAAACTTAAGGGGTTCATTCGAATTATTGACTTATGCTCAATAATCGAAAACAATTGGGTCAAAACCACAATTCTAGTGCTATAATTCTGCAAAATCTCCTTGTTTTTCGGCTTACTTTTGAGAGCCCATAACGTCGCAACGGAGCGCTTTACCCCAAAACGTCATAGGACCTTTCGGACTCCTTTTGACCCAAGGAACATGCCTGTTAATTTGTGCCAGACTTTCCAGAAACACCCTGTATTGTTAAAGTAACTGTCTAATGAAAGAGACAATATTTTGTTAAATTCCTACTTGACATTGCAGGCACGTTCTAAATACTCCTTGCTGTATTTGTATTTTAAAGCCTGATTGCTCATGCCCCATGACTCCTGCAACAAGGGTTTAAAACTTATGCAATTTTATAAAGAAACAGCGTAAGATTGACGAACATATTACAGCAATTGTCCCATAATTGGTAGGGAATGGTTCAGAGTATCTGAAATGTATGAAATAATTTGTTGAGTTCTACTTATATATTAGTTGGATTAATACACCATATTTTTATGATTTATCGATGTAAAAAGGCACCTTTAAAACGTACCGGTATTTGAAGAAACTGGACGGCCTATACTCAATTTTAATCTGATTCATTGCTAATTTCTTCAGTTGGTCTTCGTTATCGGACAGTTGGCGCGAATAGTTTGATAAAGATACTGAGCGTTCTTTTTTGGTTTGAATAACAAGAATAATGAGTCGTTTTATATTTCATCGCGTGCTTAACTTAATTTGGTAGATGGTTAAATATGTATAAAAATGGTATAGTAGATTAAGTTAAAAAGTAAGTGTTCCTGCTGTTTTGCTTTTACTAAATTAACTGTTAAATGGATTTTTCGTATCCTAAAAGAGAATAACAAACTTAGATATGCATGGAAACGACTCTATTTCGAGTCCCGGTATGGTACTTGCGGAAAGTTAATAGTCGCCTACTCACTCCTAATAACGTTTAATCACGATAATGTGAAAAATAAGCTATTGAAATAGATCGTAAACATTTATTTATTAATATCCATAAAATGATATATCCTATAGTTTCTACTTCTGAAAGCTATTAAATTTACTTTTATTATTAACAGAACCATAATTAGTTCAAATCGATAAAAACAAAACTACTCCAATCTAAACTAAGTTATATACACTGCAAGTTTGTTCTTCTAAAAGCTATTAAATTTACTTTTAATTTCGAAATACTTTAACACTGATCCAGCCAATTAAGTTTCGTTCAAACGGATAAAATCAAAACTAAACTAATCTTTATACACTACAGTGTTAAGGCAACCGGAATTTTCCAGGTTTACCATAAATTTCGCGAATATTTTGCATAATATATACATGCCAACGGCAAAGTGACACGACGTTGTTCATAAGACCTTTTTTTTGCTTTTTGACCCTAAAAACCATGAAATATGGAGATAGCCAAATATAATATTAATTAAGTATTAATTAATAGTAATGACGATAATCCGTAAAGAAACTTTTTACCTCTCCGAGTGACGTATGTCACGGAGAGGTATTACACCGGCCGTGTCTGTGTGTCTGTCTGTCAGACCCCACGTGACCGCGTTCGCAGTTTGCGTATCGGAGTAAACGTGTTGCCAATTTCCGGACTGCATTGACAGTTCACGGAAATTTGGGTTTGTCTCCTCTGGCTATTCAACTTGAGTTCCAACACCACCAGCTTTGGTTTTCGTCCACTCCACATGGACACCAGTCTGTACTTGCTGGCTTCAAAGCACCACCATCTTCTATTCTTCGTCAATTCCACATTGACACCAGCTTCTATGCACCACCATCTTCAGGTCTTTGTCCATTCCACATGGACGCCAGTCAGTACATTCTGGCTTCTTTTCCTTCGTCATCGTTTGGTTTCAAGATATACGCGGCGATCGGCAAGGGTTACGAGAAACGTCTAGCCTCCCAATGGCAGGGCTTCCACCATCGGTTCACGCGAATGCGTTATTTATCTATTATTATAATGGAAACGAATCGTATATATATCCCAAAATTTGAAAAAAGCGGGCAAGAGGGGTACCCTTCACTTTAAAAGGCAATATTAGCAAAGTTTCGAAAGATAATAGGAACATCTTTATTTTAAACGATTTAACTATTTTTAAAGTTATTTACTGGCGATTAAAATAATTAATATCATTTATATTTAATTAATTATTTAAGATAAACTTATTTCTATGTAATGACACAATTGAGAGTTTATATAGAACGAGTAATGAAGATTGCATCTAAATCTAAACACTATACGCGTATCAAAGTTAATATAAAGCGAGTAGGATGATAAGATCTCTTACAAAACGATAACATTTCCTTTTTGCAGAATATTAAATGGCAATATTTTAAATATTTTTCGGCATTACGATTCTTTTAGTAGTTGTGTAGCTATAAATCTCTGTTTCATCTCAATATTCCAAGAACATCTTTTGATATTAACATTTCAAATTTGGTGTTTACTTTTTAATTCAGCTTTACTACATTTATATATAGTGTAAACGCAACTTTTAACTTCACTGCATTATATGGATTTTAATACTTCGCCTCTCAATAAGTGTTGAAGTGATTGGGTCTATGAAATAAGATACCCTAGATTTAAACCAGAATTGACCTTGTTTCGTGTCCTCTTACAAGAGGTGTTAACGGTTCAGAGTGAGCCGAAAGTTAATTACACCCTTCAGTGATACATTTTAGGTCCTCATTAGAATTATTGGGGATACAGAGGAAATTGTTAAACGCTTAAGCCTTTGCTAAAGACCTTGGCAATATTTTGCCAATTTGAACTATGTATTTCCGGTTTTTTTCACTGGCTGGTGGACCTGTGTTTAGAAACTAAATTCGTCTCGGCTCTTGTATTTAGAAACGTATGGATCATAATTTTTTATTGGAAATCGTATGAAACGTATCGCAAAGAAACTTTTTTTCAGTAAAAGTCTTCTGATTATGTTGAAAAATTTAGTTTTTCGGAAAAAGTACTTACGACTAATAATTGCATCAATAAACATTTTTCTAAAACAAATCGAGACGGAATACTTTTAATAATCTTCGTTTTGTAAAATTTGGTATGTCAATATGTTTGAATAATAGTTAACCGATCCCCGAGCCCTATCACTTAAACTACGTTTTGATGACATTGCTGACAGGGACGGCGAAAAATTCTTAATTCGTTTTTACCTCTGTCGCTATGTCCCGCCTCTTCTTTCATACCTCTCCCCCGTCCCGTGGAAGGGGGTCCAGGACTTTGACGCGTAACTACAGTGGCGTAACTACAGGGGAGCAGAGCCCGCAACTGCGGGCGGGCCTGTGGCTTTTGGGGGCCCTTTCGAAATTTTCCTTATACAGTATAGTCCGAATTTTTTACTTGAAACTACTGTCAGAGCTGGAAGGCCCTCAACAAGCTTCAGTAACTAAAAAGTCCAAAATTGGGCTAAAATGCGTAAGAGCCGTAGAGAAAAACTACACGTTGAAGCGTCGGAAAAAAGGAAAATGTCATGCAGTTTACTGTGAAGGCAAGCCCCAGCCCATTCCTCATTGGAGATATGTTGTTCCTGCCACGTGAACAGTGAGTTAAGACAGATTAATACTTACCTAGGCTGTCAGCTACAATGGGTAAATACCGTCTGCTTAATGCTTATGCTGCCCCTAATTTACCATTAAACTGGCAAAACTGCCACTCTTAGAAAATTGTGATGTCAATGCTTAGTAAAATTATATAAAAAAGACTTGGTTTGCCCAAGCCTTAAAAACAAAACGATAAGAGTTTTTCCAGTTGTCTGAAGCGCCGATATTATTTTTTTCTATTGAATTTTAAAGACAATCCGTATTTTACTATTCTTTAGAATTTAATTCAATCCCCTGATTTTACTGCTAATGGATTAGTTTCCTATAAATTAATTGAAATAAAAAATTACTTATCTCAGATTTTTCAAGAACGATTCCATTTTCGTGAAACATTTTATCGTGAATTTTTTTCTTTTCAAGGGAGAACGTACTTTAATTTTCAAATAATACTCTCATTAATAATGTATTATATGCGGTCTTTTCGAATACAAAGGGGGCTGTTATCACCTTTCTTATATTTGATGAAGGGGTTCGTTTCTTCTTTAGGCACAGTCACAATTATTGAACTGTGTATATCAGTGCTTGTGGGGAAGATTTTAGAAGTGTTGGTTGAGTTGCTATTTTTGTTGACAACATCATGAAAACTTGATGTGTTTAAAACTTTTTGAAATGAAAATTCTCCGAAATTAAAAAAGAAAGTGTTAATTTGATTAAATTTACACAATATCCCTCAACATAATAAATGCATGATAAAATGCTTCAGGAAAATGGAGTTGTTGTTGAAAAATCTGAGATAAGTAATTTTTTATTTCAATTTATTTATAGGAAACTAATCCATTAGCAGTAAAATCAGGTGATTGAATTAAATTCTAAAGAGTAGTAAAATACGGATTGTCTTTAAAATTCAATAGAAAAAAATAATATCGGCGCTTCAGACAACTGGAAAAACTCTTATCGTTTTGTTTTTAAGGCTTGGGCAAACCAAGTCTTTTTTATATAATATCTGTTCCTTCAGCCTTAATTTGTATTAATATATTATAAAAATAATTATATGATTGTCAAACGTCACTAATTCGATGTTCCAGTAAGATGTTCATGAGCATATTGGCTCACTCCAAGTGCCTCTCATTATTTTATGGGAAAGATTAAAATTTTAAATCATTTGGCAGGGGAGTGGTAAATTAATTCACAATTGGTAGGCGGGTGGTAAATTAATTCACCATAGATAGGCGGGTGGTAACTTATTTCATATGAAAAGGCGGTTAGTGACTCAATTAAGTTTAGTTGACCTTTTTGTATAGATTTAAAAAAAAGTTATGTCTAAACCACGCGCCAGCACGCGCACATTTCATTGAAAATTTGTTACTTAAGAATTTTCCCTTATATATTCTAAGATTCTTCATCAAAAATGGACAACGAGCTTTCCAAGACTCGAACCTGCAATGTTTTGCCTCGAATGCAAACGCGTTATCCATTACGCCACAAGCCCGTACTTCGTAACAAAAAATTATCTAAACATTGTATTTATAGGATTATTTCATTTAAGTTGAATAAAAGATCTGTAAAAATAAACAACGAGCTTGCCAGGACTCGAACCTGCAATCTTCTGCTTTATAGGCAGACGCGTTATCCTATGCGCCACAAACCCGATGGAGGCTGAATAAAATGCTATGCAAACAGTGTAATATATTTAACGGTTTTACCATGATTTATAAATTATTTAAAATAAAATACTTAGACTTAATTGTTCTTAATCAAACTTCAGAAGTTCAACATTTAATAGTTGCTTGATAATTCAAAAGTGTTCCGAACCTTAACTTCGCAGTAGTTTCTGAGTTATTCGATGGAGTGGACCACCAAAAATCCCATGCTTTTTCTATGGGACGCTAAGCCTAAAATCTGTGAATTATTTCTTTAACATTACGGGAGGGTGTGGGTTCTTATCTAGAAGGGCCTACCGGCCCTCTAGAATAATACATTGCCACGGCCACCAGAGGTCCTAAAATTCCTATAATTTCACAAATCGTCTTATTTTTTTGGCATTTCGAAGTAATTTTTTTTAATCCCAGCTGTGTGACGTTTTAAACGCAAAATTACTATAATTAGTGAGATCTCATTTGGTCAGATCGGAGTCTCCGAGATATCTAGGCCTGTGCGTGTCGATTTTAAGTGGGGAAATATCCAGTTTCATAGAGGAAATATTTTCACCCTATGTGTGTACTAGATGGCGCTTTTATTAGAGTTGTTAAGGGGGTCTTCCATAAATTAGGGGCCAATTATGAAAATTTTATGAAAGAGGAAGGTTTCACTCCTAATAAACATAATTGTTTTAGGGGCTATTTATTTCTAATTGAATCTTTTGGTTCGATTGTGTGGACAACAAAATTAATTATCTTTGATTGCTTGCTTATCAGCAAGCCAGGGATTTTGAATATCACAATGAACTTTGACCTTGCTTATCTGACAAGGCTTAATATTTTCAAACTTTCCGCCAGAAATTTCGGATAAAAGATGACGTCAGAGAAAAACAAAATGGCGCCCAGAAAATAATACCACCGAGAAAAAAAATGGCGTCGATACCTTTGAATACCACTGAGTTAGAAACGCCATTTACTACCTACTTGTTTGGTTCATTTCTGTACTATTATAAAAAGAGATAATCGTACCAAACTGAGAAAGATTTGTACAGTAGGAACAACTTCATTAATTCTTTAACAAAAGCGAAGAAAATTTTTAAAATCCTCTTAAAGGAGAACCGTCACCAGAAAAAAATTGTTTAAAAACATGAAAATATTTAGAGGACACCAAAAAATGGTTAATCTCCAATTTTCATCAGAATACGATAAAAATTTAATTAGGTAATTAACAACGAAAGATACAGTTTCACCCCCCCCCAAAAGTTTAGTTAGACCGCCAGAAAGAACCTACGTGTAGCGCCATCTTTCGCGTCGAGTTTCATTTCCGGTTTTCCGCTGACAGTGATCGAATTTCTATCATTCTATGGCGGCGGTCTTGTGGTATAAGGCCTCGGCTAATTTTTTCAATTATCCGTTATCGCTAGTTAATTACCATTTGATCGAGATTTATTTTGCGATGCCTTACAATAAACGATGCGCGATTCTTGGATGTACAAGTTGTAGTGACGATTTAGCTCAAGATGGTACCTACAGTTTACATTTCTTTCCTAAAGGTAATAATAAACTTAGCAAAAAAGTGCGTTTTGCACTTGTGGCTTTGTGGGCAGTTTTGACTGATATTTTTTCTCTAAAGGTAATGATGAGCTTACTGGAAAGTGGATTTTGGCTACAAATCGTGGTAAAGAGTGGAGACCTAACAAAGTTTCCGTTATTTGCTCAAAGCATTTTAGCCAAGACGATATTATCGTTACTAAAGGGAAAAAAGGAAGATTCTTAAACCACTTTCTGTACCATTTCTTGGGACAAGTATGGAAAAGGACCCTGGAGAAGGCTTGGTTCCTAAACGTTTACGAACATATGGTCATAATAATATACCAGAAGACGTTCAAGCTTGTGACGACAATGAAATTCCAACCCAATCAAGATTAACGGCCAGTTCCACTAGTTACTCTGGACCAAGCGTCTCACCACCCTCCAAGAAAGGAATAAGCGTTCAAACGGAAAACCAATCACCAAATGTAAATTTTCGCAAGCTTCTGTAACAATGGCGACAAGAGGTACACAGACAAGAATATCTTTGCAAAATGATGTTGGGTTCAAATGGTTTCAATCAAACGAAACTCTTCGAGTTTTGCTACCAGAAGCAAAAACATTTGAAGATAGGGGATTACAAACTGACCTCAGGGAACAGATATTTTCTTCAACACCTTGTGTTAGTGATGCGGAATACGATTCCGATATCATTGAGCCAAACTCATTTGATTTAAGCTACCGCCCATCAATATCAGAAGTAGAAACTAGTCCTGCCAAATCCATAATGAGCACAGCACCCGCTAAAGACAGGAAGTTCATTGTGAATGAATCTTGCATTTTAAAACTGCTAAAGTTGTGTTTCCTGTGCCTGTCTAATTCTTTTTTGGTGGTTCAAGTGAAAGGATCATTACTGAAAGTGACTGCAACGTGTCAAAAGATGACATGTAGAAATATAACTTACTGGCAAAATGAAATCAACAGCACTAAGAAGCGAGTAGAAGGAAATATTTTACTTTCAGCCGCAATTTTGTTTACAGGATCTTGCCCTAAAACTGTTCTACGAATGTTAAATTTTCTTGGTGTGGAAACTTGTTCTTATAAAACTTATTTTAGAATTCAGTCGAGTTACTTGTTTCCGTCAATTGAGCGGCTATGGAAGAATGAACAAAAACGTATGTTTGAAAATTACAAAGGAAAGAAATTAATTCTGGCTGGAGATGGTCGCTCAGATTCTCCAGGTTTCTAGGCCAAGTACGGAAGTTATACGATTGTTGAAACAACTGAAAACAAAGTTATACATTTCTCATTGGTACAATCAAATGAAGTTGGAGGGAGCTCCTACATGGAAAAAGAAGCCCGGATTCGCTGCTTGGACTTCCTTAAAAACGAGGTGTCAATCAGTCATATTATTACGGATCGTCACGTTCAAATTAGGTCATATTTGAAAAAGTGTCATCCAGATATAGTGCATATGTTTGATTGTTGGCATATAAGCAAAGGATTTGCCAGTAAATTGAAAACACTGGGGAAGAAAAAGAAATTTTCAATTCTTAGTGAATGGGCCAATAGTATTTCTAACCACATCTACTGGCTAGCTTCGACAAGTGATGGTCATCCAGAGTTAATGGTGGCAAAATGGCTATCCATGTTAAATCACATTCTCGACATTCATGAGGGACACGACGGGCCATTTGGTTGTTGTGAACATGGAGAACTTGAAGGACCAAGTCGAAAATGGTTGATAAGAGAAAGTGATGCGTATTTAGAATTGGAAAAAATGTCATTTAGGCTCATGCGGGACATTAAGCAGCTTTCACCTTACGAACAGACTTCCAGCGCGGAAGTTTTTCATAGCGTAATAAACCACTTTGCTCCCAAGTCAACGCACTATTCTTTACGTGGAATGAATGCTCGACTAATAATAGCTGCCTTGCACTTCAACGAAAACAGTAACAAAAAGCAAGCTACAACTGAAGAAGGAACTTTACGTTACAAACTGGTCTATCCCAAAGTGAAAGCTGGCGAACATAGTTTAAAGAAAATTAAAGTAGAAAGCTCATATGAATATTTTGAAAAACTGATGACGGAACTATTCGATGTATTAAAAACTATTTCAAGTTACGAAGAAGGTAAAACAACCACTTTTACGCCCCTTCCAAGCCTCCCGTCTTCCTACAAACGACCAAAAATGGAAGACGCAATTAAAGATTTTCAGTCTAGGTACGTGAAAAGAAACTAAATGTATGAGTTTTTGATATGAAAAATTATTTAATTTCATTTATATATATAAAAATAGTAATACCACTCACATAGTATGATTATCACAAATTTAATAAATCTTAAATATTGTGATTTATATAATATAATAATCACAGACTGAAATATTACAATTCTATTCAAATTAAAAATTATTACAACAGTAGTAATTCTCATTTTAAGTTGTAATTATCATATTAATACTATTTTATCATTAACAGTTTTTATGTTAATTTTTTGGCCAAGTATCACAAAAAAGTTTCATTTGGTAAACTAGCGCAAAAATATTGCAATTCCCTTAAAATAAAAAATTATTATAACAGGAATAATTCTTATTTTAAGCCGTAATTATCATACTAATACTATTTTATCATTAACAGTATTTCTGTTAATTATTTGGCCAACTATCACAAAAAAGTTTCATTTGGTAAACTAGCGCAAAAATATTGAAATTCCCTTAAAATTAAAATAACAGGAAAGTTAAAAAAGTTATAATGCATTTCTTTCATCGGCGTGGATATTTGAATCCTGAATATTCTTCAGATGGGAAGGTTTCTTTAATTTTTGATACAGCGCAACTTGGCAATGGTCTCCTGACATTTTTACCCAACTGCCCATAAACGCGTGCTGTAAAAGCGCGGTATGCACAGTAGCGGTACTGTCTATAGCAGAAATAAACAATATGAATGATAAAAGTTAAAAGGAAAAAGCATTTGAAACCATACTGGTGTATATCATCTTCGGGATTTCTCTGACGCCTGCTATATCGGTGGAACGCATAATACAAGGCGTGAACATTGAAACATCCTTGAACAAAGAAATCTTCTCCGGTTACACAGTTTCTAGCATCACTCTTAAGCTCCACTACCTTCGGATTTTCAAAACAACAGATGCTTTCATGTTCGCTTAACATTGGAACGCAACAAAAACACTGACACCTTTTAGATTTTGGAAAGAAAAATATCGCTTTAGTGAAGCTTATTTTTGGTTTCAAATTGTTGAATAAAACATACCAATCTGTGTTCCCTTGCCTAGGTCCTACATTATGCGCATTGTCATCTAAATCAGAACTTTCTGTCCCTGATAGTTCAGTATCAGACTCTGAACTGCTACTTTCAATAGGTTCAAACCTATATGGCATCACATTCACAACCCTTCTTGGCCTAATTATGTCATCATTATACTCCTGTTGGTCATCTTCTGAGCTATCTGAATTACTGTCATTGCTCGACGATTCCTCTAAATAGCTTACGTTTGCGGGATCTGGACACTCAGCCATAATTATAGTAAACTAACATAATCCGAAAAATTTCCTGTAAGCCTTGGCTAGACCCGACGCGCACTCGTGGGAGCTACGGTCTATCTCTTAGAAATGAGCGGAAGTTACGATCAGCTGGCGTCGATAGTTACACTAAATTCCCTAGAGAGGCGCTGCACGGGAGTTAAACCTAGAATCTTTAAAATCTGAGCGGCTATCCTATACAATTTGAACTTTTTGTAATAACATTTTAAATAAATTTTTAATAATTAAATCCTTTAAGAGGAATAATATTTGATATAAAATCTATCACCCTGTACAGAAAACAAGAAAATTTTGATTCTGTTGTCGGTGGTCCTTTAAGATAAACTCGGAAACGTAGCCTCATAACCCTTAAACTTCGACTGTGTATATAGCACGATTCATATTTCTTCCTTTTTTTCGAATAAGACCGTGACAATCATTGCTATATACAGAGTTCAAGCTCTCTGAATAAGAACTTTTAGCGTTGCGACGGTTTTTTTACGTGATTGGTAAATTGAAACCAAGTCAGTATCGTCATTTCCTGGGCAAAGTTTTGTAATCATTCATTTTAAAAGGAAACTTCTATATATGTGTTGGTTTCCATGGGATAATGCTCAAACAATTTTCCATCAGCTACTTCTACACCTAACGCTCATATTTTCACAACCAGGTCGAGCGATCGCCCCAGGGCCTTGGGGCCTTCCAGGTCGTCTCCCTGGTCAACCGATCGCCGCCCCACGGCTTCGGGCGGGTCGCCCTATGGCCCTTAATGCACCTCGGCGGCCTCTTGCGCGCCCTCTTGCGGGAATAGCTTCATCCCCATAGAAGAGTTGAACTCTTGCCGTTGTATTTTCGGAAAAAGTAAATTGGCGATCCATATTGCCAACTTGATTTGGAAATAAACACATTTATTATTATACACTGTATAAAGTCTCATGCAAAGTCTCATCATGGGATGGAGTCAGGTCGAAATATGTTTGTCATACACTTTTTTAAGCCTTTCTAGGCACCTGGGACCGGTCAGTTCAACGTTTTTGCTAAGGGACGACCACGTTGACTGTTTTACTATTACCAGGGTACTTATACAGTATTTGTACCCTATTTATTTTAATATTTAAGATAATCTTGTTTCTCAATTCAAAATTAATACGGAAAGAGTTAAAAAGCAGTCTATGTTTTTGTCTGTGTGTGTCCGTCCGTTGTTACACTAGCGCGCTGCGTTAGCAGTTCGCTTTGCTTTGATGTGTAAAGAAATCCTACAGAACCTTAATACTCACTTTTTCCATAATATAAAGTGAATATGTGGAAATATTTTTCGTGACTACGAAGCATTTAGTACTTTTCTAGCTTTAAAGCTATGTTTCATTTTGATATTCCAAGGATATTTTTTAATATTATTATTTGAAATTGCTGTTTGTGTATTTCTTAAGCTATACTACATCTGTATATAGAATGATCCTTGCTATAAAGATTTCAAGAAGGAAGCTTAGGCCTGGACTCAATCGGGTAAATCAAGTATTATCAGCAATAGGCTTAGTGAACCAAAGAGTAAATAATTAAGACTTGAGGTGAACTAAACTGTTGGTTTTTAATTTCGTGTCTGTAGTGAAGGAACATTAACGGTTCAGAGTGAGCCGAAAGTTAATTACACGTTTAAATAATCAGGTTTAGATTTAATAATAGATTAATGCATCATGGTGGCAATTAGATCAGTGAAAGGACTAATCGTTATCGGGTTATAGCTTAGAAGTTTTCATTCTTATTGTGGTGCGTATTGACTCTCAGTGCGTCTAACGTCAAGTCAGGTTTGGTGATATTTAACGTTAACACTCACGTTGGCAAACTAAGAAAATCGTTGAGGTGAAACGAGACAGTAGTGTTTATACTGCTAACCAGTTGTGAATGTAGCTATAAGAATATAGGGTTAACAGTTGATGCGTAGGCAATTGGGCCTTTTCGAACACATAAAGGTTATATCTCTCCAAAATCTATACACTTCATTTCCTGTTCTTTTCCCCATTTACTGATTTCCATGTGTCCAAGATTTATCCTTATTTGATGTAAAATGTCGTCTGCTCTACTTTATATTCGCAATGCTTGGAATACTGCTTCAATAATTTGTAAATTTTTATTTCAAAAAAAGAGAAATAATTCCATATCTAGGTAAATAAGTTTGTAGTAGTAGACCTCTTGACTCGGAGAGGTATTATTTTGGTTTTTTCAACTTTTTTCCCTCAATTTTTATACTCTTATTTAGGTTTTCTTAGCTTGCAGCGTAACGTTTGGCCACCTTTACTTCTCTTGCCTCTTATTTCATTTCGTCTACTGATTTGCCCCCTGACCATATCTGCAATTTTAGCATGACCAATTTTTCGTTGCTAAATGGGTTTTCTAAATCTTTGTGTTTAAAACCTTGTTGCATAACAGCCGGGATAGTTATTACCATTTAATGGAACATTTGTTTCAATCGCTCAGCACTAGTGACACGGGCCATTATTTTCAATACAATTAATTAGGGCAGATATTAATATAATAGGTCAATATTCTAACATTAATTCTCAATAAATTACTTACAAATGCTTCTTGAGGGACTATTGCTGAGCATCCACTTCTTGTATTCTGCGACGACAATTCTGCTAATTTCAGATTCATATGGAATTAAAACTGTAGCTGGTAAAAACATGCTCCCGCTGTTCAGCATAACTAACGCAGGTGTCATCTTTTGGTAGGAGCTCGGTGTTTCTGTATAACAAATGAGCTTCGTCTCTTTGTTTTTGCTTTTGCATATTGTTTTAGTTCAGTTTCCACATTTCTCCTAAAGTACCACCTCCAAGTCTATTGTAAAGGCGATCAGTCTTAATATGCCTTAAAGAAGACTTTTTAACTTCAATCTCGTTAGGATCCATTTTTCCACCGTCCACCCAAGCTTGGGAAATATGAGAATTAAATCCGGGCCCTTCTTTTTGCCTTCTAAAAAATAGTTCAAGAAGACCCATGTACAGTTCCGGCACTGCTTTTAGTGTTATTGTACGTAGTCTGCCAGACTCACTAATGCAAAGGCTTATAGTTTAGTGGAATTGTGGCGTTAACTGTGATATTTTTCTGATTACGGGCTAGATGGAACAATTTGAGCTAGTCGAGGTTGTTCATAAAATGTTATTAGAATTAAGCGACCGCAATTTTGATAAAAACTTTTGAAATGAATTTCAAAGAGAGTTCCATTTAAGATTTACAAATAATTATCCTTCAGCAGCGGAAGAACGACCAAACTTTGGAGTAACGGGACTCGTGAAAAGATTGTGCAATGACTTTTTAAATATTTATCAAAATATAAGTCGAGGTAAACTTAAAAAGAATGTTGAGAAGAACACGAAAACCGTAATTGATTGGCATAATTCAATAGCAAATGATTTTAATTGCCTATCATCTTATTTCAACTTTAATGATTGTGTCGAAGCTGATGTTGATAACAACACGAAGCTACAGATATTGCACGCATACGGTAGAGCTGTCTATTATACCATTAAAGCAAGTCTCGGCTGGGGTCTAGTTTAAATACGGGCCACTAGATGTCACCACAGTCAAGGGGTGGAGTTGACTGGTCCTAAACTACTATTGGCTATTCATTGCTAAGACTCTCTATTATAGTAAGCTCAGGACTCACAACAGCCAAACGATTTCTGGGGAAAAAACTCGGTTAGTTGTAAGTCCAAAAATCTCGGATAAGTGGTTGGCTTTCTCTTTTTGCCGTATTTTTCTCATAAGACCGGTCCGGGAGGGAGACGCGGATAGGCGGATTAAGTCAGTCGCGAGGTTTTCGAAGCTCTTTGTGAATGAGGCGGCATTTCGAGTTTTTTCAACGTTTGAGAATAAATGAAGATAAAAGAAGATGTCTACAGGTAATTTTATATATATTTCTTCTAAATTAACTCGTAAATATGTCCAAGGCATGCTTGATATAAAAATTAAATTTTGTATAAAGGCAAAGCGAAACCGCTTCCTAGTAGTAAACCACCACAGGTCAAAAAAATAAATATTGCCTCAGTGTTCGAGCTTTGGCAATTGGAAAGAACCAAAATTGGTGTAACAAATGAAGCTTTTGCCGAAATGTTACTTGGAATATTGTAAGAAATGAGTTTTGTCAGTCTTTCTGTAATCCTACCCAAATGGTCATGTTCAATAACACATTTTCAGCTTAAAGCAATCTAATACTAGAAAACAAATGCCACCATCAGTTTCATCTCAAACTGAAATATTCACTAGAAGTATTTCAACTCAAACTGATTTTCAGATTCACACGTATGTTAGGGAGCCAACAGTAAAGCCTGGTATGAAGAATAATTAATTATAATCCTTTTATCAAGATATGCCTATAACTTTAAGATCATTTGTCAGCTTAGTTAGCCATATTACATATGGTTTGGCTGTAGAATCAGACTGTGATACGCCTGAGCGGCTGCGTGAGGTTATTAACCAATTTTCACCAAAGTCCCTCACTCCTAAAAGTAAATTAAGGAAAAAGCCTTCAGTTTCAACTCCTTTTAGTCAAAATAAAAGTCCGTCTGTAAAACGAAAGAAACTTTTTGACGCGATTTCACCAATGCAAGTTTTTTAAATCCTAATTCCGATATGAAAATTTTAATTTACATTTATTTATAGAAAGACAGGCCTTACTGTAATTAATGAAAATGAAGAAATTGGTGATCTGTAAGTTTTTATAAATAGATCTCCTATCATGATTATAAATATTTTCAAATCAGGGCGAATAAAACCAATAGCTTAGCTACTCAAAGTAGCATCAGCAAAAATCACGTAGAAGACTATGGGTCTATGTCAGAAATAGAGTATGTATTTATTTGGCGGTTTTATTAGTCCTATTACATAACATATATTTATAATTTAGAAATGAAGTGGAAAATGAATTAAACTTTTAAAATACTTTTACGGAGTGTGATGAAGATGAGGTAAAGTTAATTTGAATGATTTCATATAGATAGTTTTCACTAAAGGGGCTAGAGGCAAGTTAGTCAAGCACTGGCTCTAACTGAACTGCTAGCCTCTCTCTGGGCAGTCCCCTGCCTCACTGAGATAAAAAACCTTCAGTAACAACTATGTATACTTGGGGGGAGGGAATTATATATAAATTGACCATTTATTATGGAAGGAAGAATGTATTATATAATAGTTATTGACTAATTTGTTTATAATTGGAATGTAATAATAGGAAAATGATGAGTCTGATTATCCTGACCTGATTATCCTGACCTTATCGTTGAGCAACTTAACCATGTAAGAACAGATTAATGATACTCATCTTATGCCTAGTATTCTTATAAAATGTTCACTTTAAATTTTAGCCAACAATTTCTTCTACAAAGAGTGACGAGCGAGATGTCGCTGATTACTTGGCGCTAATTAATATTAGCATTTTAACTCAGTTTGTTAAGAAAGCGTATGGTAAAACGTGCAACGGATGTTGTATGCCACTAAGTTACACCATGAAAGTGATTGGAACAGCTATAATGTTCCAATGGCAATGCTCTGGGTCAGGAGGTGACGCTTCTAGGCACACTAAAGTAAATAGGTTTTCAACGAAAACAAAATACCAGACTCTGAGCGCCATACTTTTTATTTATTTTGTTTTTATTTTTAATGTTTAGGGAAAGTGGGAGAGTCAACCTTTGTTTGAAGGAATTAGATCGGGGAATTTAGTTGTGGCTAGTGCAATTCCCTTATCAGGAAACATGTATGGGAAGATTGCTCTATTCATGAAAATGGCAAATATTTACTTTTTTGGAAGTGATACCTTCTATAAGTGAGTACAGCATTTTTGCACAACTTTTTCTGCCCTTAGCCAGTAACACATCATAAAAAACGAACAATCAAAACTAGAACTCTTAGTCACGTGTGACTCCTCCATGGGGAATAAAGGTCCTTCTAAGAAATCATATTGAATAGAAAAAGAGGGTGGGCCGTTTTTCTCCATTTTATCTTCAGTTCAAAGAAATTAAGAATAACACCTGGTAGATCCAAAGAGGAGAGAAAGAGGGAGAGAAAATCAGTTTAGGCAGCCGTGATCCATGCGTGGTGAAAACGAGGGGTATATCTACGGGACACCCACCGCGGCGCCTGAGCGCAGCTTTCTCGCGCACAGTTGACGTAGGGGATGACAGAGATAAGGCGAGGAGGTTAATCCCCCCATGGTCAAAGGATGTGCGTCCTAAAACTAAACGTAAAGAAAGTTGTTTTACTACCTCCTTATTTTCCCATCTTTCGGCGGATTTTTTAAAGCGCGTTTCTATCTCCCTCTCTCTCCTCTTTGGTAGATCTACACAAAAAACAGCAAAACGCGTTGAAAGGGTAATAGTTGGAATCCCAGTTTGTGGAAACTTTTGGGAACTGGTTCATTTCGGTCAGGGATAGACTATGGTGGGGACGGACACTTTGGGTGATAGCATGCAGGATGTTGGATTTGGAAGATGAGTAGCCATTTGTTAAATTTTGGTCTTAATTTGAATTGACATTGGTGAACCATTTTTTATGTATCTATTTGGATTTTATGACCCTGTCCGACCCCTTGGAGGCGATGCTAGATAAAAATAAGGTAAATTTGGGACCCTTTAGAACCATAAAATGGTTTTTACAATGTTAACTTTCTTCCAAGCCCACCCCATTCTTCCCTTAGGCAAACCAATGATACTATTTTATCGCCCCACTATATTTGTGGGGGGAGGATGGCAAAAAAAACCCCTGGAGTGAAAACAGGTAGCTCTGAAACTTTGCTCAAAGGAGGAGGTGTGATACATTAGTGGGGGAATGAAGGGCTACAAATGCCCTAGGACTGGTGCAAAATGAATGTCACTAACCTGGTGAAATAGCGCTTTAAATACGTACCCCTCCCCCCTGACTAGAAAGAAGAGGGAAATTTGAAGGGCCGATTAAGGGGGAGGAGCACTGACCTAAAGTTCTAATCTTTTACAAACGACGTCGCTCAGATCAGCCCCCCTGTGGTTTGGTGGTATATGTTATAGTGGATATATTGAAGTTTTCCTTCTATAAACCATCCCTGTTCCAGAAATCAGCTAATAATTTATAATTAAATAACGCTATAGTAATGCCGATAGAAATACCTGTATGAAGGCTTTAATGTATTGAACATTAGGTGAGACGAACCTGATCTGCATCTTTGAAAATAGGATTTTTTTTATGCGCGATTAAGATAACAAGATAACCGGTGAAAGGGAAAGGGCGTGCGTGACTGATCAGGGATAGAAAGCGACCTGAACCTGAGGGGATGTTCGCCTTCACCATTTTCACTTAAAGAGTAGACCTGAGAACACCTGAGAATGTTGCGGGAAATTTATTTTTGTGGTTTGCCCCTTGCGTGACGCCGTTACCCCCCTGTAATTTCTATAAAGTTTTTTTCTTGAAACTACAATACCTATAAAACTAGAGCTGTACTTCTCTTCGCTATTGAAAGTACATTTAGTATAGCTTTGAAGGCACTGAAGTATTCATCTGAAACATGGTGATATTTAAGAGGATCTGCCTAATACACAATAAATGTAGCGCTATTCGAAATAAACACGTAGTTTGCGGTTGTAGTGGTTTCATAATCGACATTAGTGAACCTTTGCATCATTTTGAAAGAGTATAATGGCAGTACTACGTATGCAAACGTCATACTCTTTATCTTTAACTCAGTGTAATCCCCCTACTGTGCGCGTTCAGTATCCCCTTTTACAAGGTATCGTTCCTTTCAACCGAATTCCCAATGGACCGAAATCCCATTCGACCGAATATCCCGCAATGATTTTAGATTTCCAGCCCAATGGCTATATTCTTGATGGACCGAAATCCCAATCGTCCGAATATGCCCCTTAAAAATACATGAATATAACTTGAAACACTGTAGCCGTCAGCGATTCGGTGGTGTAGTGGATACGATGTTGGACTGCGAAGCGATAGGTTGTTGGTTCGAATCTCCGAAAGATATGTTAATAATATTAAAAGTAAATGTTTCGTAATACTAATTAAAACGCTCGCTTTCATTCCTTTCAAGGCAAGTGATATATAGAATTAATAAACAAATTGTGCTTAAAATGAAGTGCAGTCTTAATGGTAGTTCCATCAATGTCTTCAAATTTTAAATTAAAATTTTAATATTTTGGTTTCGGGTGGGTTAGGTTAGGTTAGGTTAGATTAGTTTAGCTTAGGTTAGGTTAGGTTAGGCTAGCATAGGTTAGGTTAGCATAGGTTAGGTTAGGTTAGCTTAGGTTAGGTTAGCTTAGGTTAGGTTAGCTTAGGTTAGGTTAGCTTAGGTTAGTTTAGGTTTGGTTTGGTTTGGTTCCAATAATTCGTTGACACCTTTTCCAAAATATGCTCCTTTTAATTAGCTACCACCTTTTCCAAAATATTCTCCCTTTAAATAGCTACCACCTTTTCCAAAATATTCTCCCTTTAAATAGCTACCACCTTTTCCAAAACATTCTCCTATTAATTAGCTGCCACCTTTTCCAAAAGATTTTCCTATTAATTAGCTGCCACCTTTTTCAAAATATTCTCCTATTAATTAGCTGCAACCTTTTCCAAAACATTCTCCTACTAATTAGCTACCACCTTTTCCAAAACATTCTCCTGTTAATTAGCTTCCACCTTTTCCAAAATATTCTCCTATTAATTAGCTACCACCTTTTCTAAAATATTCTCCTATTAATTAGCTGCCACCTTTTCCAAAAGATTTTCCTATTAATTAGCTGCCACCTTTTTCAAAATATTCTCCTATTAATTAGCTGCAACCTTTTCCAAAAGATTTTCCTATTAATTAGCTGCCACCTTTTCCAAAATATTCTCCTATTAATTAGCTGCCACCTTTTCCAAAATATTCTCCAATTAATTATCTGACATCTTTTCCAAAATATTTCTATTATTGCTTATAAATTGTTCGTGGTAAGAGGCGGGCTTTTAATACTCATATAAATAATCTTTTTACCTCCAAACAAGGTTGGGTTGGGTTAGGTTAGGTTACGATTGGTTAGGTTAGGTTAGGATAGGGTAGGTGAGGTGAGGTTCGCCGTAATTAAAACGTAGTTAAAATAAGTGCAGTAATACATTTTCAACTCACATTTATTTTAACAATAATAAGTTGTGAAATTAAAAATATATTTAATGCAAAACCACACAGTATGTCTTCTTTCAGTTCAATAGAATTTCGGTCCAATGGGACTATAATAAAATCGCACCTTTGGCTACGTTCGGTCGAATGGGACCCCAAAAAAAACCCCCTTCTGTCGAATGGGAATTCGGTTCAATGGGACCAAAGCTTTTACAACAGCGTCCCCAGATGGAGGGAAACATAGTCTACACCCCCTCTCTACCGCATAGCCCACCGCATGTAGTGAGCTTTGACTACCTCTCTATGGCGTGAGGGGGAAAGCCCCGAATATCAGTGTTGGTTTCCCTGGAAGTAATTCATGGAATGGTCCATCCCAGAAAATGTCACTAGATGTTCTGTAAAATGTTCAGCCTGAATCGGTGTAAAAAAATGCAACTATGATTGGGCATGGCGTGCTCATAGCGCCGTATTATTTCTTTATTAGAAATTTACAAAAATAAAAAATATGGATTGCCAGTGCTTTTAAATCGGGGTATCCATTTGAAAACCCTCTATATTGCCCATCGGGGCTTGGAAACCTATCTCTAATTTTTTGAATACAGCATGCTGGCAATACGACCCTATTATTTCTCCCCAATCTTCCGTGCAGCATCAAAAATAAATTATTATAGGCAGCGAAGCGCAATCTATCATGGTTAATTTCTCTCATGTCCTCTTCGTCCAAAACTTCGTGCCTCATCCTCATGTTCATTACGAGGAAGAATGGCTGAAGGCATGATCCAGTAAAAATAATTGTTTCGGAATAGCAATCCAAATTCCCGCAACATACGTTTTCATTTTCGAATGGCATTTCTCTGCACATTCGAGAAACACAAAAACCAGGTGCAGCAGTTGGGTCTTCTGGACTGGGAGGGGGGACCCAGAACTGCTACTAGCTTTAACAATATAAATATTAATTTTTAGTTTCTGGAGATCGAGTTTGATAAGCTTTTGATAAATATATACCTTCTCCAAAAAGCTGGTGAAAATTAGGTAAAAGTAAGCCGCATTTTAGGAGCAGTTCGTACTTTTGGGCTGTACTCAAAGGCGAAAGCTCTTCTATGTGGGGCGGGTAGGAATGAAACAATTAATCTTGAATTTTGTAAAAATCAATTCCTTAATTACCAGTAGGTCTTCTTTCATCTGGTTCATACTGGATTCTAATTGCTTTTTGTAGTTTTTGTCTATTTTTGCCATTTCATCGGCGAGAGATTTGTGCATTTTGGCCTTAGACCCTCTAGGCCTTTTGCCAGTTGTCTTTGGCATAGAATTCTTTTTCTTTATCTTTTTGGGCCGCTTCGCTTGCTGATTATTATCCTATTTTATATTAAAATACTTTTTACTATTGACACTGATGAGGTCTCAAAACCTAAAATGACGATGGTAATATATTTTCCATCTGCCATGGAGGAATAATGAAAAGGAGAAGTAAAGAGATCAGACTTCTCTGGCCACCCAACCCAACAGGTCCTTGACGCATTTCAGGGCTGGCGTCCAAAGTTTGCCTTTTGTTCTCCCTTTTATTTTCCTGAATGGCTTTTACAAATACAAGTTGGTCCTGCTTTATTTGGAAAAAATTGTACTTACTGAATAATCGTCCCTTTCAGGGGTTTCTCTTTAATTTCTTAGGTCTTCACTCTCTGGTGACGGTTTTCTTGCTTGCCTTTGTTTTTTTATGATGTCTTCCTCTTCACTGTCTGAAGCTATCTCCCTAAGTTCACGGCTCTCCTTTGTTCCCACATTAACACACCCTATTACTTTACCGTTAACAACTCCGCACGTACAATTGCTATTGCAAATTTTGCCCGCTTTTACAAAAGGACATAAGCCCCTGCGACTAACGCGTTTATCGCAATTGTTTTTACAATTGCACGACATAGTTGTAGCCATCCGGCTTGATTCCGCCATTGCAATTGGCAACATAAGAAATAAATTGTTGAAAAATATTTTTGGGAAGGGTTACGACTAAACTTTACGGTATGGAATGGGAATATTGAAACGAAGAACTGTACAAACCACTTCAATGTGATTCAGAGGAAAATACGCGGGGGGGGGGTGTTAATCCTTTGCCTTTCATCTCCCTTTTTAGCACCTGCAACGGATCAGCCCCTTTGTATGTCCCAATATTGAACCTGTTCTACCCCCTACTAAAACGGTCTATTGAAAGATCTATAAGGTTCGTCATATTGTCAAGTGAAATGGTCCTTTCTTATGGAAATCTCATATAGCAAACCAATTTACCTTGAACTATAAACGAAGCAGTTAGTGAAAACAAGAAAAAGCAGCATGTTGAGATAAGGCTTGGAAAGGGAGTTAGACCACATCAATGGAATTTAGCTCTCACTATAGTAGTAGAACTATGACTAAACAGAGAGAGAGTAAGGATGACGGTATAAACCCAAAAATTTTACCCCCTTCTTTCCCCCCCTTTCAGGGGGGGGGTAAAATTTTTTGGTTTATACTGACATCCCTGGGGTAGGGGGATATGGGGGGAATTGATGACGTCACGTGATGGTGTTGCGGGGGGAGGAGAGGGGGGGGAATTGACGACGTCACGTGATGTTGTTGGCGGGAAATTTGAATTGGTGCGTCCTTGTTGGTGGATGTTTTAGGGGTATATTTAAGCGTCTTTGGTGATGCTTGTTGTCGATTGTTGCGCCACCTAGTGGTGGGGTTTTCTTTATTTTATGATGTGGCTAATTTTAGGCTTATTGTATGGTAGATCTTCCTTGTTGGTGGATGTTTTGGGGGTATATTTTAGCGTCTTTGGTGATGCTTGTTGTCGATTGTTGCGCCACCTGGGGGTGGGGTTTTTTATTTTATGATGTGGCTAATTTTAGGCTTTTTCTATGGTAGATCTTGAAAAAAATAGGCTTATGCTATGGTAGATCCTGAAAAGATAGGCTTATGCTATTGTAGGCTTAATTTATGGTAGATCCTCTTACGCTTATGCTATTGTGTATCCTCAAAAAGGTAGGTTTTTTTTCTATGGTAGATCCTGGTTGGTTTATGCTATATTAGATCCTGAAAATATGTTTTTATGCTATTGTAGGCTTATTTTATGGTAGATCCTGGTAGGTTTATGCTATATTAGATAGGTTTATGCTATTGCAGGCTTATTCTATGGCAGATCCTGGTAGGTTTATGCTATATTAGATCATGAAAGATAGGTTTATGATAGGCTTAGTCTATGGTAAATGCCGAAAAAGATAGGTTTATGCTATTGTAGGCTTATTTTATGGTAAATGCCGAAAAAGATAGGTTTATGCTATTGTAGGCTTATTTTATGGCAGATCCTGGTAGGTTTATGCTATATTGGATCGTGAAAGATAGGCTTATGCAACGTTTATTCTTTTGTAAATGCTGAAAAAGATAGGCTTTTGGTATTTTAGACTTATTCTATGGTAGATCCTGGCAGGCTTATGCTGTATTAGATTCTTTGGTAAATGCTGCAAAAATATACTCTAATGCTAGGTTATTCTATGGTAGATCCTAGGCGTTTTAAAATAGCTTCGTACATGCATTTTATAACTTGATCATTCAAAAGGTTGTAGTGAAATTTCATAAAACTAAATTTATCGTTCAGTTTCCATGCCTCAGTCTGTGTTAGAGTGAAGACGCTACCCGCGTTGAATACTATCTCCCCTCCATAACGGTTACTTTTATTTTCAAGTTTAAGTAACGATAATTACCCCAGTCGCTGAATAGATCTCCGTCCACTCCTCCATAAATTCCTTCAAAACGTCTTCTGATATGGTAACAATGAATCTATCCTTTTCTGTCAAAAGTAGACTTGGCTCGTATTCACCCCGAAAACGGCATAACATTCATCCCCATAGTCTAACGAGTGCATTTGCGCGGTTTTCTTGAGAGTTCGGGTTGATAATTAGCCTGAGGGTATATTGACTGATGCTTTTATATTGTCCTTTCTTGGCTACATACCAGGTGATTTAGGACCTTAAAAGGGGGCGTGGCTAAAGCGTAACGAATGGAATTTATCCCCGTCGGCTTTTTATTTATAGGTAGAATAACCTGGTGGTGGTTTTCTTGATGGCGTCAGCACTAATTTTTGATGACATCACGTGGCTGATACCTGTAGGGGTAGGCTTATGCTAGGCTTATGTTATGGTAGATCCTGAAAAGATAGGCTTTTGCTAGGTTTATTCTTTGGTAAATGCTGAAAGATATGCTTATGCTTGGTTTATTCTATGGTAGATCCTAGTAGGTTTATACTATATTAGAGCTTGAAACATGGACTTTTGCTAGGTTTATTCTTGGTAAATGCTGAAAAATATAGTCTTATGCTAGGTTATTCTATTGTAGATCCTGGTAGGTTTATACTATACTAGTTCTTGAACCATAGGCTTATGCTAAGTTATTCTATGATAGATCCTGAAACAATGGCTTATGTTAGGTTATTCTAGTTGTATAGGCGGAAGAATCAGAGTTTGTATTAGGTTTAGAACATTTAATGAGCACGAAAATCTGATTTTTCATAGAAAAATTACTACCGTTTTTTCATACGAATACTACTAAAATACACATGAATATTGATTAAAATACTGGCATTTATATAATACTACCTTAAAAAACACCAATGTTACCCTGCACAAGTGGCTTATTAGAGACTAATACCGATTTTCTATACGAATAATAATACTAAACTACATGGGATTTATATAAAATACATGCAAAGGTTATAGCTGACTACTACTAAAATACCCATTAATATTGAATAAAATACTGGCATTTATATAATACTACCTTAAAAAACACCAATTTTACCCTGCACAAGTGCCTTATTATATACTAATGCTGAACTTAATACAAACAATACTAAATTACACGTGATTTATATAAAATACATGCAAAGGTTATAGCTGACTACTACTACTAAAATACCCATGAATATTGATTAAAATACAGGCATTTATATAATACTACCTAAAAAATCACCAATTTTATCCTGCACGAGTGGCTTATTAGAAACTAATACTGAATTTCATACGAATAATACTAAATTACACGTGATTTATATAAAATACATGCAAACGTTATAGCTAACTACTACTAAAATACACATGAATATTGAATAAAATACTGGCATTTATATAATACTACCTTAAAAAACACCAATTTTATCATGCACAAGTGGCTTATTATTATAAACTAATACTGAATTTCATACGAATAATAGTAGATTACACGTGACTTATATAAAATACATGCAAAGGTTATAGCTGACTATTACTAAAGTACACATGAATATCGACTAAAATACAAACATTGTTATGATGCAAAGTGAAACATACCCTTTTTTTATGAAGCAAAAGTTGATTTGTATTAACTATGATGCTTCCAAAATTCTATTTCATCTCAAAAGTCACTGCCGTACCTGATTTAAATCTCTGGTGAATCATCTGTCCATTTGTAACACGGGCACAAGTCCTTAATTCGGTCTTTAAACTCACCGCACAGAGTACAAAAGTTTCGCTCGTCAAGAAGATGTCTTCGCTCTTTATGGGTCGACATACGGATAAGGTTTTTGGTTTGAACTAAAACACAACGTCTGAAGTGCGCACAGTCAAGTGATGTGCAGAAATAATTTAATTGGCCGCAGTCAGGCACGTCTTTTAAAGTCCCATCACAATGAGGGCAGTGTAGATGACCCGTACGTGGCATGGGGGCATACCCTAGTTTTTTGAGGTTTTCATGAACATTTTCGGCCATACCGAAAGAGATGTGGTCAGATGAATGAAATATACCGGAATATAACTTATTATGCTAAAAAACTTACCGATCTTAACATTTCCGAGTAAAGTATACACGAATATGGCTAGACTGTCTCATATGTTTTCTATTTAGCACACATTTTAAGGGACATTTTTACCAAAACAAGAATTACATATTACGTAAGGTGCATCGGAGGAAACACGTGATCTCTTACTAGCCTTGTCACCAACCTTTCTCTCCAGAGTTCGGAAGTGAAATGACTCTCTATAGTTTACAAAATCGCCTTTTGGCCACCCAGGTGTGTGTTATATGACATTAAGGGGGGAGGAGGGGGGTCGAACATGGTTCATAACAAAAGAATTTATCCCAATCTGTTTTTACTTATACGTAAACACGTTCAGACGTGTCGTAATGGCTTTTGGGGGCGTGGTCGAACCAGTTGTATTGTTATCAATGGAATTTATTTTGTCCTTTCTTTAATTGGACCACCCACCAGGTTTTATGACATTGAAAAGGGGGGGGTGTACACCTTTATCCCCATCTGTGTTTTAGGTATACGTGAACATGTCCAGGCGTGTCTTAATGGCTTTCTGTAGAACCATTTGTAGTGCAAGGTTATCAATGGAATTTATTTTTAGAGTGATTTATTGCTTTATTAATAGGGGTTGGTGATTCATCCTACAAGGGGGTTCAAGCATTTAATTGATTACAGGTGGTTGCCCCGAGGGCATTATTAGGACAAGTCTCAACAAGTTTAAGATGTTTCCGTTGCGTCAACAAAAAAGGCAATATATCATTAGACCGAAGCATTGACCTAATCGTACTATATTTATCAAAATTATCGGCAGCGTTATCAAAAATTTGTGGAAAACGTAAAACGGTATTGAAAGAAGAATCATTCACAACGCATTTCGTGTTAGAAGTTAAAAACAATCGAAACGTTAACTTATGGTATTATCAAAGGCTTATAGTTGAAAACCAAAAGTATACTTTTATCATAGTTCCCAGCCCTTGTCTATAGCACCATGTGAAATGAGAAGCAAACGACCCACCTCAACCAATAAATAAAATTTTTGTGGTCAAAGATTTACGATATATGTAAGCTATAAGTACTCAATGTTAGCGATCCAAACTATAACATCGTCCACTTTATTATGACACTTGCTACGGTTGCAAGGGAAACAAAAACACACGGTTTTGTAAGCGTTATGGCGATTTTCTCATATTACACGATGCTAACTCAATTCAGGGAATGATACTTTTTGTTTTCTATGAACTTTTGATATTATACAGGTCAACTGCTTTCTTGTGTTCCAACTTATAATACAATCCTATGGTTTTTAGGTAGCATCATCATTTAACGTCAAAAATTTATTAACCACTCATCATTATTCATTAAAATATATAAACCATTAATCATCCAAACATCTTTTAACATAATTATTTCTCTAACATTACTTGATTTTACATGATTTTACTAATTAAAAATTATTTTAAATTTACAAAATACCAATTATTTAAAATTTACAAAATACCAATTATTTAAAATTTACAAAATACCAATTATTTAAAATTATTAACAATTATTCAAATTTATTAATAATTATTTAATTAAAAAAAACTGTATTAGTATTTTATGTTTTAAATTCCACAAATAAAAATACTTCCAAAATAAAACGTGTTTTTAATCATTTTCAAAGCTGTAGAGCCAAACAATCCTGATGTTATAATTATTTTTTTTAACACAGTAAATCATATCAGTACTTTTTCAAAACAGTAGACATAGGACAAAGGTTATATTGTATTATAAATAGCCAGTGGGATTGATTTTAGCTATATCGCAATTAGAGCTCGACATTTTCTATCCATTATCCACAAATCAGTGGATAACCAATTATTTATAAATAAAGTTGTGGATATAATACGATTTAACACGCAAGATCTGTGGATAATTTTCAATTATGGATTAAGATAAAGTGACGTTGACAATGGAGAGATAAAGTCGAGCTCTAATCGCTGTTTTATGCCTATTCAATTTTAATTCTTTAGCTCTGGCTTCATCAATTTTTATAATTATTCCACTAAATCACATGTTGTATATTAACACAAATCATTTATACTAACATAAATGGGTGATTAATGTAATTACTGTTATGAAAAATATCTATTAAATAATAATGAATTTCTTCATCAACTTACGTTAATCATTTCGTTCCTAACATAATTAATTTTTCTTAGAGTGATATAAGAAACTATCTGGGGGCAGCACAACTAGATGCTCCCATAGTCGAGGGCCTAAGTTGAAAGTTAGGGAAATAAACTGTATTTATCGTAAAGAGATAATTATTTTACAAAATTAGAAATTATAATTTTTAAAACAGAGTTATGGACAGCAAAAAATTTTCAAATTTAACTGTTACCTAATAATTGTCACTAAATAATAACTAAACCATCCCATGATTCAGTTTAAAAACTATTGTTTACACTAACGCAGAGCTTTCTCCATCAGAGACCAGATTAAGGTAGTCCAAACCTCTTTAACAACCATCAATAATTAAACCAAAAAAAATTATTTATTTTTAATTTCATAAACACCTAATGATACTGTTGGAAAAGGCTGACAATTATACATTCTTTTCGTGGGAAGCGTTAGTACTGTAATTAAAAATCTAAAATGTGCATTATGCAAATGATTTATTTTAAATTTAATTTTAGTCACCGAGTTGATATTTATAAAGCCCTTTTTGCTCATGTCTATTTTAAACTTTAATCGCAGATTTCGCTTACCATTTCACAAGCATAATAAACACTACTGAAGGACGCAAATCTATCTGTGATCGGTAACGGTGAACAATATAGGAATTTGCCCAATTAATCAGTTTGAACTTCATTTGCACATTTCTACTCGTTAATTTGATATGTTGCGAGAAATTTGAATGGAATATAAGTAGTTATCTCTTTCAGTAGATAATTTTTGATGTTGATATTTAAGATTCATGGAGTTAAAAAAAATTATTAAGCTTTGATATCAACATCGGTTAATTTACGATATGGGCTTATGATGGTAGTCTGTTTATAAGATTAAATCGTTACTTTAAGTGTCACTAGACAGTATCTACCTCCAAAATCGAGACTTAGTAACTTTATAACCATCTCCTAGTCACAGGATATCCGAGGGTCAATTTCTTACATCATTGACATGTGATAATGATTATCGGAGGAAGGCTTGCTATAGCTGTCAACTTTTGGCAAGGCCTAATACCGTTTTGCTTGACTTTCGCCGTCAAATTCCTTTTAAAGCATAGATCATATAGTATCCACCCTTGATTTTCATTTCGCAACACACGTTGGATTCGTAAACCTCGACACGCACTACGATTAGAAGCATTAAAATGCAAACACAACAACACACTGAGCGTATACATTTTAGTAAATAACAATTCTCACTACAGCTGTTTTTGGGGCTGAAGGAGCGACCGCGGCGATAAAGAAAAAGCCTCCGGCGGAGTCCGGCCAGTAACTTAAAGGGGGTAGTTTCGAGGGAACGAAATTCAAATGCAAGGCGCGTTCCATCAACAAAAAACATTGAATTCGTTTTACGCAATTATAATATTAAAATTTATACAATTAAGTAATATTTAAGAAAACTAAGCACTACTTTCAAAGTCTAAACTTTAAAAATTCGACGATACGAGAAGGCGAAGTAACGGGCAACGAGAGGTAAACATTTTTTTAAATGGCAAAATTAGCGATAAGCCAAGGCTTAGCGCAATTTCACCGCCTTAAAAAAAGTGCCAAGTTTAGAAATAGATTGTGGGACAATAAAAAGGTGGAAAATTATGAAATTGGGCTTATATTAAAGCTTGAAACCTACTTTATATTATATTTAAAATCCATCCATGAGCAAATCCTCAAAATATATGAAAATGACAACGAAAAAGGACCCACTCTCAAATTTTTTTCCCCTTAAAAAAAATGGCGGCCACAAACGGGGTGAAAAAGGGGAAAAGAGCTATTAAAGCAGTCTTATCTGACTATCGATAGGCCATTTCAACCAAAAGGCATTAAGAATAAACAATCGGATTATTATGAGGCAACTATACGTAAAAAAGGCCAATATTGGTTGCGCTGATATTTGCTAATAAAACAGTGTATCCATGCCAAAATATCGCAGATTGGGGTAGTTTTTGAAATTTAAAATTAAACATACTTAAAATTAATTTTTCTCAAAAACCTTAAAAATGGTCCTAGAAAAAGGTTTAAAGTTTAATTTAAGACCGTTCCCAAAACTAACCAACGTATAGTTTTCCTAAATCACGAATAACCGATTTGTTTTTTTCGAAAAATTTCCCATGTTATTTCTATGGGAAAAATTCCTGTTTTTCATCAAAAGGTGTGATTAATTTTATGGAAATGAAAACCACCCTTAGCAACTTTATTTTTCATAAAATAAACTAATTTATGAATCTCTTTGAAATTTTAACCACATATTAAGGGCCCGAATTGTAGTTCTGTGGAATTTTTTCGAATGAATTAATACAATACAAAAAAAACTACATCCAAACAAAAAACCCTCCTTATACCGCTCTCTCAGAATTAAGCCTACAATAGCATTTTTTTCAAGATCTACCATAGAAAAAGCCTAAAATTAGCCACATCATAAAATAAAAAACCCCACCCCCAGGTGGCGCAACAATCGACAACAAGCATCACCAAAGACGCTAAAATATACCCCCAAAACATCCACCAACAAGGAAGATCTACCATAGAAAAAGCCTAAAATTAGCCACATCATAAAATAAAAAACCCCACCCCCAGGTGGCGCAACAATCGACAACAAGCATCACCAAAGACGCTAAAATATACCCCCAAAACATCCACCAACAAGGAAGATCTACCATACAATAAGCCTAAAATTAGCCACATCATAAAATAAAGAAAACCCCACCACTAGGTGGCGCAACAATCGACAACAAGCATCACCAAAGACGCTAAAATATACCCCTAAAACATCCATCAACAAGGACGCACCAATTCAAATTTCCCGCCAACAACATCACGTGACGTCGTCAATTCCCCCCCTCTCCTCCCCCCCGCAACACCATCACGTGACTTCATCAATTCCCCCCCATATCCCCCTACCCCAGGGATGTCGGTATAAACCAAAAAATTTTACCCCCCCCCCCTGAAAAGGGGGGAAAGAAGGGGGGTAAAATTTTTGGGTTTATACCGTCATCCTTACTCTCTCTAAACCATCTTATTAATTCCATAAGAGAAGCAAACATCACAGGGATGGGCCGCCTACTTAGGTTATTTCCTTTGCACCAAGAAACACAGACTCTTGGCGCCCGTGTGTTTGGCTTCTCTGCAAGATCAAAAGTTCGATAGAATTGTTAGCCACCTCAGGCAGCACAACTTCTTGCATTAATGAACGAATTCTAATATGTTTAGTTATCAAGAGCATTTTATTGCACTAGCGGTTAAAGAATTTTGGAAGAAAACTCAGAGGGAAACTCTCCAGACTTTGAGTGGAAAACGTTTAGTTTTGGCGGGTGATGGGCGTAATGACAGCCCTGGTCACACATCCATGTTCTGTTCCTACACTTTAGCTGATTGCAAAAGCAAAAAAATTATTTCAGTCAAAAACAGAGATGTAAGGCATGCTAAAGGGAAGAGCGCCAATATGGAATTAATGGCCTTCGAATTGGCAACATCCGAAGCCATTGAATTAGGCAAAAATTTCGGAGTTGAAATGATTGAAATAGCAACTGATGCCCATTCATCAATAGCTGCAGCTATGAGTAGGCATAACCATAAAAATATTTTTTTAATTCTTGCGCTCTAAAAACAAATGTAAAATTTATAGAAAGAGGCGGGAAGTTTAAAGGAATTAAACACTCCTTGGATGTTTGGCATGGTAGCAAAAATATTACTAGTAGGCTGGTTGAAGTAATTGTCAAATGAATTCTCAATCTTTTCGGTCTGAACGAATATATTTAGTCCAAAATACATTTCTAGGCTTCTAACAAAACGGATTGTGAAGATTTAGCTGACTGGGCTCCCATGATTAGACGACATTTTTGGTACCGTGCAAGAAAATGCGAGGGTAGTGTAGAACGGATGAAGGTAGGCCAATAATGCGCATCCCTATTTATTATCCTTCATTGAAATTTGATAAAATGAATACAGTGTTTGTGGAATATGACACTTCATCATGTTATAAACCGGCATTCCTGGGGGATGCCATTAGGTTTTAGGGGCCCTTTACGTTGCAAGCATGATGATCTGACAGAAGATGAAATAGCTCAACATAAGTGGTTGAAACCAAATTCACCAGCTTTCAAGGAGTTGAAAAATATTATAAAACGCCCATATTTATGGAGAAATATGCACTATTACGTGAGATTTAGGTAAGACTTTTGAGAGGTATTCATTCGACCAAAAATGAAGGTCACTCAATGATTATCTAGTTTCAACTAAAATTATTAATGTACGACGTTTCATAGACACACTGGCTTTCTAGAGAGCTACCATAGTCTTATTTTGGTGTATGCTCCAAAACGATTTGCATTCAGGTATGAACTAATTATTATTAAATTAATGTTAAGTTTAATAATCTCTTTTTAAATTCACGTATAAGCTATCAGAGCTACAACATGAGGATTGTACTTGCTTGCATTGATCATAATTATCACACTGATAGAAAACAAGCCACTACAAAAGATGGCAAACTTCGGTATAAGATGCGGATGATTTATTTCCTTTCACCTATTAACAGTTTTGCGCTTATACATAGTGATACCCGAGCCTTCAGCAAGAGGACAAAAGCCTGGTACGTTGTACCTGTTTTTGAACCAAAGGATTATGCATATATTCCAGACCTAATGAGGCTTATCTTTTCAAAAAGAGAAAATTTCACTGTATGTGTAAATAAGCTATTCCTTTAGTGAATATAATTTTGAAAGGCTTTTCGTATTATAGGGTTCTATGAAGAAGAGAAAAGAACTGGATTCAGACCACCCAAAAAGAATTCACCGAAATCGGGGTATGGTGGATGGGCCAGCTTCTTCCACTCTAAGAGAGATGCATACAAGCCGTTTCAAATAAAATATCTATTGTGCAAATGTTTATATTTCATTTACTTTTCTGGAGGCTTACGCCAATTACCGCCCCTTTGTTTTCTGGTCCCATTTTAGAAATGGACTTTTTTCTGGTTTGTTCACACATTATAAGATTACTTGAACACATAAGTGATACAGTTTTAGTTTAGTCAAAAGTGCGGTGTTGTACAATGATTACTTTGATCAGGCCCAGACTGTTCCGGTTATTTTGGCCAGTATTCACCAAAACTGACAGAAGTCCAAATACAGGCAGAGACAAAGCTCTAAAGCGATCGTTTGGTGTTTCGACCGTCTGACATCAAAAATGCCCATTCAGACAAATATCAGTAAGGCGGGGTTAGCTCGATTTGTCGAAATTAAAAACAAATATTTAGGAAAGGATTATTTCCGAGGTGTAAGTCACTACTATGTAATAATGCTAGTGATTTTACATCCATGCTTTAAATTAAATTGTTTAAAATATAAAATCGTTAAAATTATAATTAGTCTTGGTTTATTTTAATAATTCATACTAAAGTCGACTAAAATATTATCACGAAAAGGTTTTGCCCATCCCCTCGGATATAATATTTCCAAAATGTATATTTTTTACTGCGTTGTAAACCGGGAGGTGTTTGAGGAATTTCCTCTCCCAAATCTGGTAAATTCTGGTCTCCTTCATCACAACAAAAAACCCCCAAGATCCTGTATCTTTTAGAGGTCAAGAGTAAATATTACTTTTAGAGCGCCATCTATATGTTCCAAATTGCATAAACTTCATTTAATGATAATATAAAAAATTTTATTTATATCATTCTAAAATAAATCTTTAAATGTTTAGCACAATAATAATGTTCATTTCTCAACTTAAAAAAATTAGACTTTGATAGGTGTAGTTCATACATTAACCGTAAGGGTCGCGTCTGTACAGAGAGAAAATTTTGTGTTAAGCAGGGAAGATATTTAAGGGGCATCGCTGGAGTCGAGACTTGCTTTAAAGTCTCATTTTAGAAAAAGTATGACTTTATAAAGAGAACTATGGACCTGAGAAAGTAACAAGAAGGAGATAGGCTAGTTGATGAATTCGTAGGATATCCGAGAGGCAGGTAAATTTTGAATAAGTTAACAGCTTACTGGCGTTTAGGTTAAGTGTTGAATATTTTTTGGCAGTATTAACGTGACGTATATTCCCAGCGATAATACGAATAACACGGTAAGTCTTAAATTCGGACTAGAACGGTCTTATTCGTGCAGGTGGAACTGCGAAAGGAAGAGAACAATTTAACTGGTTTGCATTCTGTTTTAGGAAAGAGATATTTAATCTCTTTTCACATATGTGAGCTCTGCGTCATTGCCTTATTTGCAATGGTTAAATCGAACTTTTAGCCACCCGATTCGGTTCTACGAACATAACATGTTGTCTTATTTTCATAAACCCTAGTACCAAATATCACTGAGTGGAATTATTGAAGTCTTTCTTCCGAAGGTGCGTACACGTTTCATCTTTAGAGACTTCTTATACCACTGAGGGTGAAACTATTTGGTTCACCGATGGTTCCAAGACTGATTCCGGCGCTGGCGCCGGCTATTACTGCCAAACCACAAGGGTCGGCTTTTCTGCTTGCCTGGGCACCTTCGCTAGTGTGTTCCAGGCGGAAATTGCCGCGATCTGTTATTGCGCAGATTACTGTATTAACAAAGGGTATACCGGAAGGACTGTGAGAATTTATTCTGACAGTCAGGCCGCCCTGAACGCGCTGAACCAGTGTCAGATTACCTCTCAACTGGTGCGCAGCTGCCTTGATCTGCTAGCGCGACTGGCATCCTGCAACAGGGTTCTGTTGTACTGGGTGCCAGGGCATAGCGGATATCATGGCAATGAGCAAGCCGATAGATTTGCGAAAAGGGGTGCGGAGGCCAAGCTATTGGGGCCGGAGCCGGCCATCCCCATCCCCTACAGGCACGTCAAACGGTGTGTGCATGACAGGTTGACTGTCATACAAAACCAGCTCTGGCATAACATGGAGGGCCAGAGACAGACAAAACTTTTAGTCAATGGTCCCTGCAGGTCTCGTGCCAGAGACCTAATTGCGCTCAGCAGATGGGATATTAGGCTGGCCACTGGTCTTCTGACCGGGCACTGTCGGCTTTATAGGCACCTCCATCTGATGGGTTTCGCCGACGACCATCTTTGCAGGTCGTGTCAGGAGAAGGAAGAAACATCCGCACACGTACTTTGCGAGTGCGACTGCTTCGCCTCGCTTAGACTAGAATATTTTGATTCACACACTTTGGAACCCTCGCGGGTCTCCTCTATTACGGTGGAGTGAATTCTTCGCTACGCTGCTGCTACGGGCCTTTTCAAGGCCTGAATACGAGGATGCACAATATGCCTTTGGCATCGGTGCTAGGGCGCGTACCCTCCTCAACAACAATAATAATAATATACCAAATAACCACTGTCTTTCGAAAGTGTGGACGTTTATCGTTCTCTTTCTCTTCTTGTTCAATTTCTTGACGATTGCCAACCGATTGGTACCGAGAGTACACCGTTTTCTTGTCGGGGTCTACGAAATTTTGTAGGCTAGAAAATAAATGACAATATATTGAAAATCATACACTTTTTGAAGAAATCGTGGAAATTTGCACAATGACGACGAGCTTCCAAATATATATATGCCCCCAGAGCGGAATTTTCATATGAGGTGCCTCTATAGGAAAAACATGCCAAATATATGTTGTCTAACAGATCAAGTATCTCAGTTCTTCGAAGGGGCTATGTAGGACTGTTCACGAGCTCGAGCCAGCTCGGGCTCGTGACGAGCGAGCCGAGTTCGAGCCGAGCCGAGCCGCCACTTTTGCGGCTCGATTAATTAACGAGCGAGCTTTTTTATGGTCGAGCCGAGCCGAGCCGATAGGCATCGAGCCGAGCCGACTCGCGAGCCGGCTCGCGAGCTTAGTCACTGATATAGTGCTTTCCTTTTAGTCTTTATTCTCTCCACCAATAGCGTTCCGTTGTATTTTTACATGAAATAAAGCGTGGGAAAAATCTCTCGTCTCTAACCTTGAGCATATTTTAAAGAGCGGGTTTTACTGAACCACTACATTCCTAAACATGGGATGGCATTTATAGTCATTCTCAAGTTTGACGTTGGTAGTAGCAATTTTTTTTAAACATGTATATGTTAATCGAGCCAGCTCGGCTCGGCTCGATCATTTTCGAGCCGAGCCGAGCTAGAGCCGAGCCAAGACCCAGCTCGGCTCGAGTCGAGCCGAGCCGCCGTTTTTTTGACTCGAGCCGAGCCGAGCTTTTAAAAAGCTCGCTCAGCTCGGCTCGTGAACAGTCCTAGGGCTATGCTTTCACTTATTTATCATTGTGCATAGTTTCATGCATTCCTCATAGAGAGCATGATTGTTCCCCTAATCCTCTAGACTATTGGGGAACGCGTACGAAGCCGCCAAGAAGGTTATTTTGGCCACCTATTTCGTCGGCTCTTTCATTTTATTGGAAGTCTTCAAAGCGAACCTGTCGACAAAATTGACTGTAGACATTGATCACAACATATATAGTTGCGATGATATCTTCAAACACCCCTACATGCGAGTGGTTTTTGAGCACAGAGGAACCGTAAATTATTATTTCCAGGTAGAAATATTATAGTAAAAGGATATGATATGTTCCAAAACTTTGTCAGTGGTTAATGAGAACTTGTCTTGAAACGTCTTAGATTCAGGGTAAAGCGACGCCTTGTGAGGCGCTGTCAAAGGCTTAGTATAGACTAAATAGGAAGATAGAAATCCTGCAAAGCCGAGTATTGTCAATTCTCGCTTGTCGTTCTCAAACTAGCTCTCAGTAGGTCTCTATCATTTATAAGTCTAGGTTGTGTCATACTTATGAAGCATATCTTATTAACTTATGATATTATGTTATTAATATGGGGTGACAATGGGTGGGGTGAATCATAGACAGGAATGCCAAGGTTCAAAATCAGTAAAGATTTACCTTCGATATCCTTAATCATTGTTTTGCTCTAAAAATATAACCAATCACTAAATGTCCCCCAGTAGCAATAGTCTCCTGTCCGACAGTGCCTGATTTCGGGTGGCCCGACTGTTCTTTGGAGAGCCAAAACACTGTCGGCCCAATGCCCCTCATTGAGGTAAAATGTCCTTCCGGATCAGTGTCGGTAAGCTTTAGGTAAAGGACTGAAACCCGACTCAAATTAGGAATATAAAAAAGGACATTAAAACGTATTGAAACCCGACCCTTTTAAGTATTGAAACCCGACCCTTTTAAGTATTGAAGCCCGAACATTTTTCGTATTGAAACCCGACCCTTTTTAGTATTGAAACCCGACCCTTTTTAGCGTTGAAACCCGACCCTTTTTAGTATTGAAACCCGACCCTTTTTAGCGTTGAAACCCGACCCTTTTTAGCGTTGAAACCCGACCCTTTTTAGCGTCGAAACCCGACCCTTTTTAGCGTCGAAACCCGACCCTTTTTAGCGTTGAAACCCGACCCTTTTTAGCGTTGAAACTCGACCCTTTTTAGCGTTGAAACCCGACCCTTCTTAGCGTTGAAACCCGACCCCATTTAGCGTTGAAACCCGACCCCATTTAGCGTTGAAACCCGACTAATTAGCATTGAAATCCGACGCGTAAATACATAATATTTTCGAAAAACATTTCTTTAATGAAGTTATCCACGTTACAGTTTTATTAACGAAATATATAGAAAATTCCAAAACTTTTGGAGACTTGAAAATAAAAATAATTGAAAGTTCTTGCTTCTTTAGTAATAATCGTCAAAAATACTGCGTCGAGCTCCTCTGCTTTTGTGGTGGCGTAACTCGCGAAACCTTTTTGCAGAATCCTCTCTTTCCGGTTCTTTTCTAACCAATGCATGTCTTCGCGATTCATGTTGTAATTGTCCGTCTCTATCCGAAGTTTCAGATAAACGTCTTCCCCGTTCACGTTGTAATTGTCCGTCTCTTTCCGAAGTTTCAGATAAATGTCTTCCCCGTTCACGTTCTAAAGGTAGATCTCGTCTAGCATTACTCTTTCTTTGCAATCGTCCGCCATTTCTATCTGGGGCATGCTTCAACCATGTTTGCATTGACTGCTCGATATCATACTCTCTAGCAAGTCTCAACTTAGGGTTTTGTCTTACCGCATCTAAAAAAATACGTTAGAAATTGGTAAAAGAAAATATTACCGTACCATACCAATAATCAGACGTCTTAGCTGCAGACTTTTCATTCCAATTTTACCATTGGCTCCATTCCAATTCATATTGAGGGCAAGGGTGTGTGATATAGTATTTACTAATATACGCCTTGTTGTATCGCCTATCTTTTTACCACCCCAAGATCCTAAAACAATTACCTAAAAATTAAGGAGCAGGTTTTTGAATACCATTAGAGCAATTATACGAGGTGATTTTGCTAATATTACAGCTTTGCTTCTTTTTTCTGGATAACTAATATACTCTTCGAACTCATTGACTTTATCTTCAGAGTTAAGAGACAGAGATGGAATATCCTGTATATTAGTCACAATAGGACTTTCAAATTTTTCAGAAATCACTTTCTGAACTACATCCAGTTTAGTGTTGAGATCCGAAAGCATAATTAAGACCGCTTTCCGAAATTTTTCATCTGTTTTAATGAAAATTTTATAAATTCATGCGCTAAATGCAGCGACTAATATACGTATAACATTAAATGCTATGAAAATGGAAATTGAATTGACAACATTACCATTAGTACTAGTAGTTTCTTTACGAATTGGTGTTTGGGTCATTGATGAAGACAATTCTTTCGGCGTTGATCGAGGATTTTTGATTGAATCATCAAAGCCTAAAGAGAAAAGTTTGTTCACATGAGCTATTCGGACTTTACAATATTATTTACCCGACATACAGCCATCACTATCCGCCACAAAGTGTTCCCTTGAAGTTTCCAATTCTCCACTCATATTGACTATACATGTTAAAAACATAACAGGCATATTAGTTAAAGAAAATTCCAAAATATTTATATGGAATGCAGGAAATTTGCATTGGAAATTACTAGACTTTTTGGAGGTCACACTATCAAGACGTTTCTGCACGATCTGCACAGCAGATTTCAGGCTGGTGTTTTCAGACTCTTCGACGTTACTGTCCGGATTGTCTTCATTTTAATTAGTAACATTAGATTTTATAATAATGAGTGTATAGTTACTGATTAAAAACATAATCTACCAATAACGTCCTGAACTTCAAATGCTTCTGACTCCGTGGGCAAAGGTGAAGGCGATTTTTCCTTTTCCGTGGAAATGCAATTATTACAATCTTCTGTCTCGGTAAAGTCTTGTTCCTTTGGGTCAGAACTACTTTCTTTTTCGCCGCTAATTCCGGGCAAAGCAGCAGTCTCATTTGGCTTAGTGCCGGAAGCTATATTTTAAAATAAGTTTTAGAAAAAACTACAATTAAGATGCATTATTAAAATTTTTTAGACGTCTTACACTCCATTTCCTTATTTGGTTTGAACTGGGGTGGTTGAGGTAATGTTTTTGTTTTATGCTTGGATTTTTCATTTGGTTTGTCCATATCTAATATTTAATTTCATGATTAAAACTATTAATAATTTATTTAAAATGATAAGAACTACTTGTATTTGATTTCTCATCTCTATTTTTAGAGAGCTTTCTCTTCTTAGAGTTATCACTGTTTTCTTCATTGCTGCTGCTAGAATGGTGTCGTTTCTTGTTTCTGGATCGCTTTCCTCTTCCTAAATCTGTTTCATTTCCTAGATCTGATGTTACTTCAGCTTTGCTGCATAGTTCTCGTGCACGAGAAAATGTCATTTAAAGTAAAACAATTATATTTTACTGAGGGATCAGTTTAAAGGCGTAATTTATTCACTGAATTCATATTTACAAAGAAATTGCTTTATGTTTATCTTTAAAATAGATACTTACATCCTTTCCGGTAGGTTTTAATATCATAATCTTCCCATTCTGGCTTTGGCGGATCGCAATTTTTCAACATTTTTGCTAGCCCTTGTGTGTTCTTTGGTGGCCATTTACAAATTTTATCGCTTTTGCACCAAGCATCAGGAACAACTTCAACGGTGTCATCATTGACAAAATTAACAATTGAGAGAAATTTAACATTTGATCGCTTTTTCCATTGTCAAATATATCATCTATCTTGTTGGCAAATATTTTGTCTTCCATATTAATGAAAAGATTAATGGGTACGTTAATTTAAATGAACAAATAGAACAATCCTTGATATTCCAGATACATTTTAGTTTCCGTTAAAAGTGAGAGTGTAGTGGAAAATTATGTAATTAATAGCTACTGATTTAAGGAATTATCTTCGAATGATTTTGAAAATTGAACTAGCGTAAGGTTTTATCAATGAAAGAAATTCGAGTTATGCGCCACATACGACAAGTAAATAATATTTGGTTATGCGAATTGATCAATCTGACCACCACTAATCGGTTTCGAGTTCTTAAATTTATGCCGAAAAATGTTACATTATCTTTATGGTGATTTGAACCAATTAATTTCCTTTCCACGCCCTCTCCATATAGTCAAATATATCTAATTTTAAGAATTGTGCAGCAATGGTATAATAGCTACAGTGTCTCTTTTTTGGGGCAGAAGCAAGCATTTTTGACGCAGGGAAAAGTAGGGATATGTTTTCGTTTGGTTTTGAACTTTCCCTATAAATATTCCAAGATCGGAAGATTGAAGGGGATATTCAAATAGATTCTCCTCAAACTTGCAGATATTTCCACAAACATAAATCTCCTTAGTTGAATCTTGAAAAATAACTTTCACTATAATAACTTCTTCAGACGTTAACTTGAAGCAATTGTCACCTTTGTGTATTGAGATTGTGAATCTAGGTGTTTCTAACTTTTTGTAAGTAGTAACATTGTCTGGCAGAAAGAATTCGTTGCAGTTGAAGGGCAATTTTAAACAAATTTTGGTTACAACCCTTTTGCGATGGAAAATGGCTGATTCGCCCATTCTTTTTATAACTTGTTGCAGGGGCCTGTTTGGGGTTCTTATTGATTTCTTCATAAAATGCAAAAAGTTCTCAAAGGGGAAAGGCGCTATACGCATCGAGATTTCCAAACATTTTAACATCATTTACTACGTGTTTAAGCGAATGAACATTCATCACCATAAAGTTAGTTCCATAAAAATCAGGACAGGAAGTGACAAACATCTGTAAAATTTCATTGGCGTAATCGCAGTGGGTTTTATGCAAAACAGGGTGAGCTAAAATGTAGACAGCACAATGAAACAACCGAAAGTGGTTCATTACGTCTTCTCTTAAAATATCCTTTAAAAGAACTGGTCCAGTGTATATCATAAATTGACGTAGTTCAGTTGCTTTCCAGCGATCCAAGTATTTGAGTGTTCTAGGTTTTCGAGCGAACTCCTTGGGAATATAGTGACGACAGCTATCTATTTTTTCATTGAGCACCGATACTAAGTAACTGCCAAGTCTAACTGTTAAATCGCCACTCAGAAAGGCGTGCAAAATCTTTCTCGTCACTTCCAGACACATTAGATGCATATAATCTAGCGGAAATTGACGCACCATGTCTATATTAAGTTCTGTTAAAGGTGATAAACCTCCCACTAAATGGTGACTCTCATCATCTTGGTTTCTAAAACTTTGATTAGTTCGAAGAGTCACGTGTACATCTTCTTGCCAAAACAAAGTGCGATTATCTTGCCTAATACCCTCAATTGAACATTTGTCACATGAATGATAACCTGTGTGTCCTTTTGTGTTTTTCACAAAGGCTCGTGCTGGCGTATCGAGAATAAATGGGCCTTTTAAATTGCATTTAAATACTTTGTTATTATAAGAGAAACCATTTGCTTCTAGCTCTTTGAGGTCTTTTATTAGCGGTCCTAAATATTCCTCTAAAATCCCAGGTTTAGAATTTCCGCAAAAAACTCCCACAGGGAAAGGTGTTCCAATCATTCCCTGAGAAAAATTGAAAACTTAAGCTAAGATTGGCCAAAAATCAATTCCAGAGCATTTATAAATGGGAAGCCCATCAATATTTATAGCAAATGAAAGCTCATGATCATAATCCTCCGTGTTCGTTAAAAAATAATTTAAGCCTTCCTTAAAACCTATGTGCCAATACTCGCCATTTCTTATTGGTATAGTTTTAGTTTCTCTGGGAGTTTTGAGTAGAGTTCTAGAATCTTTTGGCATTGCATGGCCATGCTTTCTCAGAATATCGAGCAAATCATTAGTTGCAAAATTATTAATTTTATGATTGAGGGCCCAGTCTCTAATATCAGAATTTATGTCAAGTTCCTTTTCATCCTCATTGTCAGACGAGCTATCACTTTCAGTTGGAAAAGGAGAGTTCTCAAAATCAATAGTTCTTGATCTATCTGAATCACTATCACTTATTCTAATATTATTGTCAATTGGATTGGGCTGAGGAAGAGGTAACGCGAAAGTTTCATGTGAAAAATCTTCTGTTCTGCCACTAGGCTCTTCAATATTTATTTCTTGATTTTCACCATTAGAGATGCTTTCATTTTCATCATTATTTGCATTAACACTTTCTAATACCCTGCACATATAAGAATCTCTTTTCCTACCCTTATGCCTACTAGAGACAAAATTTGCTGCTTCCATGATGAATCAACAAATATTTCCAATATTTTAAATCTGAAAACGTACTATTATTTTCATTAATATTGGTAGCTTTAACATTAGAGAAAAACAATTAACAAAAAGCTAAATGTTCCAAAACAAAATATATAGATTACAGATAGTCAAAGCACAGTGTTTTTAGATATAAAAGGCAAGGCTTAGTAATTTAACAACATATCTAGAACATCAACATACCTTTTGATTTCTGATTTAAAAGTAATTATTCGCCAATCAATTATAAGAGTGCCTGAGTACGAAGTAGTAGTACTTATATAGTAGCTGTAACATTATAGAATAACAACAAACATCTAGTATAAAGTTCCAAAATCAAATACATTGACAGATACTAAAAGCACAATGCATTTAGACAAGGCTTAGTAATTTAATAATATATCTAGAACAGTAACATACCTTTCGAGTTTATCTTTTCCAGTAATTATTCGCCAATCTCACTTAAAAGCGCTTTGTAAGAAGTAGTAGTCCTTTAGTATAGTAAAGCGGGCACTATTAAAATTAACGACCGCACAAAAGACCGTCACTGTTTATCGCGAACTCCTTCCGAGTTAAATTTTAAGCGGGAAAATCGTCGATCGACTCCTCCAACCTCCTACCCGTTAAACGTTCTCCGGTATAGCATGAAGCAAACTGGGCTCCCTGCCAGTTTGAAGAGAGGCGCTACGATATCATGCTAAATTGCGCATGCGTCAATATCTCCTATATGTATTGCGTTCAAGTTGACAGCGGTAGGGAAGGCTAGAAAGGCGAGCATCTCTACAGGCTTCACTCTCCATTAATATTGTTGGACAAACAAAAAGTAAAGATGTCGGACAATAATTTAGAAAAATGTTTTAAATATTGAATTAAGCTAAACTCAGATTAAATATGGGGTCAGCAAAGCTTTAGTTATAACTTAAGGTTTGATTATGGATAAAACCAGAGAATTTTAACTGTTGATTTCTTTAAATTATATGAAAACGATAAGTTTTAGTGTCCTTTCTCTTTTGACGATAAAGAAGAGTTAAAAACTGACTTACTGAGGAGATGAAATGGAAACGGCATGGATATTTTGTTTTGACCCCTTAGGAAAAATTGAGTGGAGGCAGTCAGATTGGTTAACCATATTCTTCCCCTTAATTCATAAGGGTTTTTAGTGAAATAAATCAAATTGTTTTTATGAAGAATTGCAACAAATTTTGGAACAATATTCTCAAGTCTAATCATTGTAATAACGTCATTTATTCAAGGAGTAATAAGCATACGTTAGAGCAAATATATGACAAATATGAAGGCTCACTGATTTTTGAAAAAAATCTCGAAAATTCAAAAAGGATGAAGTCGCTTTACCGTCCGAAAACAGAACTATTTCAAGACGTTGAAGACTTCTAGAGAACCTGTCGACCAACTGTTGTCGAATATCTTAAAAAGTGTAGACGGAGTACTGTCGCATATCAATTCGTAATTGAGGAGTGTCGAAACTCAATCTAGTCGGAGTAGGGTCGTATTGAAACACTTAAAATCAGGATATGGGCGACATTAAATAGTGCACTTCGCCGACTGCCTCACTTCTAGCCTATATATTGGGATAGGATACGAGATCGGGTTACGAAGTTCTCTTCATTGAACAAAATTGAAACTCTTTACAGTAGAGTCGGGTCATTGTCGGATAACAACTCTTCATTGAAGAGTGCCAAACCCCTTAAAAGTGTAGTTAGAGTACGGTCGGATAACAACACTATATCCGGATATCGACCACTTTAAATTGTTAACTAACCCGACTGCCCGATTAAGAGCCCGAACCAAGTCCCTGCTGACTTTGATTACAATTGTCGGCCAAAAAGTCCTTTTAATGTCCGAAAACTCGGAACACTTATCCAACACCTGGACCTTTTACCTACTACGACGACTTTAAATAGTAAACTAACCCGACTGCCCGATTAAGAGCCCGAACCAAGTACCTGCTGACTTTTATTACAATGGTCGGCCAACAAGTCCTTGTGTCGGACCTTTTGCCTACTATGACGACTTTAAATAGTTAACTAACCCGACTGCCCGATTAAGAGCCCGAACCAAGTCCCTGCTGACTTTGATTACAATGGTCGGCCAACAAGTCCTTTCAATGTCCGAAAACTCGGAACACTTATCCAACACCTGGACCTTTTACCTACTACGACGACTTTAAATAGTTAACTAACCCGACTGCCCGATTAAGAGCCCGAACCAAGTACCTGCTGACTTTTATTACAATGGTCGGCCAACAAGTCCTTGTGTCGGACCTTTTGCCTACTATGACGACTTTAAATAGTTAACTAACCCGACTGCCCAATTAAGACCCCGAACCAAGTCCCTGCTGACTTTGATTACAATGGTCGGCCAACAAGTCCTTTTAATGTCCGAAAACTCGGAACACTTATCCAACACCTGGACCTTTTACCTACTACGACGACTTTAAATAGTAAACTAACCCGACTGCCCGATTAAGAGCCCGAACCAAGTACCTGCTGACTTTTATTACAATGGTCGGCCAACAAGTCCTTGTGTCGGACCTTTTGCCTACTATGACGACTTTAAATAGTTAACTAACCCGACTGCCCGATTAAGAGCCCGAACCAAGTCCCTGCTGACTTTGATTACAATGGTCGGCCAACAAGTCCTTTTAATGTCCGAAAACTCGGAACACTTATCCGACACCTGGACCTTTTACCGACTTCATTCTGGAGCATTTGTGCTACTGGGGTCATAGTGGGGCTCTGTAAAATCCTTTGTATAAAACTTGTATTTTTTTATCTATGCAAATAATTGACAACATTTGTACCCAAAAAATAACCTGAATAGAAAAAAAACCACCTGCAAAATATCTCCTTCAGAATCAACAAAAGCTTAAAAAACCCAACATTCAATACCTTGTCAATACTCAAAAGAACAAATTGTAAAACCGAAAACCGTGAAAACACGCCCAACTAAATTCCCTCCGAGAGCAAAAAACTTTACCCTTGGACCCGACCTAACCCTAAACCAGGAGTAACATGCTGACCAAGGGGGAAGGAAGTTGGGGGCGGATTCATGATTTCAAGTTATCATCTATAGAATCGATGTAAAAAAGAGTCACTTCGCAACTTCGCTTCAAACTCTGAACACCTGAAGCAACCCTAAACTCTGTCCCTCCCTGACACAGAGCAACCGACCAATGTAACTAAGCATTTAAATAAACCTTTTATTAGTTGTTTTAACTTAGTAGTTTAATTAACATATCACGCGCTCAAGATTCACACGAATTAGGAATTAAGATAACTTTATAACCAACTCATTTCAATGAGCAAAATATTCAGTCTAACAAAATAACGGATAAACGGGGATCCTTAAAAAATAAACTATTAAACCCCCCGCAAGTTAAACCCCCCGCAAGAAATAACATGGTGCCAAAAAAGCCACGGGATAACTAACCAACCAACCGTGAATAGTGAGCAACCAGGAACAATTAAACACGCGTTATAAGTGAACTACAACAACCTCAAGACCCAACTACAACAACCTCAAGACCCAACTACAACAACCTCAAGACCCGACTACAACAACCTCAAGACCCAACTACAAGAACTTCAAGACTCAATTACAAGAACTTCAAGACCCAATTAACTCCAGAACTACAGAACCTAACCACAAGAACTTCAGAACTTCAAGACCCAATTAACTCCAGAACTACAGAACCTAACTACAAGACCTTCAAGACCCAATTAACTACAAGAACTTCCAGAACATCAAGACCTAACTTCAAGACCCACAACTAACTACAAGTACTTCCAGAACCTCAAGACTTTCAAAACCTTACCAGATCTTCATGAAACCTAAAACATCACGAATAGTAAGAACATTAACTCAACAATGGTGGACGCGGGAAGCGTCTAGGACGCGGAACAAGAACTTTTAACCTTAAAAGGAAGTCAAAAAGCCATAAGAACTTCCGTAACAAAAGCATGCAACAATATATACGCGCTTCTTAAAAGCGCTAACGTGGATAGTGACGATCTAAAGGACTATTTAGCTTTATTACAACCAAAAAAAGTAGAAATGAACTTGATAGACCAACGCGTAGAGATATTAACCACGGGAGCGGCCGAACGAGAAAAAGAGACGGGACGCGCCATCGAATTTCGCGGCCGGATCATCGTCACCAAGGCGAGAGTTAACCGGAATCTAAACCAACTCAATCCAAACTACTCGGCGGCTACATCCATCGTGGGATCTGTACACGGAAGCGCGAGAGAAGACGCACCAGCGACCAAACTTCCGACCCTCACTATGCCTAAATTTAATGGCGGCATCACTAAGTGGACATCATTTTGGAGTCACTTCAAGGCAGCCGTAGACATCGACCAAACATGGCCAAGGTAGAAAAATTTTCATATTTGGTTTCATTCCTAGAGGGGGAGGCGGCTGGCGTTATTAGTAAAATGGTTACATCTGAGGAGGCTTACGATGACGCGGTCTAATCATTAGAAACACAATACGGTAGAAAAGATGTCATTGTAACTTCGTTAATGCAAGAATTAGCGGACACTCAAGCAGTTCATAGCTCTAGTAACATAAAAGCTTTAAGAAAATTAGTAGATACATGCGATGGGAACATAAGGAGTCTAAAGAATCTAGGAATTAACATGAAAGAAAACGGATTCTTTCTCTGCCCAGCTCTACTTAGTTGCCTACCAAACGATATAAGGTTAGACTATAGCAGAAAAAGGGGCGCGAACGACGAATTTAACGTAGAAGCCCTAATAGAATTTCTAAGAAAAGATGTACAGGATAGGGAGGTAGCGGAAATGTTAGGAAAATTCCAGAACTTGGAGCACTCAAAAACAAGCCAACCTCCAACCCCAACCAATAATTACCGGGAGAAATACCCTAGACCAAACCGAAATTATAACCATAACCAAGGGTCGGCCTCCGCTTTAACCGTTTACCAAAACGCAAATAACTATGAACAAAACCCAAATAACTATGAACGGAAAATGTATTGCATGTTTTGCAAAAATAACCACCACCAATCCATTAATTGCAATTATCACTCTCTAGAAGACAAAATTAAACTAATTAGAAACGAAAATAGGTGCTATAATTGCGTAAAATGGGGGCACGACACGGCTAATTGCAGGTCCCCTTTCCAATCATGCAAACAATGCAAAAAGAGACATAACATACTAGTTTGCGACCAATTAGAAGTCAATCAGAATAAAAACACTCAAGAAAAAACCTTAGACAATAGCGCAGCTTCATCACAAGGTACGACCATGCAAATTGCAGTTAGTAACCACGTAGCTTGCCAAAAAACAGTTCTATTACAAACCGCCCAAGCTCTCGCTCTAAATCCAGAAAGCCCAAACCAAAAGGAACCCCTACGGTGTTTACTAGATGGGGGGAGCCAGTTGTCATTCATAACAGAAGAGATTTCACAAAGGCTTAGATTACCCGTACTAGGAAGTACACTCTTAAATATTTAAAACTTTGGGAGTCAAAACGCGCCAGAGGTTAGCCGTAACATTGTCAAATTAGTTTTGCAAAACCTTAAAAATCCAAACGAATTTGTAGAAATGAAAGTTGTTGAGGTTCCCTATATCTGTAGAGCGTTAGTCAAACCACCTTGTGAAGAAATTGAAAGCAATCTTAACCAAAAAGGATTGCAGTTAGCCGACGATAGAAACGACCAAACAACAACATAGGCGTTTTAATAGGAGGCGATTCTTATTGGGAGTTCGCATCTGGTAAATCAGAACGATTGGGAAAGGCCACCATAGCTCTAGAAACCAAATTAGGATGGGCCATATCTGGACCGGTTGAAATAGAAAAGGCAGGTTTAGAAACGTCTTCTTCCTTTCACATTAGCGTAGAAGAAAGGGCTGACGAGATGATAAGAAACCAATGGGAACTAGAGACTATAGGAATTAAGGGAGACCTAGATAAAATACCCCAAAAAGAGGAAATTATTGAGCAATACTCAGAGAACCTTAAAACAGAAGAGGGGCGATACGTTGTGAAGTTCCCATGGAAATCTGACCGAGAAAACTTACCGGATAACTTAGGTGTAGCTAAATTGAGAATTAAACCCTTAATTAAAAAATTCGACAAAGACCCAAACTATTACCAGGAATACCGTAAGGTATTGCAAGAACAATTAGACTCAGGAGTTATAGAACAGGTACCAGATAGCGAAATTAATACCGAAGCTTGCTATTACTTACCACACCAAGGAGTAAAACGAGAGTCTAGCTCAACAACAAAATTAAGAGTAGTCTTAGATGGGTCCTCACACGAACCAGGGGCACCCTCATTAAACGATACGCTACTGTCAGGGCCTAACTTAAACCCCGACCTCCTTATGCTATTATTAAGATTTAGGACCCACCCAGTAGCCTTCACTACAGATATTGGAAAGGCGTATTTACCCACTAGGGGAATTAAAGCTCGGGACCTAGAAAATCGTAAAACCTGGTGGGAGGGACGCGCGTTTTTAAAGAAAGACAAAGAGCATTGGCCAAAAAACATCCTAGAACTAAATGAAATAAACGATGAGAGCGAAAAGAGAAAGACTGCGTTGCATGTCCAATGCCAGAAACAAGATTCAATTCAAAATTTAATAAACCTAAACCAATTTAGCAAAATTAACAAACCAATACGAATCGGGGCATGGATCCTTAGATTTATTAGACACCTCAAAATGGAAACTAAATCTGTAGGAGAATTAACGTCAGGAGAACTTAACACCGCAGAAAATTTGTTAGTTAAACATGAACAAAGAAAAATTTTTAGAGACGAAATTCAAAATTTGCAAAACAATAAACCCATTGAAATCAGGTCCAAAATTTCTCCCCTAAACCTTTGATTAACGAAGATGGCCTATTGTGTGTAGGTGGTAGATTAGTAAAATCAGATTTAACATATCAATCCAAACATCCTGCAATCTTAACTAAAAACCCACGCTTAGCCAAACTCTTAATGGAGAGAATCCATTATGCACAACACTATAACCCAAATAAAAAAACAATAAATAAAAAATAAAACGTTTTAAATTAAGAAAATTTTCATGTAAAATACTGCGTATTTTAGGGGGGAGTGTAATATCCTTTGCATAAAACTTGTATTTTTTATCTATTTTATCTATGTAAATAATTGAAAACATTTGTAACAAAAATAACCTAACCAAGAAAAAGTAACCTGTATAGAAAAAACCACCTGCAAAATATCTTAAAAACCCAACCTTCAATACATAGTGTGCACGCCTGGGCGGAGCTTAGGGTGACCCCCAATTTTTACGGGGGGGTCGTAAATTCAAACTGTTTACCGCGTAGCAACGAAAGAGGTCGCCATATTTGTGGTCAAATACAGCTTTGTTTACCTTTATAGTTGGTACGTTTACGCCATAATTAAAATTTAAAGGCTAAATTTTATTAATTAATCGATAATGGGCCCTAAGAAAAACCCCGATAAAATTTTTAACCCAGGTTATATGGGCAAATTAACAAGCGAAGACAAATTAACTTATCAAAGTTAGTTAGAAAGGTTTGTTGCGCTAGGCCTTGGTGCTGATCCCTTTTCTATGAGTGAAAATGGTTTTACATTGGACCTAAATGCTTTGCCAAACATATCCTATGGCGACATAAGTTTTTACATGATTCAAACAACGAATAGTGATACATTAGAAGAGATGAAATCTTTTAAGGGAATGGAATCCCACGTTTATCTAACGAGTGGATTTGTAAGGTTCATTAAAGCAAGAAAGCTATCGGATGCCAATATTTTAGTGATTGGAAAGGTACGTTTGACTATAATATCTCTATTACATTTTTTACACTGCCTTTGCTGATTATAATGTCTAATTTAGGTTAGGCACTCTCAAAGAGCCTCTGAAGATGATCTAACAGCCTGGATTATCGCGCAGAAAGATGGGGTCATCGTAACTGCTCATTGCGACTGCATGGCTGGCTTTTCAAAATCGTGCTCACATGTTGGAGCTATTCTTTTTGGAGTTGAAGTTGCGGTTGGACTTAAAAGCAGCAAAGTTAGCACTGATGTTTTGAACCAGTGGCTAGCACCAAGCTCCAAAGTTGTTGAACCGAAAAGAATCGAAGAAATAAATTTTACATCAGCCAAAACGCGAAAGAAATCTTTAGACGAAATGAGGGCAGTGGCGTTGGCTGGGAGTGAAACCCCGAAGACTTCTAGGAAGACCCAAAAGGAATATGTATGTCCACCAGTAGGAGAAGAGGAATACAAAGAGTACTTGGAATCGCTAAGCCGAAGTATATCCATGCTGGCATTATTATCTATAATTGAGCCCAACAGTAACGCATTTGTTTCCAAAGTTAAAATGCCAGAGCCATTTAAAGAGTTGTTTGAACCAGAAGGTCCAACGATGGAATTTGATAAGTTACTAGAGCTTTGCTCCGAAATTAAGAAAAACATCGTAGTATCGCCTGAAGCTTCCGATCTTGTTGAGAGTAAAACCAGACAGCAGTCAAACTCAAAAACCTGGTATTCGCAAAGAGCTGGAAGAGCCACTGCCTCAAAATTAAAGTCAGTTTGTGGTACAGATCCTAATTCCCCATCGCTCAGTCTAATTAAAACAATATGTTATCCGCTTGAGTCCCAGTTTTCAAATGAAGCCACCCAATGGGGTATCGCTAACGAAAGACATGCTTTCAAATGCTATGAAGCTAAGTACCAACAGCAACACGATGAATTTGAGCTTGCTACAAGTGGTTTCATTATTAGCACTAAATACCCGTTCATGGGGGTATCTCCAGACGGGATTATGTCTTGTAAGTGTTGCGGCAAGGGCGTCTTAGAAATAAAATTACCATTTAGCTTTAAGGATGCTCAAATTCAGGACATAGTCATGTCTAAATCTTATTTGATAAGACAAGGAGACGGAGGTGTAAAACTTGACAAAAATCATAGTTATTACTATCAAGTACAAGCCAATATCTTCATCTGTAAAGTTCAATACGCCGACTTTGTAGTCTGGACCCGAAAATTTATGTACTTCGAAAGGATCTCCAAAGATTGCACATTTTGGATGCAGTGTGTTGAAAAGGCTGAGCACTTTTTTCAATTTTTTTGCTATCAGAATTAGTAGGAAGGTGGTTCTCGACAAAGAAAAATCAACTAATTCAACGTTCAGGCAACACTATGATAGCAAGTTCACCAAGAAAACAACCTAACTTGGACAAGCAAATTGAAAAATATTGCTTTTGTGGGGGACCTGAAGAGGGTGATATGGTGGGCTGCGATAATGAAAACTGCGAAAAGAAATGGTTCCATTTTAAATGCTTACGAATCCGGGTTAAACCGAGAGCAAAAGTCTGGTACTGTCCAGAATGTAGACCATTAATGCAACCAAAAGGGAAAAAAAGCAAAAAGTGAAATTCTTGTTTTTTTTTTACTGTTTAAGATCAAAACCAAGAAATGTCCAAAAAAGTTCCATGTGCAATTTTAATTATTACTATTTTATAAATCAAAAGTTTAAGTTCCTAGAAAAATTGTGATAACTGTTGGATAATAATTTTGATAAAAGCAATAATTATTTAATAATAATTGTGATATTTTCAGACAATAAATTTTGTGATGACAATTACTGACTCGCTATCTATATTTAATTTATTCAAAAGGGACTACTGAATCACAGCTATTGACTAAAGCGCAACACACGGTAACAAGCTTGTCAACTTTTGGAATATCATTTCCATTTTTGATCATAAAGTCAACCGGTAACACTGATTTTAAAATAGTGTACTTATTCCGAGTAAGTCCAATTGCCCTCTCAACGTGTATTCTAACATTAGCTATTTTACGGGTTGTCATAACTTCTTGCGCTGACAACTGCTTCTTCCCTTTAGTGAATGCTGGTATTGCTAACCTTGCACAGTAAAAGCCAACACTCGTTTCAATGGTAAATCCCCGATCAGCTAATACTAAATCTCCCGGTAATAATTTTTCCAATATTCTACAATTATCTGTTATGTGTTTATCAGATACGCGACAGCCCGAAGCTTTCGAAATGAATGTAATTACTCCTTGAGGGGCTATACCAATAAATTTAACAGTGTTGTGGTGCTTATAATTAGACCATGTGTTCTTTTGGGACCAGATCACCAATTAAGACCGGCAAGTATCGTAGCAGGCACCAAGACTGAGCCGCAGTTTGCCCTGTCGCGCCATCTGGGTTTCCCAACATATTTTTAGTGATAGCTGAGGGTTTATCCTTAATGTCAGGGCCGTATTTAAATAAGGATATTCTGGAATTCAAGTCCTCGAGCCTAAAGAGTTTTTCCCTAATTAGGCTGTTTAAAACTAATTTTATCTCTAGAGGCCCTACTCCTTCCAAGATATCATGCATAATATCAGGGACAAAATTTGAAACTACATGGAAATATTTTAGTTCATTTAACAAGCATCGCCTTTTAATACCAGTTTCGGAAGAGTTTTTTTGCATTACGTCATCTTCATAATTGACTTTATTCCGTAGTAAGTTTCGGTCGAGAGTAACTTGCTGGTACATTTCATTTCTGTGTATCTTGCAAAAGCGGCACATGTAATTAGCCGTAAAACCCTCGACTAAACCTAGCATAGAATTCAGGCCAAGATTATCACCACACACTTGAGCTAAATATGCGTAAACTGTGCCCTGATATGAAGGTGTATCAATGTAGAAGCCATTTGTTTCGATCTCATTAAATTCAGCAACAATAACAGATACAATTGAATCCATTTTCTCATTTTTTAAATAAGCCGATTTGCAAAGTGCCAGTAAGTAGCAGTTGTTTAAACATGAGTTAAGTTTTGGTGGAAACCCTTTGATCGTGTAATAGAATCCAATGACCTTGTGCAACCCCGTTTTTGAACCAAGTGGGTTTGTTACTTCAAATTCGTCAGAATACATCATTATAGGCAGGGCCGGAAATAAGCACAGGACACTGGACATTGTCCAATAAAATTTTAAAATGTCCCATAATTTTTCAAAAAACTAAGGGGGTCACTGGACATTTTGACCAATAAATTTTCCGAAGTTTTGAAAGTTTGACTATGAAGATGCGACACTATTTTTGCACACTCCAGTGGACAATGTCCTATAATTTTTCCAGTCAAAGGGGGCGTCACTGGACACTTGTCCTATAAGAAATTTCCCTTATTTCCGGCCCTGATTATAGGTATAAGAACCTTATTTTCATCGCACTGTACACCATTTTCTGCAGCCTGCATACCATCTTTAAAATCTCTTAATCCATCAGATTCTGAATTCATGTACTCCTTTACTCTGTCAAAAACCCCTGGACTTTCTAAAATAACTTTGAGCATGCTTTTAAGAGGTATGAGTTGAAACTCTTGAGTGATCCTTTCATTTTGTTCGCTATTTTTATTTGCCTCAATGCCTCCAATTTTTATATCCTTCGGTGGAATTAAATGGCCGCTTTCTCTAAGACATTTATTTTGCAAGTACTCCGTATCAAAATATTGAAACCAATTTGAAATTTCGTCGAATTTTGATAGTATATTTTCCATGTCCTCATTGGTACCTTGATTAAGATTTTTGTGAACGATATCCTTCAAATAGGTTACTATCTCGCCAATTAAAACTTTTATACTACCAACAACTGTTTGCACAGTTATATTTTTAGGAATATCATAGCTCAAAGGATTATCTTCATTATCAGAATTATTATTTTCGTTCTCATTGGCCATTTCGTTTTCAGGACGAAATTGTTCTTCCGCTATTATAGGCGTTTGGTTAGAAATGTGATTTGAGCCTAAGGAATCCTGATGATTTTTATCCAGGTGCTTTTTTAGGGTACAGAAGTATGAATAAGACTGATTGCAGTTCTCTTCGGCACAATAAATAGGCCCAGCCCCATCATTTAACCCATGAAGATTACGATAATGATGAATTAATTGTCTGGAAGTTTGACCGACTTCCTTATTACATTTAAAACAAGTATAACCCATGGTTGGTTTTTGAAATATTTACAAATGTTTATATAGCTCTATTGAAGAGATAGTCAATATATTGCCTTCCTTTTCGCACAACTTACTCGGAGGCGGGTTTTATGACAACCAATTCTTTAGCAAACTTTTCTTTGAGTGTAGCATGAAATGAGAGAAACTTCGCTCTTGGACCAATGGGTGGAACAAGTTCCCTAACTAGATCAGGAGTAAGCAGCAGGAATGCGTCCTTGTCGATTTCATTATCTTTACAAAAAAATTAGCAATTAATGTGAACAAATAAATATTGAGCAGGAAATTACAATATAATAATAATAATATTAATTATATATAATATATAATAATGAATGAATGAATAGCTTGTTTATTGTGCATAAAAAGAACCGTAGTGGTTCACGAGAAAATACACATTATTATTTACAAAAATATTATGTACAACCGATTAATAATTTATACATGACTAAAGATTTATATAGGGAAAGTAAAAGATTGAAACATAATAGAAATCAGCGTATTCTATTTAAGTTATCTGAAAAAATGTCAAATCTATCATTGAGGAGATTGCAGGACTGCTGCATTCTTATAATGGGATTTCTGCTATTTCTTGAGTTATAGAATAGGGCACAGTGTCGTAGAATTTTTGGCACTAAAAAGTTAAGGTTTGATAGTAAAATGGGGGATGGAGTTATATTATTAACAAGCTTATATACAAATTGTACATCACGAATTTTACAAATGTGGTCCAAAGTGGCAATTTTTACAATTTTCAATAAAGAGAGGTAATCATAGATATTATCTTTTAAATAGAAAGTGTGACAATAGAGGATAAATTTTCTTTGTATACTCTCGATCCTATTTTTTAAGTATACACTGCAGCCAGACCAAACGAGACAACCATACAAGATGCGGGACCGAACCAGACTTAGATAGAGAAGCCGAAAATGGGAGAGCGAACCTAGCTTTCTCGCCAGTTTGAGTATAACTGCCAATGTGCGGCGAGTCATACTGATAATAATGAAATGAAATGAAATGAAAAGGAAGTTTATTGTGCACTTAAAAAACTGTACAAGTAGTTCACGAGAAAGTACACAGTTAATGCGGTACTAAGTATACCGGAATCATGAATTATTTACAGATCAACGGTGCTTAGGTTTTATGCACATTCTATTTGTATCTTGTTTTACGGAGAAGTTATGGAATTTTTAATATGTTTAAGTTTAACTGAAAATATATCTAATTGATTGGAGTATTTATTATATGTTTTTTGTATTCGGACAATGGGATTCAGAAATTTGGAAGACACGTAAAATGTTACTTGATTTCGTAGTGTGTGTGGCACCAGAAAGTTTAATTTAGCCAGTATTTCACTTAATGAGATTTGATTATTTATCAATTTGTGAAGAAATTTTAAATCTGTTATATCAAACAACAATTCTATGGACGGAAGGTCCAATCGCCTTAGCAGCATAACATAATCATACTCAAGGTCGCGCATGAAGAATGTATGAGCGCAAGAAATAAATTTACGCTGTACAGCCTCTATGCGCTTCCGCAAATATTGGCTACATCCACACCAAGCCAATGAGCCATAAACAAGTCGCGATCGAACGAGACTAATGTAAAGCATTTTAATAATAATAATAATAATATAAAATAATAATAATAATATTTCAAGCCAAATCTTTTAGTTTGGAGTAACTTTGGACCCTATATCCTCTAATAATTGAAAATCAATTGTTCGGGTCGGCCTCGTTTGAAGCGCACCTATTCTCTAACCACAATCCAAATCGTCATTCAGATAGTTTTAAATTTTTCTCTCAATCTAAATGTACTGTACGTTAAGGCAAGAGTCGTTTATGGGCCAATTGTATTAGGCGCGCTTTCAAATTGAATGGATGGAAAATTTGAGACTTCACACGTTCTTTCCTTAAGGTAGAAAGACGTACTTCTTTTGTTTTAAAAATTAGAGTACAACGTTTTTAATTTGCATTCAAAATTGGCGTTAATTTAAATTAGTGTTAATATTGAATTTTTAAGGGTTAAATGATTTAATTGTAGAAAATTTAAAAAAAAATAGTTTTCTAGTTAATTTTAAAATTTTCAATTTCTATTTAATTTCAAATTTCCTACAATTAAATCATTTAACCCTTAAAAATTCAATATCAGTTAATTGCTGCTTGGCATGTACATTAACACTGATTTAAATTAACGCCAATTTTGAATGCAAACTAAAAACGTTTTACTCTAATTTTTAAAACAAAAGAAGTACGTCTTTCTGCCTTAAGGAAAGAACGTGTGAAGTCTCAAATTTTCCATCCATTCAATTTGAAAGCGCGCCTAATACAATTGGCCCATAAACGACTCTTGCCTTAACGTACAGTACATTTAGATTGAGAGAAAAATTTAAAACTATCTGAATGACGATTTGGATTGTGGTTAGAGAATAGGTGCGCTTCAAACGAGGCCGATCCCAACCATATGGATTGCGAGTGATCAGAATCATTTTCAATTTTTAGAGAATAGGGTCCGATGTTGGATGTTTAACTATGCAGATAGGATTAATTGAATTAAAAATGCATAGATGACAGACAAGGAGGATTCATACCATTTACACAAGGAGGCCTGGCTTTTGAATCATTTACGGAGTCTGGTTTCCTGGTGTAACACCTGAAGCCTGGCCTCCTTGTGTAAATGGGTAGTATTTTCTGTCTTATGAGATTTTACATTATGTATTTATAGACCTTAACTCTTCCATTTCCCGCAATTCCGACTCAAACCTAGTAGTTTGACTGGGCTTATCGTGGTACAAGCCAGTATAATTAACTATAACGAAACCACAGACTTACTGATAAAGTTTTCGCGGTATGAAAGTAGGGACCATTCGGTCAGTCTTTCTTCAACAAAGCTATCCATAACTTAGGTAAATCTATTAATTATAATTACAATTTAAATTGAAATTAATCCGTAATCTAAAACTCTTAAAGGGGCTAAAAGGAGGCTTGCGGGCATCGTAGCTTTGTATGAATAAAAAGCAAGTCCGTGATAATTTTAGGATTATCCTTTTGTTTATGAGACAATTCCGGATGTAACGAATGAACAAACTTTAATGAAATTTTACGAAATCTATCTACAAATTGTTATTGTTTTGTTATAATGCTCCATTAGTGAGCCGAACTATTTTTAATATAATGCTCCATTATTGAGCCGAACTAATTTGAAATAATGCTCCATTAGTGAGCCGAACTATTACTCTTTTAGAGAGTCTACTTATATTTTTTTCTTACGCTCCGTTAGGGAGCCTACTTTTTGACTCCTCTCCGATACCGTCCGATTTTAGGAGTGAACTTGATTTTAAAGGTGAGAGAGAATCTCTTAAAATTGTCTCCTTACTCTTCCAATACTACAGAAAAACCCAGCTTTTCATATTTTTGGGGTTTTACAACTGTCTATTTTGATTTATTTTTATGTTTACCAGTTCATGCGTTTTTACCTTTAGATTTCTATCTTTCCAAGCTATTTTCAGTGGAATTTCGTGGCTTTATTATATTTTATATTTTCATTTTAATATTCGTTATTGGTTTTATCCTTTAATCGTATTTTACTAATTTTAAATTTAACACTCCCCCCGCAAATACACAGTATTTAAAAAACGATAGTAATAAAACATTTTAAATTTGTAAACAAACATATCTAAAAACAAAATATGTATACATTTTTTTTTTAAAGTATTTCTTTTACAAATGGTTTTTTCGAGGTGATACAAAATTGTTCTCGCGAATCACGAAATATTGTAGTGGCTTCTTAGGGAGGCTTTTTAATGGCTTAATGACCTTTTTTACGCTTTATTATTTTTTCTTTATTTTGATTACATAACATGCACATTTTCTTTCATTATCTATCGAGGGGGTAACTTACTTATTTAAGTCTATTTTTTGAGCTGCTCCTAAAAGCTCCGCAACTTCTCTATTCCCTACTTCAATTTGCAAAAATTCTAATAAACTCTCTACATTCCAATTATTCTCTACTTTCTTTGCTTTACTGAATTCAAGGCGAATATCAGCTGGTAAACAACTGAACAATTTGGGACAAAGAAAGATACCATTTATTGTTGTATCAATTCCTAAATATTTTAGCGTTCTAATATTTCCTTCTACCGAATCTACAAACCTCCTTAATTCTTTTGTGTCAGAGGATTTTTTGATTGGCGGTGATTCTGACAGACTTTTCCTTAACGCGTGAACAATTAAATCTTTTCTACCATATTTCTTTTTTAGCGTTTTAACAGCGTCATCATAAGCTTGCTCTGTAGCGGTCATATTTTTTATAGTGTCAGCTGCCTCTCCCTCTAAACAAGAAGCCAAATAACTAAATTTTTCTACCTTTTTAATTGACTCGTTGAGTCCTACTGCAGTTTCAAACTGGCTCCAAAATGAAGGCCACTTTGTCAAGTCTCCATTGAACTTTGGCATGGTCAGGGTGGGTAGTCGCGTGTGAGAAGGCGGTGGCATCACTATTGTTGTTGTTTGGTTTGCTTGTTGATATGGCGGTGTTGAATCTTCACCCGTAACCGACGAACGAGACGAGCCCGATCTACTTGTTTGTTTTAACTGTCGATTTGCCCGCGATCTAATTACTGTTATTTTGTCTCTATAATCCTGAGCACCAGCTATTTCTTTTTCCAGCGTATTTTCATCGTTTATTTGCTCAATCATTTTACTATCCAAGTCTATAAGATCGCTTTCCTTTTGTTGCAATTTTGCCAGTTCGTCTTCTATGTCTCCACATGGCAATGGATCCATCGTAAGAAGATCATCGAGCGATTTGACTATTCGTGTAGTCGCGGCCCGTAATACTTTTTTGGTCGCTCTTAGCCTAACTAACTCCATACTCTCTTGTTCTGGATCATTCATTGTTGATTTTCGTCTTAGAGTTTTTGTCCAATGTTCTTTTCTCACCCGTCACTCCGCAATTAGTCCTGGGTTTCGGCACCAATGATAATTTTAGGATTATCCTTTTGTTTATGAGACAATTCCGGATGTAACGAATGAACAAACTTTAATGAAATTTTACGAAATCTATCTACAAATTGTTATTGTTTTGTTATAATGCTCCATTAGTGAGCCGAACTATTTTTAATATAATGCTCCATTATTGAGCCGAACTAATTTGAAATAATGCTCCATTAGTGAGCCGAACTATTACTCTTTTAGAGAGTCTACTTATATTTTTTTCTTACGCTCCGTTAGGGAGCCTACTTTTTGACTCCTCTCCGATACCGTCCGATTTTAGGAGTGAACTTGATTTTAAAGGTGAGAGAGAATCTCTTAAAATTGTCTCCTTACTCTTCCAATACTACAGAAAAACCCAGCTTTTCATATTTTTGGGGTTTTACAACTGTCTATTTTGATTTATTTTTATGTTTACCAGTTCATGCGTTTTTACCTTTAGATTTCTATCTTTCCAAGCTATTTTCAGTGGAATTTCGTGGCTTTATTATATTTTATATTTTCATTTTAATATTCGTTATTGGTTTTATCCTTTAATCGTATTTTACTAATTTTAAATTTAACAGTCCGCCGTTTCTACGTGTCAGCCTAGAGGTCCCGCAAAGCTTTGGTTAGCCCCTTTAACAAGTAAAAGGCTTTACCTTACGACTATAGAATCCACTTTTGAAACATTTATCGCAAAGCAAACCGATTTTGTAGTGAGAAGGCAGTAAAATTTTCAATGGTACCTGTTCGATCTTCAAAATCAGGAAACAACAACGACCACACCCAAGCCGAGTCCCAAGTCGGAATATATGGGATGGATGAGTTTTCAACTGAATATTTTAAAATGCATTAACATAAACCGTTTTTATAAAGAAAAACAATATTTTAATTTTATTTTCAAAATATCGCTTACCTCACACACGTTAAAAATTTTCACTTTATAATAAAAGCCTAAACGGTACAGCGCGAAATCGCGACTTTCGCGAGTGGAAGTCTGGCGGGAACAGTCAGTTTTATCATGGAAAATTCTAGAAAGAGTTGCCGTGTACCCGCCGTTTTGGGTCTCTGACGTTGCACCCCCGCATTCCACCATTGGTCCCCAGTAGCACAAGCCTTCCGCATAACAGTCGGTTAAAGGTCGAATAGTCGGTTTACGGTCCAGTCAGCTGTACCATGCTTATTTCGATACTTTTCCGACTCATGAAGCCGACTACTTCTTTTAGTTGGCAATGCCGACATCTATCTGTCAGTTGGAACAGAGATGGTTTAAAGTAGGCTTGCCTACCGTCTAGAAAATTTCAACTTATTTTTTGCCAATTGATTACCGACTCTCTCGCGCTAGTCGGTATTGTGACGTTTAAGAAGAGTAAAATTAAAAGCAAAGTTATGCTTAGGCCGTTTAGTAACCGACATTTATCCGACAGTTGGAACTGAGATGGTTTAACGTAGGCTTGCCTACCGTCTAAAGAATTCCAACACATTTTTTGCCAATTGATTACCAACTCCCTCGCGCTAGTCGTTATTGTGACGTTTAAGACGAGTAAAATTAAAAGCAAAGATATTCTTAGGCCGTTTAGTAACCGACATTTATCCGGCTGTTGGAACTGTGGTGGTTTGAAGTAGGCTTGCCTACCGTCCTAAACACGAAACCCACTTTTGCCAATTGATTACCAACTCCTTCCCGCTAGTCGGTATGGTCACGTTATAAAAGAGTAAAATGAAAAACGAAGTTGTTGTATAGGCCTTCTTTTTCCGTGGGACGGTTTTTTTTTTACTTTTACTATTCCGCAAAATGTATTAAAGAAATTTCAATACTTGGTATCAGTATCCTTTACTATAAGCGAATCAAGCCTCGAGTTAAGGTTTGATCGTCGCAAAAGCGTCGGACCTCTTGCTGACAGGTGGTTAAGTCGACTCTCAAACGTGCTGGATGAGGGTCGTATTTCATTCGTGTCGTAACAGTCGGTAAACCAGTGGGCCGTCGTCCCACCGGGCGGACATTTCGATTCTCAAACCCTTACTCTACCAGCCCTTTACCGACGATTTACCGTTCCTATACTAAAAAGCCGCGAAATCGTCGGATTGAGCGCGGCTTTAGGTAGGCATAATGACGCCGACCTATAGTCGGCCAACAGTCGTTTTATAGTCGCCTCATAACAGTCTGAAAACCGGCGGGCTGTCGTCCCGCCGGGCGGACATTTCGACTCTCAAACCCTTACTCTACCAGCCCTTTACCGACGATTTACCGTTCCTATACTAAAAAGCCGCGAAATCGTCGGATTGAGCGCGGATTTAGGTAGGCATAATGACGCCGACATATAGTCGGCCAACAGTCGTTTTATAGTAGCCTCAAAACAGTAGGAAAACCGGCGGGCCATCGTCCCTCCAGGCGGACATTTCGACTTTCAAACCATTACTCTCCCGACTTATTAGTGACTTTTTACCAACTCGTCGGTAACACACAAAGCCGACCATGTAGGCCCTACGTCGGCAGTGCTACTGGGGTAACTATAAACTTGGACACGCCAATATGATTAAAATTTCCACTCTTGGTCCAATGGCTCCAAAGATGAGGCTTTACTTTTATCCACGTCCCAATACTGGTAACGTTATTATTTCCCGAAACCTCCGCAGGAAGCACGAAATCTCCGTTGAGGATATGAACAAACCTTAAATCAAAAATTAAAAAAAAATATTTAGTTTTTGTTTGCTGATGAACAATAAAATTCCTTTTAATTTAAAGTTTAGACTTTATTTAAATTACAAACAAGTAAAATGCTCACATTATTGGAAAGACGATTTTCAGTTGTTAACTATTTATTTATTTTAGTATGAAAATAAATAGATTTTTCTATTCACTTTTGGCAGTATTTAAATTGGAGCGGGGTGTCAAAGTAAAGAGAGTGAAGTGTGAAACAGAAAATTCAGGTATTTATAGCTTGTTTATACAAAGGGTTCCTATCCTCGACCAATGAGAGGGCTACAATTTGCGGTAAAAGGAACTTTCATACATATAAGACCAGAAGTTTATGACTTCTTATCCTGGGAAGTATTGGACTCTAACCATATCCGGAACCATCTCTGTTAGCCAACTTCTTATTAGGTCCGATCACCACGCCACCTACGGCGTTTCCCTCATTTTGAGGTGGCAGGCTGATTTGCGCGCCAGCAGCGGGCAAGTAACGAAAATTTAAGGTGTGTCCTGTGGTTTGAGGTAACGAATCAGAAACGGTGACAAGAACAGCTGTTAATAGAGTTTGCTAGAAATTCCGGTCAAACTAGTGTGGGGTCCTAGGCCCACGGATTGTAATGGATTTTCATAGAGTTTTAGCCAGACGGCTTTTCAACGATTGGCGCTGAAGAAGTTTTGAACACGCCCCACAGTTTGAGTGCCACAGCCTCTCGGCCGGGGATTTTTTTCAGTAGATTAGATAGTTTTCCAAGTGGGGAGGAAACTTTCGACCCTCTTTTACGATTGCCATTGGCAATTTTGACTAGCAGGGATGGATACCATATAAAGCCTTAGTGTCCAATACTTTCCAGGATAAGAAGTCATTAACTTCTGATAAGACCAATAAGAGGGTAGCTTTTTTGGGTGAAGCGTAGAAAACTCACGTTTATCCTTATTTTTATGAGAGATCGGACACTGGTCAAAATCCCTTACACTTCTTGGAAAATCTCGATTAAAATCTCACTTGAAAAATCTCAAAATCTAAAAACCTCATTTTAAGGTCTAGAAATTCTGACTTCTGTACCTTAAAAGCCTTCCAAATAGTGCTTTAAACCGAACACAGTTATCTGATTTGTGATCCGAACAGATGACATATCTTTGGTTGACTTCAGCTATCAGTTATACAGTTAAGAGCCATTTTCACTTCAGATCAGATGCCTTTTTCTGATACACATTCGGATCACATCATATCTGAGATAAAAACGAGATTGTAGACATTTGAAACAGATATCTGTGGCATCGGACGTTGTTTCGGATTAATACATTTCAGAATTTAAACGCTTGAAATGTATTCATAACGCATATACTTAAAAAAAAACATCCAGACAAATTGTACATTTGTTGAAGGTTGGATGTCGAGGGATTCGGAATCCCTCTACATCTAACCCATCTCGGAGGGAAACAGTTCAGTTTATTTTCCCAAACAATTGACTTGGTACTAGTAAAGATGTGAGTAGGTAATTTACCGTCCGTAAATTACCGGTAATTTACCAAATGGTAAGAGTTATCAAACATTTTTGAAATTTTTATGCTCAGAGTATACAAACCTCTTTGAGTGAAACCAAGTGTACTAGCCTTCCGAAGACTAAAACAATGTACTTTCTTACTTCTGAGTCCCGTTTTCCTCGATTTCTCGTTCCTTTATGCGGCTGTTCTAGCTTAAAATAATGGTTCACACATCCTCATATTGTTAGTCACTTAAACAGTGTTCTCAAGGCGTCTTGGTCTAGACTAGGTAAGGTTGAAGAGGTCTTAGTAACCAGAGCCTAGTATATATTTTCTTCGATATATAAGTTATATGCTCATCCCATTTAAATAGTTCATCGAACCAGAGGCCTAAATATTGAAAGTGGCGCACTCTCATTATTTTTCCATTGTACTTGACATTAATGTGCTCAGCAGCCTTAGTTGGAGCGAAAATCATAAACTTTCAATGTTTATTACAAGGCCCCTTGTTTTTAATGTAGTGTTAAGGCGACGGATATCCTCTTCGACAGTCTTAATGAGTTGATGCCAGTTTTCTCCTTTTCCTATGATTAGAGTGAAATCTGCATACTCAAAAGAAGTTATATGGTGTATAGATTCGTGGAGTTGCGACGTGTATACGTTGAAGAGTATAAGACCCAACACGTTTCCTTGAGGGACTCCGTTCTTAAGTATTAGTTCTCTTGATGAGTGGCCGTTGCGGAAGACGTTTTGTTTCCTCCCTTGCCAATATGAGCGGAACCACGCTAGGACATTACACCCAGTCCAGCTCGCTCTAAGTTAGCCAGTAAGGGTTATGTTGGACGGTGTCAAACGCCTTTGAAAAAGCGAGGAAAGCGCCGACAACATATAGCCCACTACTTAAGTGTTGTGGTATGCAGATTATAGAGTAGGTTTTGACTATCAAGATAGGTGTAGATGTCAGAATGAGCCATTTTCTCTGTGATTATAGAGCGTAGGTAGGATGGATATCGGACGACAGTTTTTGGCTCGATAGGGCTTCCAGATTTATAAACTGGGATTATTTCTGCCGGTTTCCATTGCGTAGGGAACGATCCTAGCTCAAAAGACAGGTTAACTATTCTTGTGAGTGGTGCTGCTAGTATCGCTGCCAGAGCCTTTATTTTGGCATTGGCTAAGTCATCTAATCATGGGGTTTTATTAGGCTGAATACTTTTAAGGGCTGTAAAAACCATAACCTCTGACACTCGGTGAAAGGTATGCAAAGTACTTGTTGTACCATCTTGAGGACTAGTATCAGTGGCGTTCGGGCTACGTATTTCTTTCTTGTCGAGTAAGCTGTCAATTATATTTATGTAATATCGTTCAGTGCGTTGACAATTTCATCTGGATCCTCGAGGAGCAGTGTTGATAGCCTAGGCGTGAGATTGTCTTTCTTCCTTTTCGTTTTAAGAATGGTTTCAGGGTTTTCCACATGGTGGAGGCCCTATCAGATTCTTTAAATCTGGTCTTAAGGTAATTAGTTTAACGGTCTCTGATCATTCGGTTTATAACCTTCCTCTACCCCGATATAGGGCAGTGTAACGATCGTGACAATTGGGATTGCGACTTTTACTCTTATAAGTATCGCGAAGGTGCATTTGAGATTTGATTATCAAAGGAATATTCTTTACTGGGACAAATTTAGTCTTTAGCGGAGCATTTTTATTAAGTGTGGTCACTATTGTAGTCTGCAGATAATGGACACCATCCTCAGGGGTGCAAAATGTCCCCGTTGACAAAGCAAGGAGAGATTGTAATTCAGCCGTGAACTTTTCAGTATCCATTGCTTTCAAGTTTCGTACATCTTTTAGAACTTTAGGGTGTTTTGGGCAGGTCTGTTTCCTAACGACCCAGGTTATGTCGCGTCAATACACTGCATTGTACCACTTTGGTTTCAAGGTTGCGTTGAAGGTTGTTCGTGTATATGTGATCAATCAACGTGGATGAGCTTAGAGTTAGTCTCGTTGGCTGCATAACTAGTTGCTTAAAGTTGCCCAAAGTTTTAAGTAACATCTTGATTTTGGGCTACCAAATTTAGTGACTGAACTATAATTATGGTTTTCCCAAAATTTGAATCAGTAATATACCGGGTTAGTTACCGTTTTTAAAATATACGTTTATTTCACAACACTAGGTGCGCAGCAAGGGGATCCCGGGTTCGATCCCGGACTGTGGCATCGGGTGAAAATCTGGGAACTAATCCTTCTGCGGAGAGTTTGCAAGTTCTCTCCCCGCTTGTTAAAGGAGTTTTCCTCCGCGGTCTAACCCGGTTTCTCCTTTCCATCAAAACTTGCAGGGGTTAACGGTTATAGTTAGTATAGGGCGCTGTAGGTTAGCTGTGGCATAGGGGCTAGCCACCACCAATCTATACATTGTAAAGGGACCCACCTGTAAACAAGCCACAGGCCTAGTGTGGAAATCTCCTCATAGGCAAAGCTTAGATAAAAAATGTTGCTCCTAGAAGCAGGCAATTATTTCCGTGGCACCAATTTATTCAAAATAACAACACTGGTGGCGATTGTAATTTGTTCCACCTATTTAATAAAGATAGAAAGAACCTATCGTGCGAGAGGATGCCTATGATTTATCAAAACACAGTGACTAGTCTAGAAAAGGGCTCCATGTAATTTTATTAGTAGGAATGGAGAACGGTTAGTCTAAACTTCAGTCCGACTCATGGCCCAGTATATCCAATCCCTTCGATTCGTAACGAAAATTTTAAATTATCTAATTGGCTCACTTAAACTTTGTTTTAATGACGTTGCTGACGGAGACGGCCAAAAATACATCGTTGCTTTTTATCTCTGTCGCAATGACCAGCATCTTCTTTCATATCCCCCCCTATCGTCTCGAGGAAGGGTGTCGTGAACTTTGACGCGCGCAAAAAGTACCCTGTTCTCTATTCCTGCTTCTAAAATTACATGAATCTCTGTATCTCTGTCTTGACTAAATAATTAAAGGTTTTCATATGTGCTGGAAAGGCTGTATATATAATCAGTGTATAAAGTTAAACGCGGATATCTGTAAAATTATAAAGATATCTGAACAGATACAAGATTAGAAATCGTTCAGATAGCGCTAGGTCGGATGAAAATTATCACCTTATCGGATCAGATTTAATAACTGAAAGTAAATACGACGTTCAATGAACTGTTGACGATTTTGCGGGAAAGATATCGCAATCAGATGTCATAAAAGACGAAACAGTTCATAATTTTAAGCACTACTTCCAAAATCGTTTTCAAATTCTCAAAATCGTGTTAAAATCTAATAATCTCAAGATCTTGTACACTAAAACGCTAAATATCCGACCCCTCAGATAGCCGTACATGATTGCATCTTTAAGGTATAGCAAAACCTCAATTTCCCATTCGTTGGGAAATTTTAATTTAATAATAATTATAGTCATAGAAATTTGGAAGCTCTGTCAAATTGTTGGTAGTCACAATAAGCATGGGTGGTTTTGCTAACAATCACGGAGAAGTTACTAATGACCAGCTATTCGCTGCGATGGTACAAGCGATAAACTATGATTTAGAGAAAGTAAAAGAGTTTTCTAGTAGTATCAGACCAGTGTGGAAGGAAGTAGTTAAGATTTTACGTTGTGTTAAGAGCAAAGATGTTAAATCAAATGCCGACATCAAAGCTTCACGTTGCTTCCATTCGCGGTATCAGTTAAACTATCGGGGTTTAAAAGATTATGTTACACATATGGTTGAACAAGTGATATCGACCCATTTCCTGCTTATCAAAGAAATCCAATCCCTAACTACCCAAACCGTAATCTTTCCCCGACCAAAATGTTTCTTCCGAATCTTTCCCTGACCAAACTATTACTCCCGAATCTGTCCCTGTAAAAACTATTACTTCCAAATACGTCCCTGACCAATAATGTACCATGCAAACTCTGCCAGCTCAATTAGACGACCAAATTATGCCTGTCCAAAACGTTTCTAACCAAACCTTAATTGTTGAACCAGTATTTAACCACGTTTCTACCCAAACCTTAATTGTTGAACCAGTAGTAGCCGCGTTTTTACCCAAACCTTAATTGTTGAACCTTTATGTAACCACGTTTCTACACAAACCTTAATTGTTGAACCACTATGTAATCACGTGTCTATCCAAACCCTACCTGTCCAAATTCTAGACTACCAAGCTGCATCTCTCCAAAACGTTCCAGAAGATGGCTTAAATCATGAGGTTAATTTAAATCTTAAATCTGTAGGCCTACAAGTTCGGAAATCGGAAAGGTCAATAAAACCTAAACGAGATCTAGATAAGTTTTACCCTACTTTTTCCGAAACAACTAAGGAGGTTTTTTGCTTGTGTCAAAAAATAGATGATAAAACATTATATTTTCAGTGTACAAAATGTGTACAGTGGTTCCATTTTAGATGCGGAGGCTCAAGTGAGAGCCCTAGTACAGAGGATCAGGTTAGATTAAATGAAAAAATTAAATGTCCAATTTGTGAAAAACCAGTTTGGAGGCGAGGAATTGAAAATTGTTGGCTATCTTCCTTATTTCAAGTACTAACGGAATCAACCACCCTTGATCTAAACAACATATCTGATGCCTTATCTTCGACTTTTGTTCTAAACTTAAGTAGATTCGCTTACTCCTATAAAAGCATCCCAAATTGTGCCATTTTTAAAGCACTTAGAAACATTATCAGGATCAATGTTAGAATTTTCTAAAACGCACGGAACAGAAAAATATGGTCTCGCCGAATTGATCTCGCCATTTTGGTCTCGCCGATTTGGTCGCGGGACTAATTGGTCTCACCGATTTGGTCGCGGGACTATTTGGTATCGTGATTATTTGGTATCGTGATTATTTGGTCTCGGGACTATTTGGTATCGTGATGATTTGCTCTCGGGACTATTTGGTATCGTGATGATTTGCTCTCGGGACGGTTTGGTCTCGTGATGATTTGGTTACCAAATTAGTTGCCACCTTTTACAAAACAATGGTTCCAATAATTCGTTGCCACCTTTTCCATAATATCCTCCTACTAATTAGCTGCCACCTTTTACAAAATATTCTCCTAATAGTTAGCTGCCACCTTTTCCAAAATATTCTCCTATTAATTAGCTACCACCTTTTCCAAAATATTCTCCTATTAATTAGCTGCCACCTTTTCCAAAATACTCTCCTATTAATTATCTGACACCATTTCCAAAATATTTGTATTATTGTTAATAAATTGTTAGTGGTAAGAGGCGGGCTTTCAATACTCATATAAATAATCTTCTTACCTCCAAACAAGGTTGGGTTGGGTTATGTTAGGTTTAGTTAGTTTAGGTTTGGTTAGGTAAAGTTTGGTTTGTTTAGGTTAGGTAAGGTTTTTTGTTTAGGTTAGGTAAGGTTTGATTAAATGATGTGCGCGTCAACCGATCAGAAGAAAGTGGTAGTTGGAAACAAGAAGAAATCTACATTTCTACCCTAATGGAAAACTGATACGAACCCATCTAACTAATTAACGGATTTAAGAAGCAAACGTTGAAGTCAGAATTAATAGAGATTGTTAACAACAATGTTAGTAGTTAATTGTATGTTAGTTCTAGTTTAATTGTTTAGTATTTAGTATTTAAGTTATTATAGTTTTTAGTAAGGGATCGTTAAGGGGCCTCACAGCTTTGTGTTAGGATTTAATTGTTTATCATTTATTAGTGTTAAAAGTGTTTTCATTAAATTGTTCAATTGGTCACTCTCAAAGAGTTCGTATCCTTACTTAATTACATATACCCCTAGACTCTACATGACAAAATCCGCTAGACAAAGATTAATTCTCGCAACCCCCAATAGTGAAAGGTTAGCGAGTGCCCGGCCAACTATGATAGTTTTTTAATGAGGAGAATAGCTGAATCAAACTAGTTAGAAATGGAGAGTTAAATATATTTCCCGTTACACCTTGAAAGGCATTCACACAACTTTGTATTCTATAATTGGAGCTGTTAAATTTTTACTAAATAAGGGTGCCTAATTTGTACTAACGGAAAGATTTAACCAAGATCCCCTTGAACATCATTTTGGTAAACATCGGCGAGTAGTTGTTTGTCACGAAAACCCTGACCTCATAACCTATGGTTATAATGAAAGGAAGTTCAAAATTTTGAAGCCCTTAATTAAAGCACCAAAGAATGGCAACACTTCAAAATTTAAAATCCTCTACAAAAATTACCCAAAAGACACCTAAAATAAATAAAAAACATTTTATTTTTAGGAATTTCACTAGGAACTTTAACAATCTTTGGTTAAATCAGGAACATTTTTCTGATGAACATTGGGCCTAGTTTCATTAAAAATCTGGTACAAATTTAGTATGAAAGCGCAATAATATTTTTTTTAAATATCACAAGTATTGAGTTATCACTTAACGCCTTATAATGCACTATGCGAGCATATATTTTTCATTCCTTGTCGAGTTCCCTTGCACTCAGCAATATCTTTGCATTTAAGCTCATGGTATTTCCTTTGACTGAATTATCTGAGAGCTACTCCCCTACAGTTTGCAAAAGTATTACAGATAATGAGGAACGCTTTCTCCATCTCTGTCTTATCATCATCTTCCCCCATAACATCTTCCATTTTTCCTGTACGTCTTCCTTTTGAAGCCTTTTTTGCACCAAAGTTTTGGTCCTAACATTTTCAGTTAATACAGCTTGTTTGAATTCAACCCCTTTGGCGTAAGTGTTATTAGGCCTCCTCTACTTAATTTCTCTGACCAAGCAGCGCAGGCTTCTATTTTGTATTTGATTTTTGGATTTAATCGCCAGTTTTCGCATAATAAACGCCCCAATATGGTGTACAACCTTTCCTGTCTTCTTTGTTTCTTCTAACGGCGTTAGAAATTTTGTGGATTCTTGAAGTTTGGGACCGGCTACGTCTGGCTTCAGATTCACCCACTTAACAAGAACTTCGTCAAAAAACCGTCTCAACCAGTCAATAGCAATTAGTTCTTTTCCAAAATTACTTAAGGTATTGAACTCCTGAACTGATTTGAAACAGCTCATAACTTCAGTTTTGGTGTTTGAGGATGACCGCAATACTCTTGAGTGAATTTTGAATGAGGCTTGAACTTTTATCACAGATGGGTCAATTTCTTCATCAATTTTTATGTTAGCCATTAATTTTGCAGCTGTTTCGGATAGAGCCAACCCATTCTCCAGGAAAAACTTTGCGTTAAACTCTGAAGTCGTAATTGTTTATTTTAATTTTAATGAGACACGAACAATATAACAATTCATATAATTTTCATAACTAACCAGTAGACTTAAAATTTTGGGCAAAATATAGCTTACCCTTTGTGATTTTTTTGTTCGTTAATTCGTTTGGCATTTGCATCTGGGACAAATCCAAAGGAAACTCTCCCTTGTACTCATAAATAATAACCCTTAACAAAGTATATAAAAATTAAAATCAAGCCTGAAGAAAGCATTATTTCAAAAAAATCCTTAATAGAATTTCAAAAAAAAACAATCACGCTTTAACAATTAATCAAAAATAAAATTTTACATACCGGACAATTTGGTATTCCAAAATTGAAAAGAGGTACAGCATTTGATTCCGTGGGTCCTTTACCGCCTAGAAATGCCCTGAGCAGACATAATGTGTTCTATTTATCTTTTCCGTCGTTAAATCAATTCTACCACACGATATTATCCATCTTTTACATAGCTCAAATTTGGTTTTATGTTTGGGGAATGGTATGAATTTTATATCGCGGCTACAGTTTTTAGTAATATTGTTACAGTTTTTGTAACAGCATTTCTTATAAGAAACCATTATTAGGCCTATAAATTGTTAAAAAAGCGTAAATTAACTGTAGACAAAGCTACAGTAACCAGTGAACTACGCTGGCTGAATTCTGAGCCTCTAACTGAATTTTCGGGTTTATCCTTTTTGAATTTCCTTCTCAAAGGATCTCGTGACGTCTTACTCTTCGGATGTGCGTTGAGGTAGGTGCGCGTGAGAGCCATGGTGCCCGGCCTTTATAAAGTACCTTCCCCTTCTATCTTTGACTCCCCTTTCGATTCGTGCTCACTGCCTTTACCAACACACAAAGGCAATAATTTTCCAAAATATAAACTCGCCATTTCCTGTTTTTCCCCCATTGGATGATTGCCTTGGGTATTCTTTGAATAATTCATTAATGTTTTGCAATTGTTTATCAATAAAGAGCTATAATTCCATATCTAAATTAATAAGTTTGCGGGTAGTTCTCATCTTTACTCGGAGAGGTAATTTTTCTTACCAACTTGGTGCTTAGTTAGGACGGTTATTTGCAAAAGTAGGAAACATTTTAAAATGAAATAAAAATAGGTTTGCCAAAGAAGAACATTCTCAGTACGATGTCAGGACATCGTCGTTATCTGTTAAAAGAAATTTTTACCAGGACAAGTAATATTAATAAAAACTGTCATTGTAGACAAATACAGGAAAGGGTAAAAGATATGTGTAGAAAATAAATTGCATGAAATCCCAGATATTCAAATTTTCACTTTTGAAGAAATGATTTTAAAACATCAATTATTTAAAAAAAATTCTTATCTTACTTTTTTTCACCAAAATTACTTCAGTAAAATATTTCAACATGATACATGGGCATCATTTTAAAATCAGTACGCCTTACATTTTATTTTCTAACGAAGTTTTATAAATTACCGTGTTGTATAGCTCTCAAAAGATCACAATAAAACTACAGATCTTTTCGACACAAATAACTACATCACAGCAAAAGTAAATGGATTATAAATAAAAAGTTAATAGCTCCTCGGCATGGGCGTGTTATGAAAGTTGAGACTCGTGCTCCTTTTCCGCGGCATCGCACAAATGGCGAACCACTCTACATGTACCTAACGTAGATGAAGTCCTGCCGCTCAGAAAAAGTGGCGCGGGTTGTTGAAGGTTTAATCGACGCGCATGCGTTCTAAAGTAAATTTCAATCAGCTGTCTGCTTTAGGAGTCTCGCTTGACAGTGACAGTATAGCCTAGGCTTTGGAAAAAATCTTTGAGGACTGTGATTGCCTATGAATATGATAAAATAGTAATATGAAAAATGCATGACGAATTTGAGGTTAGAATTATAATGACGAATTTGTGAAACGAAAAGATGCACGGAATACAATACTGCAATGTTTGGAGAGCCAAGGACGTTTGAAAACTTTTGTTTGCAACATGATGGAAGAGTATGAGGTATTGAAACTTAAGTATTCTGATAAACGCAGTAGTGGCTCGGGATTTCTATACAAGTGGTCAAGTTTTGTACATGATTTGGCATTCACAGAGGAGGATATATAAGGATTCAGGGACCCTATTCTCTAAAAATCAAAAATCATTCGGATCACTCCGAATCCTTATGATTCGGGTCGGCTTCATTCGGAGTGGACCGAGAAGACCGTAGTCTCTAATCCCAATCCTTATCGTCATTCGGATACTTCGAAATTTCTCTCTCAATCTAAATTGACGCCACTTCCTCTTAAGCCACGTGTAGTTTTTTCCATCACGTGAGACTGCATGTGGTACTTTTCCACGCCCACTTCTTTATTGGTCAATTTTATTAGGTGCGCTTTCAAATTGAAGGGATGGAAACTTTGGTTTTTCCCAAGGAGTGGAAAATTTGGGAAGCGGGTCTTTGTATTGGAAATACAATCAATACAAAGAAAATTCGATTTCTTTTCTTAAGATACAAACACCTGCTTCTTTTTTGGTTTGAAAATCTTTATTTTTAAATTTCACTTTAACATTATTTTAAAATGGGTGTTAAAATACGCGCAAAGCAACAATTAATTTACGTAGAATTTTTAGAAGCTCATTGGAATTTTGTAGAAATGAAATTTAGCACTACATTTTGTAGGGCCAAGTACGAGGCCATGTGGGAGGACTTAGTCTCCCAATTTAATAGTTGCGGAGTTGGGGCGACGAAAAATGTTGAAAAGTGGAATAAGGTATGTTAATTTAAGTACATTTTAATATACATTTTAACATAATAACTCCGTTAGTGCTTTACGGCATGAGAATCCCATGTAAAAGCCAAAGCCTCTAAGGCCAATATTGGCAAGACTGGTGGTGGGCCACCTCCGGAGTCCATTAATTATTTAGAAGGGAGGTTAATCCAAATTTTTGGCATGGGGTTGGTGACGGGCCTAGAGTCGGTTATTGACGCTGGGTTCCCCGAACATCCTACCCCATCAACTTCTTCCCTCCGTTCTCCTGCGGACAACGGTTCCTCGAAGGAATCCACCTCGTCATTTGTTCCCTTGGATGACAACTTCGAGGTTTATGTGGCACCGATTGTCACAATTGAGGTTGGAGAACCGACCATTGCTACTACAACCAGCCGCGAGATTTCCGGTGGAGAATAGAGCGGAAAAGAAGAAATGGGCTTTGTGCCAAACTCCGTTGCAGATTCTGCAAAAAGTATTTTGAGATAGCAAATAATTTAGGCTAATCCTGACATTTACTAGCAAGTATAACAAATTTATAGAATAAATTGAGGCAAGATAAAAGAGAAGGGCCGAAAGCCGCAAAACGCCCTATGAACGGGCCGCGGAGCATTTGGGGGAGACCCAAACTGCACAAAATACAGGGTGATTCTAAAATGGTGGTATAACCGAACTACTGCGGGTTCTATGAGCGATTTTAAGTCGAAAATGTTCTATGACATTTTGTCATCCAGGCCACCGTTTAAAAGTTATGATAAGAATCATTTACGGATGACCCCTTAAAATTAATTAAATTAATCAAAAGCCCAGTGGGTTGAATACATTTTTTAAGGGGACTCACGTGTTTAGTAATCGCGCTCGCGATTTACTTCCCCGTGAACTCCATAAAGAAGTCCTCCACCAATGTAAGCTTGAAAATGGGTTCAAATGGGAAGATTCATGCCGAATTGAGAAAAACCTAACCCAATGGGGAAATGCATTGAAAATTTCATAAAAAAGGACCAAATGGGAAGATTCTTGCCGGATTGAGAAAAACCTAACAAACAATCAACAAAGGTTTAATGTTCTGAGAATCGCAAAAAGAAGTGAAGCTTTTCAAGCAAAATTGTTTAAAGCGGATCAAAACTTAATTTTAACAATTTGATCGTCAATGGAGTAAGAAGTTACGGAACACATGGGCTCTACTGCAATGTAACGTAAAAATTGTAAAGTCAGAAGCCAAATTAAGAAATCAACTAAATGTCAGTTTTTGGCGGTGTAGCGTGTTTTGCCTCATGGAATGAGAGTCTGACTAGATGTTCTCACATTCGATTCTCAAAACTTGATGAATCGCTGCAACTAACTGTAAAGTCAGTTGGAATTTGGAAGGTATTTGCTGCAAAACGCGCAAGAGTTTAAATTGTAGTGGTTTTCTTTCATCTTTGGCGGTAATTTGGAAATGTTTATGAATTTGGAAAGTTTATGAAGAGTGGACGTAATAACCCGCCAATGTTTTTCTGTGGTGAATCCAAGAGTAAAAGTAGCATCGCAACGACCTTGACGACAAGTGGCCATTATCAGTTTAGATTTTGATTAAGCGTTGTAATTAGTGGAGGGCCATACCAGAGCTCTCGAATCGCTTTTTACTCTTTGTCCATCGGGCGCATATGGTTCCAGTAATGTAACCGCGGCAATCAGAAGTAATGCAGGAAGCTAGGAATGAACCAAAGCATTTCCTAGGCGAGGGCGAAGTGGTCGAGCATACCTCTCGCGGATTCTTATCCATCAGTCGTTTTAGGCTCAAAAAGCGTTTAACTAAAACTTGGTTTTTAAAAAAGCGGGTTGGTTTCGTTCACTGTCTGCGCTGTTCAAAATCTAATTTGAAATTAGGCTTAAGAATTGTTGGGAAGATCGTAGTCACGAGACTTTAGCACAGTAAAAGGCTGCACGTGCCATTACAAAATTTTTAAATTTTGGCGCGCTTTTGTTTTCGAATTTAATTAATTTTAAGGGGTCATCCGTAAATGATCCTTATCATAACTTTTAAACGGTGGCCTGGATGACAAAATGCCATAGAACATTTTCGACTTAAAATCGCTCATAGAACCCGCAGTAGTTCGGTTATACCACCATTTTAGAATCACCCTGTATAGATATTGAAGGCATGCGGAAAGCCGTTGAATCTATAGCCGCGTCCCAAGCAAAACTGCCTGAGGCGGTAACGACGTTGGCCAATGCCTCAGTTAGGCAAGCTAATGCCTTCGAAATAATTGCGCAGGCCTTAGGGGACAGTCTGAGCATTGGCGAAGAAAAAAAACAGCCCTTTAAAGGGCTACTCGTCAATAAAATACTGTCAAAATAAAGAGTTAAATTTTTTTAAAAATTGAGTTGTCACGCATGATGACTTGGCCGTCGGATCCCTTGTGACGAGGTGATTAGTAAAAAAATTGAACTCTTTATTTTGGCGCTATATTGTTGGCCAGTGACACTTGAAGTTCCGATTTAATCTCATATATAGGCTAATGTCGTGAACATATGCGGAGTATATTGCCCTCTCGTGGCAAGTGTCGTAAACTTGCTTTGCAAGGCCAAAATTACACGCTTTCTTAGAATAATACAGTTATAAATTTCACGAAAAATATAATTTATCATAATATAATATTGTTTTTATACATTACATTTTTACTTGCATTAAAGTAAACTCTAAGTAAATGTTTAATGATTTCAATGTGAAAACCATAATTAATAATTTCTAAATTATACTAAAAAATGTAAACATTTTTCAAAGGAATATTTAAAAGAAACGTTTTTGAGAAATATGAAAACCTTGAAACCAAATTTTTGGTTAATAACATGATAAAAGAATAAAAAACAATCTTAGCCCTACGAATATTAAAACGTAAAAAAATAATAATTTCTAAATTAACTAAAAAATATAAACATTCTTTCAAAGGAATATTTAAAAGAAACTCTTTTGAGAAATATGAAAACCTTGAAACAAAATTTTTACCTCTCCGAGTGACGTAGAGTAGCCTAGAGTGATACGCCCTTTTATACTTTCGTGATACAATTAGAAAAAAATAGATCCTCTTTAATGTCATAAACATGTCTTAACACGTTTGGGGTAGTCGTAAATCACTCTAAATATAAATTCCATTGATAACAATACAACTGGTTCGACCACGCCCCCCTTTTAAGGTCCTAAACCACCTGGTGTGGGGTCCAATTAAAGAATTGACAAAATAAATTCTTTTGTTCACGTTCTGCCCTCTTTTATGGCCATAGAAGTCTTGGAATGCCCCAAAAGGACAAAGGGTATAGATGCTTTTGTTCAAGTTCCCCCCCTTTTCAAGGTCATAAACCAACTGGTGGGGTGGCCCAATTAAAGAAAATAAATTCCAATGCATCTCAGGGACCCGAGGTCATTCACCCCTCCCTAAAGCCTTAAATGATTTTGATGAACTGTCAAAGACCGAATTGAAAATAGGAATGATTTTGATAAATTTAGTGAGAATTTATTTCAACGCTTTAAACATTTGAAATGTTTTTTTTCAAGTGACGCGTTTCGTGTTGTTAAAATGTAATGAATATGACTGTTTTCGTTCCGATGGATTATTCAATTCCCCTTGTATTCCTATGGGATTTAAGGAATTTTAAATGATCGTTTTCGTTTCTGTAAAATGTAATGTATATGTTCAAAAACGTTTTACTTTTAACACGAAATGTGTTGAGAAAAGCTAAGTAACACCCTACACTATAACCACTGAAAAGGTTTTATCAAGACTGTAGTAGGTATAATAGCATTACAAAGAACAAATTAAGGAAAAAATTATATTTATTTCGAGTTACATTTCAAGTTTTTTATAATTTAAAATCGTAATAAGGTATGGAATATATTACAATAATAGGATCTAACTTCCATGTCGCAAAAGTTCTTGAATAAACATTTCAATTATAGCTTTCTCGAGATTAACGCGTTTAATTCTTAGTACAATATCGTCATTCGGAGTAAGTGTTGTTGGTATGGGTTGGGTTGGCGGAACGACTTTTTCTTTCTCCCACTCTTCTTGAGGGACATCTCTGTTTGGTGGCATGTCTTTAGTCAATGGGTTTTCGATGAATATAGGCATGTTATTAGTTGGTAATCCTTGTAGTAAATCACAGTCTGCCTTGAATTTCTGATGCTCTTCGAAAACATTGTCGTTAGGTTCCCATCCTCTAAGCGTTAAGTCACAAAAATGGCATTTAACAGCGTCCGTCCCCGAACTTAAATAGTAAAACCCATGACGGGCTAGTTCTGACAGTTTTTTTAAACGTACTCGCAAATGCACCAAACGTTTCTAGACGGGTAATTTCTCGATTCATCTTATCCTGGCGGTGTCTAACAATCTAATGAGGTCCGGACCAAATCAGCCGCTATTTATACCCCAAATAAGTCGATGAAAGGTTAGATTAAAATGGACGCTGTTACTAAGCAGACGTTAATTCGCGAAGCTTTTTCAAAGCCAGGGAAAATAGTGGCAGTTACTTTCATCCTCGTAACTGTATTTCTAGTTGAATTTGCATTTTGGTATTTTAAAAATATTATTATTTCAGGTAACGCGACAAAGACATAACATGTTGAGACTTGTGAAGATAATGTCTTCGGGGCAAACACCTGGAGACAATTAAATGTTTCGTGGTAATATTGTCACTGAAGTAAATTATATTCTTATTTTTCATGCTAGTTAAAATCATGAGGCTATTGACACTTACCATTGACGAATCTGATTCCTGGTCCTTCTTCAATAATTTCATAAGTCGTTGCGCGGAATTTGAATCCCCCGTTTGGTCTAATTTAGGCAATTTGGATTTAAAGTTATGAAGAGATTTTGGTATTTCGCGTTTTCCCGTAATTTTAGATATTTTCTTTAAGATCCTTGTGTTATCACCACGAACTTCAACTAGATCTTTAATGACACTTTTTTGCTCTTCCGTTGCACGACGAATGGCTCGATTTTCTGGATATTTTTCATATAGGGTTGCTCCCGTTTCGTGGTTATGTTTAAGTTCGAAGGAACTAATCACCAAAGTGCCAAATTTACTTCTAGCGGCATACTTTATAAATGCTGGACGCTTACTGCGAAACGTGGATGATTGTCTTTTCCCAGTTGACGTTGAGTCATATTGTCCAAAATGTGCACATACAAAAGTAACTTTGGAGTACTCAAGCTTAGCGGGGAGAAGCTTCGAAGATCCTTTAGTTGTTTTTGCCAATCTTTTGTTATGGGCCTCTATAGATGTCGCGTTCTTGTGTTTAGACCAAATCGGAGCAAAATTTTGATCACAGTATTTATAATGATTATCTAAGCAGGAGTTCTAGTCATCAAATTGATTATTTAATTCAATAGTCATATTTTCTTTCCGTTTAAAACAAGAGCGACTCGTGATGAAGTTGCGCGTTGAAACCGTGACTTATAATATAACTATGAGTCGCATTCGTGAAATAAACGGAACCGTGGGAAAGTGGTGGCTATATCTTTTATGAAGCTTTACCCAAGCTGCGGGCAGAGGGATAGGACAATAGATACTGCTCGGCGAATGCAACCTACCAGTGTTTATATTTCTAGTTTTTACAGTCTAGTCCCACAAAACGTTTCATGTCAACCCTTGACTCATGCTGACAAACTAGCGAAAAATTTAATAAGTGTCCCTTGCCGCAAGTATCTTTCGTTAAGGCCAATTTTATGATGTTCAAGGTTCAAGTATGTGTATAATAAAACAGTGCTTCTTAAATTCTGCGAAAAATTTAATAAGTGTCCCTTACCGCAAATATCTTTCGTTAAGGCCAATTTTATGATGTTCAAGGTTCAAGTATGTGTATAATAAAACAGTGCTTCTTAAATTCTGTTCAACTGACCATCTATAACCAACGCGTATAACGTTGAAAAAGGACACAACACTAAGTATAAAACGTTAAGAACAGTGAAATTTTATTTTCATTCTCGCTACGATACAGGGTGTTGGAGCGGTTCCGAAATAATGGGATAAAATTAAATGTTCATAAAAATTTACATTAACGGTAATTTCTATGATCTGCGTACGCTGTCCGGAAATTGCGAACATGTTTGCTCCGATTTGACAACTGAACGCGGTGACAGACACACACACAAACATATACGACAGTGCAATACCTCTGCATGACGTCATCGTCACTCGGAGAGTTTAAAAAACTGGTGAAATTAGATTGTGAAACTACTTTAAAGGGACTCCATAGAAGGTGCGAGGTGCTGATAGAGTTAGACTTATATTGTGGACTTTTGTGCTTACACATGTCATAAACTTTCGTCCGGACATCTAGTGTTAGTAAAATTTTACCGAAATCCTTGGCTCTTTTCACTCTCTCTTTATAATGACTTACTTAGCCCGTCATGACAATATTGAAATTTTTCGGGCAACTATTTTAAATGTTGGCGGCATATCAACCCCAAAGGCCATGATGACCTTCTATAGGATGTAGCGAAAGAGAATTCTAAATATTAGATAAGTTGAAAGGTACGGACGTTAATTCCGTTTTGGAAGATGTTATTACATTTCTGGGTGCCATTTTTATGATGACCCTGCATTGCTTAAAGGGCTGTACAATCCTTTATGTAGGGGCGGGGCCTATATCAAGTTTATCTTCTATCAAATACACTTTGAAATATTGTTCTTGATAAGCCCCTATGTAACGCAATTATGATCCCTTTAAAATGTTCTTGCAACGTTTCAGCTTCCTATGCAAAGAAAATTGGGCCGAGAGTTCATTATTAGTCAGGAATTTTTTCCTTACACAGATTAATGCAAAACGTTTCTTAAAGATTTTGATGTTCTATTATAAGTCGAAATGTATTATTAAATGGTTATCTAGCTATTTCATTCTCCCTTTAATCATCGCGATAAAAGTTCGTGATATGGTGGGCTATCATTCGGGGGAAAATAGCAACAGCCGCGCAGAATGTTCTATTTGCCCCCGAAAATTGAAAGCCCCGATTCTCGGGGGCAAATAGCAATCGCCGCGCGGCCAAGGCTATTTGCCCCCGAAAATCGGGGCTTCGTTGTTTTCAGGGCTAAATAGCAGGCAGCCGCATCAAGGCTATTTAGCCCCGAAAATAGGGCTAAATAGTGTCCCAAGCTGTTCTGAGCTATTTTTCCCCAAAAATCGGGGCTATATAGCGCGACACTATTTGCCCTCGATTTTCGGGGCAAAATAGACACTCTGAAATCATCTCTTTTTATAGCATAATCCTTTCTAAAGTGATTTCAAGAAGAACGCTTCTATATCCCCAGTAGCACAAGCCTTCCGCATAACAGTCGGTTAAAGGTCGAATAGTCGGTTTACGGTCCAGTCAGCTGTACCATGCTCATTCCGATACTTTTCCGACTCATGAAGCCGACATCTATCTGACAGTTGGAACAGAGATGGTTTAAAGTAGGCTTGCCTACCGTCTAGAAAATTCCAACTTATTTTTTGCCAATTGATTACCGACTCTCTCGCGCTAGTCGGTACTGTGACGTTTCAGAAGAGTAAAATTAAAAGCAAAGTTATGCTTAGGCCGTTTAGTAACCGACATTTATCCGACAGTTGGAACTGAGTTGGTTTAAAGTAGGCTTGCCTACCGTCTAGAAAATTCCAACACATTTTTTGCCAATTGATTACCAACTCCCTCGCGCTAGTCGTTATTGTGACGTATAAGAAGAGTAAAATTAAAAGCAAAGTTATTCTTAGGACGTTTAGTAACCGACATTTATCCGACAGTTGCAACTGTGGTGGTTTGAAGTAGGCTTGCCTACCGTCCAAAACATGTAATCCATTTTAGCCAATTGATTACCAACTCCTTCCCGCTAGTCGGTATGGTCACGTTTTAAAAGAGTGAAATGAAACCATGCACGTCATCATCGAAGAGGGCGCTGCTAGTGCGAAAGCAAGTTAGCCTTTCCAGTATCTCTGACGCGGCTGGGTCGTTAGAATGTTTAAACGAGATTTTTGTGGTCGAAAATGATTAGTTCTAGGCTTGCTAACTTTTAATTTCATCGGTAAGGTTCTTTGTCACACTATATAAACTAGAAACGTTTTCGTTTGTCACGTAAGGTTTGAATTTTGTTATTGAATTATCAATTTATCTACCTCTTAGAGCCAGTTTTATGCATAAGCCTTTGCTTTTTTACCTAGCTTCTCATCTGCTGGGAACAGGCTCTGCCGAAATTAGGTACTCTCGGTGTTATAGAAGAATATTATTTTAGAGTTGAAATACAGCAAAGGGGCTCGCCCCACCAACATGGCTTAATTTGGATAAAAGATGCTCCAAAACTTAAGGATGATTTTTCGAATGTCAATGAAGTTGAGGAGTTTGTTGATAAAGTTATTTCTTGTGCTAGTGAGCACAATTACGAACATTTAGATTTATTAACACGTTTACAAGGTCACATACACACAATGACGTGTAGAAAGAAGGTTAATAATATTTCTGTTTGTCGTTTTGGAATTCTTTTTCCACCCATGCCCAGAACAATAATTTATGATCCCAATTTAAGAAAGCTTGGTAGTGTTGAGGAAGAACACGAATGTAAGAAAATGTCTAAGAAATTGAATGAGATTTTGCAATCAAATGAAATTTTTTTTTTGGGTAGATAGTTTTGAGGATTTGTTGGAAAAGTTGCGTGTGACGGAAGAGCAATATATTAATGCTGTTACTTATGATCTGAAAAGGAAAACAGTTTTATTGAAAAGACACCCCAAAGATACTAGAGTTAATCCTTACAATTCCTGCGCTTTGCGTCTTTGGCAAGCGAATATGGACATTGAATTCGTTCTTGATGCTTACGCGCTAGTTATGTATATTGTGTCATATATAGGGAAGTCTCAACGTGGAATGTCATTGCTTCTGCGTGAATCTTCTAAACAAGCGAATAATGATAAATGCACAGTAAAACAGAAGTTAAAACTAATAGCTAATCAGTTCTTGAATGCCCACGAGGTAAGAGCGCAGGAAGCGGCTTACAGTGGTTTACAAATTCCAGTCTCCAGGTGCAGTCCCGCCTGCATTTTTATAAACACTAATGCCCCTGAAAATCGTGTCCACATTATTAAGAGTAGAGTTGAACTTGAGGAATTACCAGAAAACAGTACGGATATTTTTGCCTCTGGGATCCTAGAACATTATGTTCAAAGGCCAGAGGAACCAGACCTTAGCTCAATTTGGTGCCTGGTACGAATTTTCCAACTCCCGTAGAGTGTCTAAAGCCGCCCTCAATCACGTTGATGAGGGAGAGAGTAATGAAGTTGAATCTTGTGGTAAGTGGCTGAAACTTAAAGATGGTTCGGGGTTTATCAGGAAACGTGGCCATTCTAAAATTATACGGTACAGGAGATTCAATTTGGAAAAAGATCCCGACAACTTTTGTCGTGAACAAATAATGCTGTTTAAGCCCTGGCGCCATGAAATTAATGATATTTTGACGAAGAATATTAAATCGGAATATGAGCTTTGTCTCGAAACTATTGATCAAGTTAGGAAAGAATTTCATAACGAAATTGACGAAGAGGCTGTTGATCAGGCCGTTGCAGATTTTGAAAATGGGGAAATTGAAGTGGATATTACTAATATGCAGCCTGAATTAGAACATAGAAATGAAATTGATAGGTCTCTAGCTATGGATGATTCGGATTTTTAAAATAATACGGTTCAAGATTCTGTAGGAAATATCAATAGAGATATTGAGGATGGTAATGCTGGAAATACTGTTGCCGCTTCAATAACGTTAGTTAATGATTCAGAGTACAATGCACTTCTTAGAAAACTGAATTCAAAACAAAGAGAGATATATTACCATGTTCTGTATCATGTAAAAAGAAAAGAAACCCCGTTGCGCCTCTTTGTTACAGGGGGCGCTGGTGTTGGAAAAAGCCTTTTTATTAGTGCTATATTTGAATCTGTGTCAAGGTTTTACAACAAACAACCTGGGAGTAATCCATCGGAAGCGAAAGTAATCCGTTGCGCACCTACTGGCAAGGCTGCCCTTAACATAGGTGGGGCAACTTTGCACAGTACTTTTAGTTTACCCGTTAGCCAATTTGGTGGAAATATATCGAGATTGGAAAGTGAAACACTTCAGGTTACTCTATGGTCAAGTAAAACTAGTAATAATTGACGAAATTTCAATGGTTGGAGCGAAAGTGTTTAATCGGGTAAACGCTATGTTACAAGAGATTATGGGTTGTCCTGATTATTTTGGTGGTGTGTCTGTCGTTCTAGTTGGAGACTTTAACCAAATGAGACCAGTTTGCGATTATTTCGCATTTCAAGGTCAAAGTGGGAAAGATAATCCTCACGCGTCGTTAATTGGTAACCCAATTTGGGAGCAATTTTAATTTGCCGAACTTGAGGAAATTATGAGACAGAGAGATGATAAAATATTTGCTGAAGCTTTAAATAGAATGGCTGTGGGAAGTATGACTCAAAATGATATTGATTTCTTTAGTAGTCTGGAGGTAACGCCTGAGCATGTACCCCCAAAAGAAGCGATACATCTTTTCGCCACTAACGCGGAAGTAAACCAATTCAATCAAAATAAGCTTTTAAACATGAATACGGAAAAGGCTGTTTCGGTTTCAGTAGATGCTGTCAATGGTGATCTTAGTAGTGAAGTTAAAAATAACATACTTTCCCAAGTTGAAAAGTTAGCAACGTCTGATACGTATGGTCTGCCCAAACAATTGACTCTTGCGTGTGGCGCGAGATATATGATGGCCAACAATGTTGACACCTTTGATGGACTAACTAATGGCGTGACCGGTTGGTTAAGAAAGATAGAGTACGGCACAAATAGGCTCGGGGAGAAAATCCCGTTCAGGGTTTGGATTGAGTTTGACGATCCCAAAGTTGGGAAAATGTTGAGGCAAAAATGTCATGGTTTATATGTGAATCATAGTTTTAATGTTTCTTGGACGCCTGTTGAAAAGGTCATTAAAGCATTTAATAGAAAATGGAGACAGAACAATGTTTCAGTTTCGAGGAAACAATTTCCTTTGGTTATTTCTGAGGCGATTACGATACATAAAAGCCAGGGTGATACGTACTCATCGATAGTCGTGCATTGTAAGGCTACAAGGAAATTAGAAAGAGCGCATTTATATGTGGCATGTAGTAGAGCAAAGACCGCTTCCGGTTTATATATTGATGATAAATTTCAAGTTCCAAATGCGCCCAAGAATAATATTGTTGACTTAGAACTCCAAAGGTTGCGTCAATGTAAATCTATTAGTTTCCCGTTCTTACAAAACGCTTTATGCATTTATGTACACAATGTGCAGTCCTTGAACGCACACTTACAAGACGTTCTTGCGGGTAAAGTAATTTTAAATAGCCAGTTATTATGCTTTGTTGAAACATGGAAAAAGAAACTGATAATTTTTCTGTACCGTCCTTTACGGAAATAGGTGGTATTTTTCTACCCAGAACTGCTCATAGAGTGGCATTTGGATCATCTATATATTTAAAAGATTCGTCTGAAAATTCGGTTCAATTTATACAATGCAGAGTTTTACGCAGCGATATTCCTTTTAGAAATTCCCACATAGAACGTTGCTGGCTCAATGCTTACATATAAAATGAACTTGTATCACTGGTACTGTTATACAAATCTCCCGGAGCAAGCCTCCGTTCTGTTTTTGAAGATTTCAACCCCTTGTTTGATGAAAGATATGACAGTAAAATTTCCACAGTCGCGGTCGGAGATTTTAATATAAATTTTTTAAAGTGCAAGACGGCACTGACAAGGTTTTTTGAATCATTTGATATGTGTTTGCTACCTGGTCTGGAGGAAAAATATTCAACAGATCATCATTGCCAATTAGATTTGGCCTTTGGAAACACAGCATTTCGAGAGCGATATGAAGCAACTTATAGGGAATCATATTATTCTTATCACAAAGCAATCTGTTTTGTAAGAAAAGCCTAGCTTTAACAAGCAAACTTGTTTTTAAAAATATTTGTCAAGCAATTAAACAATAGAATAATTTAATGTATACAAGTGGGTGGAGTGGGTGGATTTGTGTACTTTTCTGGCAAAAACCCAGACAACTTTAGTATTTAACCTGTACGCAACTATATGCGCTTGCAAAAACAACAAAAAGACATTAACTTGTGTTGTCCTTTAGCCAACTTGCTAAATTGTTTGGAATAACCCCTTTAACTTGGGTGTGCCTGTATCCAACTATATACATGGCTTGCAAAAAGAAAAAAAACATCATAAACTTTGGTGTGCCTGTATCCAACTATATACATGGCTTGCAAAAAGAAAAAAAACATCATAAACTTTGGTGTGCCTGTATCCAACTATATACATGGCTTGCAAAAAGAAAAAAACATCATAAACTTTGGTGTGCCTGTATCCAACTATATACATGGCTTGTAAAAAAATATCTTTAACTTGGGTGTGCCTGTATCCAACTATATACATGGCTTGCAAAAACACCTTTAACTTGGGTGTGCCTGTATCCAACTATATACATGGCTTGCAAAAACACCTTAAACTTGGGTGTGCCTGTATCCAACTATATACATGGCTTACAAAAACACATTAAACTTGGGTGTGCCTGTATCCAACTATATACATGGCTTGCAAAAACACTAAGAGCAATAGTGTTTTAGCCTGTAGGTAAATTACAACATGACTTTCCAATGAACTACAAGAGATTGTGGCTCTTCTTGACAGATAGTTGATTCAGAACTGTTCAGTATGGTGGAAATACGGTAAGCGTTTCATTTCTATAAGATATTCAATTGTGTTATATCAAAAGTACCAATTCAGTTCACTTTTCTATCACCATGTCCAACCTTTACTCGGGAAACTATTTAATAGATTTTGTTCCAGACATTTAAAGTGTGTGATCTTGAATATGTGACTGCTACGACGTAAAAGACAGCCCTAGAGAGTCTTAGGATGGTCATCAGTGTAGATGAGCTCGTTAAATTTGGCATGACCAAAAGAAGGTTGGTAAAAGTGTAACCACCTTAGAGAAGGCTCATAAATTTGGAACTACTAACATAGGTATAACTGGTTTTGCTTTTCATTGAACAAGTTAAGCCACTAATGGCGATTTAAATTGAAATCTAATTTCCATTTCCATGAACTTCTCGTATGGACACTATCTGGGAAACATTTATCGTTTGAACGGGTGGCATAGATGTAATATTGATTAATTGTGTTAATGTTTTTTTCCCGTATGGGTTTTCCCAGAACCTGTTTTTCCCACATGTGATTTGGGTTTTTATGGTTCAAATTATGTAATGCTTTATATCTAATTTCCAAGCAAAATATTATATGTTTATTAACATTTGATGGTTTTGTAATATGAAAATGTTAAGGGATTGTTAATTGCCGTCTTAGTCCAATGTTATTTTAAAATGTTTTACGTAAACCATAATTTCAAAAATATGGTTTTAAACAAAATGAAAAATAAATTTCAAATAAAAACAAAGGTTTTTTAATCACGGGTTTCAATGAAAATTTGGGTCGTCGGCAAGGATACTATTAGTCGGGTTTTATGACGTGATAAATCACGGAGATATGAAGCTTCCTTTGGAGGTGACGGAAGGGGTGGTAGTCCAGCGTAGACGGGGTAGTATAACACTCGACTCGGAGAGGTTATATTTTGGCTTTCCCAACTTGTTACCTCTCCGAGTGACGTATGTTACGGAGAGGTTCTAATTTCGACGTGTCTGTGTGTCTGTCCGTCCGTTGTTACACCCACGTGACCGCGTTCGCAGTTTGCAAATCGGAGCAAACGTGTATTCAATTTCCAGACCGCATTTACAGTCCCGGAAATTGTATTCCTCTTACAAGCTATTACTCCACTGCCTGTCCAACAACTCTGTTCAGTTGTCCACCCCACATGGACACCAGTCTGAACTTACTGGCTTCTAAACACCACCATCTTCTAGTCTTTCGCCCATTCCACATGGACACCAGTCTGTACTTACTGGCTTCTAACACCACCATCTTCTGGTCTTTGTTTTTGTCCATCCCTCATGGACACCAGTCTGTACTTACTGGCTTCTAACACCACCATCTTCAGGTCATTGTCCATCCCACATGGACACCAGTCTGTACACACTGGCTTCTAACACCACCATGTTCAGGTCATTGTCCATCCCACATGGAAACCAGTCTGTACACACTGGCTTCTAACACCACCATCTTCTGGTCTTTGTTTTTGTCCATCCCACATGGATACCAGTCTGTACACCTGGCTTCTACACCACCATCTTCTGGTCTTCGTTTTTGTCCATCCCACATGGACACCAGTCTGCACACCTGGCTTCTACTCCATCGTCATCGTTGGGTTTAAGCCATTCGCGGCGATCAGCTAGGGTTACGAGAAACGTCTAGCCTCCCTAGGGTGGGTTGTCCACGATAGGTTTTCGCAATTGCGGTTGTTCTTGCTTTTAGGTGTAGTTCGACACCCTTATATACTACCTATTTGAGTAAGGCGAAGCAACCGGCGTATGCTTCATTTCAAACGCCAATATTAGTCAAGTCTCTTAAGAATGTTTAATTGTTCTGTTTTAAAACGATGTAACGTTCAATAAGGCGAATAACTAACGAAGAAAATATTAAATATTAATTATATTTATTTTAATATTTAAGATACTCTTGTTTCTCAATTCAAAATTAATACGGAAAGAGTTAAAAAGCAGTCTTTGTTTTTGTCTGTGTGTGTCCGTCCGTTGTTACAGTAGTGCGCTGCGTTAGAAGTTCGTTTTGTTTTGATGTGTAAAGGAATCCTACAGAACCATAATATTCACTTTATATTAAGGATAAAGGGAAATATTTTTCGTAATTATGATGTAATTAGTACTTTTGTAGCTTTAAAGCTCTATTTCATTTTGATATTCCAAAGATTTTTTTAATATTATTATTTAAAATGGATGTTTATATATTACTTAAGCTATACTACATCTGTTTATAGCATGATCCTTTCTAAAGTGAATACAAGCACAACGCTACTATGTTGGTCAAATGAACTTTTATTTGTCAATAGGCCTAGTGAACCCAAAAGTAAACGCTTGGGTTTGGTTTTCGTTTCTGTAATGCAGAGAAATTAACGGTTCAGAGTGAGCCGAAAGTTAAATACACTTTTAAATAATTAGGCTTAGATTATATAATCACGGTGGAAATCTGGGCCGCGTTCAGCAGAGCCCAGCGCTGTGAGCAGTGTCCTACATAACGGGATTTTGTTTTTGAATTTTGACGTCACGGTGCTTAGCGCTGAGGTAGCGCGGTCTTCAAAGGAAATAGTCGGCTCTTTGGATAACGTGACGTAAAACGCATAGTTCTCAGCTTGGCGAAAAAACCATGGAAGAATTAATACAAATAGCTCTATGGGACTATAACTATTTAATTGGCGTGAAACCAGTTGATCACGCGAGAATTTTAAGAGATATGTTAGTTTCTAATTTTAATTATAAAAGTTGTTATCTATCTCTATAAATATGTTATCATACTATTTTTGTTAAGCCTTGGTACCTTGCACGCTTTATTGCGCTAGCGTCATTTATAAAACGCCGATGACCGGAGAAAAGCTATGACGACAGACCTCACCGGTAAACATTTCCAAAATCCGCCGTCTTTTTTGGTGAGCTCTGCTGAACGCAGCCCAGAGTCCCAGACCAGTGAAAGGTCTGATCGTAATCGGATAATAGCTTCGTGTTTTCATGCTTTTTATGGTACGCATTTACTTTCAGTGTGTGTAGCCACAAATAAGCTTTGGTGTTATGTAACGTTAACAGTCATGTTGACAAACTAAGAAAATCGTTGAGATGAAACGAGAGGATAGTGTTTACATGGCAACCCTGTTGTGAATATGGCTTTGAACATAGAGGGCATACAGTTGAGGAGTAGAAAATTGGGCCTTTACAAACACGTAAAGGTAATATCCCTCTAAAGTTTTATCTCTTCATTTTCCGTTTTTCCCCCATCGGATGATTTTAATGTGTACAAGTATATCATTATAAGATGTAAAATGTCGTCTGATTTACAGTATATTTGCTATGCTTTGTATACTGCTTTAATATTTCATAAACATTTCCATATCTGGGTAAATAAGTTTGTAAGTAGTCGTCTTGACTCGGAGAGGTAATATTTTGGTTTTCCCAACTTGTTATACACTATATTGTTACAGAATTTTAGGGGGCTACGAGCAAGTTTTTGGTAAAGTTTACGGATTATTTTGAGGGGGCTAACTTTGAAATTTGGGAGCGCTATAGCCCCCATAATAGGCCTAGCGACGCCGCTGCAAGAGTGTCGCAAAACACTTTTAAGAGTGTCGCGTAACGCTTTTAAGAGTGTCACCTAACACGTTTAGCCTGATTACGAATTTTTTGTTAATTTTATTTAAAGGATAAATTTATATTCCTTCATGAATATCATCTTTAAAAAAATGTTTAAAAATTAAGTTTTTAAATAATTTTTTACTGTTTGGATTGACTTTAATATTAAAACATTAATGAAAATGAAAGACCTTATTTAAGAAACCCGCAGTACTATAATTTTCCATTTTTAATTTCAAAACGGTGTTTTAAAAGTTTTAATTTACACTTTAAATAAGCCACAAAAATAAAACTCTCTTTTGGGTGTTTTTACGGTGTAAAAAAAGTGTTTTCTTAAATTACACCCTTTTAACACGTTTTTAACACTTCCCTTTCTTAGAGTGTACCTCTCCGTGACGTCATTGTCACTTAAAGAGGTAAAAATATAATGGGAATAATATATTTTAGGTTTAAAACTCTCTTTGCATTTATTTCGCTTGAAACCGTTTCGAAATACTCAAAAATTAGATTTGCCTTACCTTCCGGGCTGGATTGTGCACTTCCGGTTAGTTGAAGGACCACATATCTTAAGGATGAATTAAGTGTTTGAAAGTAATCTACAATTGAAGCATAATAACTTGTTGATCGGGTTAGGATAACCAGAGTTATTAAACGTTTTCTCGATTTTAGAAATGTATTCTGAATATAGAAACCATAAAATGCTTTAAATTCGCATTTTTTACACGATGCTAATCTTCAGAGTCAGATTGTGGACTTCTGGTTAGTTGTAGGACAAAATAACTTGAGGTGAATTATGTGTTTGAAGGTCATCTACAATTGAAGCCTAATTACGTGGTAATCGGTTAAGTAGAACCAGGGTTATTGAACGTTTTCTCGATTTTGTCCACCATTTTCCAATATGGCGAAAATTCCTCCAATGGGAGAGTGTGGGAGACCACACCACGTTAAAGAGCGCTTAAAAATCTATAAGATCTGAAATTTTTAGCTTTGTTTCAATTTGTTCCGGGTCCCCTCTATTTTTGGGCTAAAATGACTGTACTAAATCTCGATAATAGAAGCCACACTCAAGAAGAACATGATTGACGGCGTTGCCATGGAGACAGGACGTTTAAATGACTGTAAACTTGTTTGCTCGATAACAGCTAGTGTGATGTGTTTGAAGCGTTGCCATGGTTTTCAAAGTAATCAAGCAGTTGGGACAAACGTTGAAGTTATAACCACTCTAAAGAGCGTGCCAAAAATCTCAACGGACGATAACACTCATATTCGTTTCATTGTGTTCAGGGTTCTTAGCATGTTTTGACATAAAGGTTATATTAATGTCAAGAAATTTTGAAACGTAAATCGTCAAATATACAATCAAGTACCTTAGTTACATTATCGTCAATATATTGTACAGTTGAGAAATTTGTTCATTATAATATTCACCAATCCTAACTTTAAAGCAAAGCGCGGATCCAGTAGATCCACTACAAACCGACTTTCGCTTTGAACTTTAGTTTTGACTTGCTACACAAAATGAAAAGTCAACTTGTAGGGGATCCACTGGAGCAGCGCTATGCCTTAATGAACCCTGTCCTTGCAATATGCTGCTTCATTTAAACCTTCATTAGCAAAACTTTGAACTATTAAACGACTATATCCTAGAAAAGTAATTATTCTTACATATATATATAAAGTTGAAAACCCATTTTTGAGATGGAAAACTCGTTATGTGGAGAGGACGGTCAAATGACAACTTGATTACTCAAAAACAGTGGCAGGCGCTAAAGAGGCTAAGTGACACGCTGTGGAACGTTTTCGTAGATACGACTTTAGTTCAGCCTCCGCATGAGAGAGTTTCGCTCAAATCCTTGCAGTATAGGAGATATATATTTTCTCTCGATTAAACATTGAAGACGTCCATAGTATATTCGTACTAAGGGAAGTGAATATTATAAGTTGTCTAAAGTAACTAGTTTTTGAATTATTTTGATGAAAAAGACCGAAATAGCGAAAGAACAATTAGGCCTAGTTTATCGAGATTTTCGAGCAACTCGTTTAGAGTCAACGCGTACAAGACTAGAAAAGCCATATCGCTACTTCAGCCCAAATTATAGTCTACTGTTTTCATGCCATGATGTTCTGGCGGGTCATTTGGATTTAAAATTAACTTGAGAGAATGGGATGAAAAAATCTTTGGGCAAAATAAGTTTTCCTAAGTATATCAAATTGTGGATTTTTCAGCGCCGACTGTCAAAGCGGAAAAAGGCTTCTAAAACATCCGAGTGGGCTCTTCGAATTCCGCCGCTGTACGCACTGTTTCAACGAATTGAAATTGATTATTTTGACCCGTTCGGGTATCAGAAGGTGGAAACCGGTATATTATTGTTATGACATATTATTATAGTAAATGGGTGGGACGCCTCGCAACACCAGACGCCACTGCTCTGTCGGCAGCTTAAGCCCTAGTACACGAGGTAGTTTTTCGACTCGAGTCCCATTGGACACTGAAATAAAACAAATGTGTCCCAATGAACAGCAATTTACTGCCATTGAACTGAACTGCAAAAATTACATTTCCTAGCATAAGCTAGCAGAATGTAACCAAATGAGTACATAGGACTACATTCTGCTAGTTTTTCACAACCTTCACTCGTGACGATGCATCCCAGTCAATTCTGAATCGAACCAAAACTCTATTTGCAATACCAAATATTGCTTCATAAATTTAAAAATCGTGGTAGAAGGCAATGACTTTTTAAACGTCTGTCGAAAACGTAGATTACATAAACATCAGAGTAACAACACGTCTCGTTTTGCAGAAATCTAGATTTTTCGTGAACTAAAGTTCAGTGAGCCTTTGCGTATTTTCCTTTCTAAATAGCGCAAAGTTCAACCGTAACTTCTCATTCGCTACGTCCGTTTCAGTCGAGGAACCTCGGAGTTAACCATGAACGAGTCCATGAGAGTAGTGGTTTACAGTGTGAGTATCGCGTATGCCTTGATTCGATTAGGCCAAGAAACGATAGATTAAGTTTAGTTGCCGTGTTGCTCTAACGCTTTTTTCGGAAACCTTTATTCTCTCGCTTTTAAAAAGTAACCCGTCTTTTAAAGTTGAACTAAATGGTTCTAACTACACAGACTGAGACCTGCCGTGGAAATAGAACAGTTGGACGGAGTGTTTGTCCTTGAAAGAGAGAGAGGAATGGAGTGGAAACCCCAATAACTATTGCGTTGCCTCTGTACCCCCACCTACGGCTCCGTAGTCCTCCCAGCATCCACAGCGGTTTTGTATGGTCGTCGTACAGTACGAATTCGTACAGAACGCTCCCTCTATCTTAAAAATAGAAGATAATTCTCAAACAAATACTATGGTGCTACTTAGCACTTAACAATCACCTACCGAAGGTAGGGGTGTGCGCAATTACATTGGGAAAACTATGGCGCCGCGGGTCGCCCATCATCATTTCCAAGCCATTTCACCTCACTTATCCCTGGTTTATCTTAATTTAGAAATGAGCCCGCGTCCAAGGAATTCTGGGGGACTGGCGCGGATTGATTTCCTATAACTCGGTACGGTGACATACAAAGGTTTTGGGGATATTGGAACGTTCTTGTCAGAGAATAAAAAATTAAGACTTGATACTAACTATAATGTGCAAGGGTGGTTTTTAATTGGTTGTAAATTTTTTCGTATTTCGTTTACTGTTTTGAAAAAATACCACTGAACGGGACGTTAATATGTGTTTAATATTCCAAAGAGATCCTTGTAATAGTTTTTCTTAAAAAAAAAATAAAGTTGCTAAGGGTGGTTTGCTCAAATAACCGACTGCTGGTAATTAAGCTAGATTACCGACTACTGGCAATCAAGCTAGATTACCGACTACTGGCAATCAAGCTAGATTACCGACTACTGGCAATCAAGCTAGATTACCGACTACTGGCAATCAAGCTAGATTACCGACTACTGGCAATCAAGCTAGATTACCGACTACTGGCAATCAAGCTAGATTACCGACTACTGGCAATCAAGCTAGATTACCGACTACTGGCAATCAAGCTAGATTACCGACTACTGGCAATCAAGCTAGATTACCGACTACTGGCAATCAAGCTAGATTACCGACTACTGGCAATCAAGCTAGATTACCGACTACTGGCAATCAAGCTAGATTACCGACTACTGGCAATCAAGCTAGATTACCGACTACTGGCAATCAAGCTAGATTACCGACTACTGGCAATCAAGCTAGATTACCGACTACTGGCAATCAAGCTAGATTACCGACTACTGGCAATCAAGCTAGATTACCGACTACTGGCAATCAAGCTAGATTACCGACTACTGGCAATCAAGCTAGATTACCGACTACTGGCAATCAAGCTAGATTACCGACTACTGGCAATCAAGCTAGATTACCGACTACTGGCAATCAAGCTAGATTACCGACTACTGGCAATCAAGCTAGATTACCGACTACTGGCAATCAAGCTAGATTACCGACTACTGGCAATCAAGCTAGATTACCGACTACTGGCAATCAAGCTAGATTACCGACTACTGGCAATCAAGCTAGATTACCGACTACTGGCAATCAAGCTAGATTACCGACTACTGGCAATCAAGCTAGATTACCGACTACTGGCAATCAAGCTAGATTACCGACTACTGGCAATCAAGCTAGATTACCGACTACTGGCAATCAAGCTAGATTACCGACTACTGGCAATCAAGCTAGATTACCGACTACTGGCAATCAAGCTAGATTACCGACTACTGGCAATCAAGCTAGATTACCGACTACTGGCAATCAAGCTAGATTACCGACTACTGGCAATCAAGCTAGATTACCGACTACTGGCAATCAAGCTAGATTACCGACTACTGGCAATCAAGCTAGATTACCGACTACTGGCAATCAAGCTAGATTACCGACTACTGGCAATCAAGCTAGATTACCGACTACTGGCAATCAAGCTAGATTACCGACTACTGGCAATCAAGCTAGATTACCGACTACTGGCAATCAAGCTAGATTACCGACTACTGGCAATCAAGCTAGATTACCGACTACTGGCAATCAAGCTAGATTACCGACTACTGGCAATCAAGCTAGATTACCGACTACTGGCAATCAAGCTAGATTACCGACTACTGGCAATCAAGCTAGATTACCGACTACTGGCAATCAAGCTAGATTACCGACTACTGGCAATCAAGCTAGATTACCGACTACTGGCAATCAAGCTAGATTACCGACTACTGGCAATCAAGCTAGATTACCGACTACTGGCAATCAAGCTAGATTACCGACTACTGGCAATCAAGCTAGATTACCGACTACTGGCAATCAAGCTAGATTACCGACTACTGGCAATCAAGCTAGATTACCGACTACTGGCAATCAAGCTAGATTACCGACTACTGGCAATCAAGCTAGATTACCGACTACTGGCAATCAAGCTAGATTACCGACTACTGGCAATCAAGCTAGATTACCGACTACTGGCAATCAAGCTAGATTACCGACTACTGGCAATCAAGCTAGATTACCGACTACTGGCAATCAAGCTAGATTACCGACTACTGGCAATCAAGCTAGATTACCGACTACTGGCAATCAAGCTAGATTACCGACTACTGGCAATCAAGCTAGATTACCGACTACTGGCAATCAAGCTAGATTACCGACTACTGGCAATCAAGCTAGATTACCGACTACTGGCAATCAAGCTAGATTACCGACTACTGGCAATCAAGCTAGATTACCGACTACTGGCAATCAAGCTAGATTACCGACTACTGGCAATCAAGCTAGATTACCGACTACTGGCAATCAAGCTAGATTACCGACTACTGGCAATCAAGCTAGATTACCGACTACTGGCAATCAAGCTAGATTACCGACTACTGGCAATCAAGCTAGATTACCGACTACTGGCAATCAAGCTAGATTACCGACTACTGGCAATCAAGCTAGATTACCGACTACTGGCAATCAAGCTAGATTACCGACTACTGGCAATCAAGCTAGATTACCGACTACTGGCAATCAAGCTAGATTACCGACTACTGGCAATCAAGCTAGATTACCGACTACTGGCAATCAAGCTAGATTACCGACTACTGGCAATCAAGCTAGATTACCGACTACTGGCAATCAAGCTAGATTACCGACTACTGGCAATCAAGCTAGATTACCGACTACTGGCAATCAAGCTAGATTACCGACTACTGGCAATCAAGCTAGATTACCGACTACTGGCAATCAAGCTAGATTACCGACTACTGGCAATCAAGCTAGATTACCGACTACTGGCAATCAAGCTAGATTACCGACTACTGGCAATCAAGCTAGATTACCGACTACTGGCAATCAAGCTAGATTACCGACTACTGGCAATCAAGCTAGATTACCGACTACTGGCAATCAAGCTAGATTACCGACTACTGGCAATCAAGCTAGATTACCGACTACTGGCAATCAAGCTAGATTACCGACTACTGGCAATCAAGCTAGATTACCGACTACTGGCAATCAAGCTAGATTACCGACTACTGGCAATCAAGCTAGATTACCGACTACTGGCAATCAAGCTAGATTACCGACTACTGGCAATCAAGCTAGATTACCGACTACTGGCAATCAAGCTAGATTACCGACTACTGGCAATCAAGCTAGATTACCGACTACTGGCAATCAAGCTAGATTACCGACTACTGGCAATCAAGCTAGATTACCGACTACTGGCAATCAAGCTAGATTACCGACTACTGGCAATCAAGCTAGATTACCGACTACTGGCAATCAAGCTAGATTACCGACTACTGGCAATCAAGCTAGATTACCGACTACTGGCAATCAAGCTAGATTACCGACTACTGGCAATCAAGCTAGATTACCGACTACTGGCAATCAAGCTAGATTACCGACTACTGGCAATCAAGCTAGATTACCGACTACTGGCAATCAAGCTAGATTACCGACTACTGGCAATCAAGCTAGATTACCGACTACTGGCAATCAAGCTAGATTACCGACTACTGGCAATCAAGCTAGATTACCGACTACTGGCAATCAAGCTAGATTACCGACTACTGGCAATCAAGCTAGATTACCGACTACTGGCAATCAAGCTAGATTACCGACTACTGGCAATCAAGCTAGATTACCGACTACTGGCAATCAAGCTAGATTACCGACTACTGGCAATCAAGCTAGATTACCGACTACTGGCAATCAAGCTAGATTACCGACTACTGGCAATCAAGCTAGATTACCGACTACTGGCAATCAAGCTAGATTACCGACTACTGGCAATCAAGCTAGATTACCGACTACTGGCAATCAAGCTAGATTACCGACTACTGGCAATCAAGCTAGATTACCGACTACTGGCAATCAAGCTAGATTACCGACTACTGGCAATCAAGCTAGATTACCGACTACTGGCAATCAAGCTAGATTACCGACTACTGGCAATCAAGCTAGATTACCGACTACTGGCAATCAAGCTAGATTACCGACTACTGGCAATCAAGCTAGATTACCGACTACTGGCAATCAAGCTAGATTACCGACTACTGGCAATCAAGCTAGATTACCGACTACTGGCAATCAAGCTAGATTACCGACTACTGGCAATCAAGCTAGATTACCGACTACTGGCAATCAAGCTAGATTACCGACTACTGGCAATCAAGCTAGATTACCGACTACTGGCAATCAAGCTAGATTACCGACTACTGGCAATCAAGCTAGATTACCGACTACTGGCAATCAAGCTAGATTACCGACTACTGGCAATCAAGCTAGATTACCGACTACTGGCAATCAAGCTAGATTACCGACTACTGGCAATCAAGCTAGATTACCGACTACTGGCAATCAAGCTAGATTACCGACTACTGGCAATCAAGCTAGATTACCGACTACTGGCAATCAAGCTAGATTACCGACTACTGGCAATCAAGCTAGATTACCGACTACTGGCAATCAAGCTAGATTACCGACTACTGGCAATCAAGCTAGATTACCGACTACTGGCAATCAAGCTAGATTACCGACTACTGGCAATCAAGCTAGATTACCGACTACTGGCAATCAAGCTAGATTACCGACTACTGGCAATCAAGCTAGATTACCGACTACTGGCAATCAAGCTAGATTACCGACTACTGGCAATCAAGCTAGATTACCGACTACTGGCAATCAAGCTAGATTACCGACTACTGGCAATCAAGCTAGATTACCGACTACTGGCAATCAAGCTAGATTACCGACTACTGGCAATCAAGCTAGATTACCGACTACTGGCAATCAAGCTAGATTACCGACTACTGGCAATCAAGCTAGATTACCGACTACTGGCAATCAAGCTAGATTACCGACTACTGGCAATCAAGCTAGATTACCGACTACTGGCAATCAAGCTAGATTACCGACTACTGGCAATCAAGCTAGATTACCGACTACTGGCAATCAAGCTAGATTACCGACTACTGGCAATCAAGCTAGATTACCGACTACTGGCAATCAAGCTAGATTACCGACTACTGGCAATCAAGCTAGATTACCGACTACTGGCAATCAAGCTAGATTACCGACTACTGGCAATCAAGCTAGATTACCGACTACTGGCAATCAAGCTAGATTACCGACTACTGGCAATCAAGCTAGATTACCGACTACTGGCAATCAAGCTAGATTACCGACTACTGGCAATCAAGCTAGATTACCGACTACTGGCAATCAAGCTAGATTACCGACTACTGGCAATCAAGCTAGATTACCGACTACTGGCAATCAAGCTAGATTACCGACTACTGGCAATCAAGCTAGATTACCGACTACTGGCAATCAAGCTAGATTACCGACTACTGGCAATCAAGCTAGATTACCGACTACTGGCAATCAAGCTAGATTACCGACTACTGGCAATCAAGCTAGATTACCGACTACTGGCAATCAAGCTAGATTACCGACTACTGGCAATCAAGCTAGATTACCGACTACTGGCAATCAAGCTAGATTACCGACTACTGGCAATCAAGCTAGATTACCGACTACTGGCAATCAAGCTAGATTACCGACTACTGGCAATCAAGCTAGATTACCGACTACTGGCAATCAAGCTAGATTACCGACTACTGGCAATCAAGCTAGATTACCGACTACTGGCAATCAAGCTAGATTACCGACTACTGGCAATCAAGCTAGATTACCGACTACTGGCAATCAAGCTAGATTACCGACTACTGGCAATCAAGCTAGATTACCGACTACTGGCAATCAAGCTAGATTACCGACTACTGGCAATCAAGCTAGATTACCGACTACTGGCAATCAAGCTAGATTACCGACTACTGGCAATCAAGCTAGATTACCGACTACTGGCAATCAAGCTAGATTACCGACTACTGGCAATCAAGCTAGATTACCGACTACTGGCAATCAAGCTAGATTACCGACTACTGGCAATCAAGCTAGATTACCGACTACTGGCAATCAAGCTAGATTACCGACTACTGGCAATCAAGCTAGATTACCGACTACTGGCAATCAAGCTAGATTACCGACTACTGGCAATCAAGCTAGATTACCGACTACTGGCAATCAAGCTAGATTACCGACTACTGGCAATCAAGCTAGATTACCGACTACTGGCAATCAAGCTAGATTACCGACTACTGGCAATCAAGCTAGATTACCGACTACTGGCAATCAAGCTAGATTACCGACTACTGGCAATCAAGCTAGATTACCGACTACTGGCAATCAAGCTAGATTACCGACTACTGGCAATCAAGCTAGATTACCGACTACTGGCAATCAAGCTAGATTACCGACTACTGGCAATCAAGCTAGATTACCGACTACTGGCAATCAAGCTAGATTACCGACTACTGGCAATCAAGCTAGATTACCGACTACTGGCAATCAAGCTAGATTACCGACTACTGGCAATCAAGCTAGATTACCGACTACTGGCAATCAAGCTAGATTACCGACTACTGGCAATCAAGCTAGATTACCGACTACTGGCAATCAAGCTAGATTACCGACTACTGGCAATCAAGCTAGATTACCGACTACTGGCAATCAAGCTAGATTACCGACTACTGGCAATCAAGCTAGATTACCGACTACTGGCAATCAAGCTAGATTACCGACTACTGGCAATCAAGCTAGATTACCGACTACTGGCAATCAAGCTAGATTACCGACTACTGGCAATCAAGCTAGATTACCGACTACTGGCAATCAAGCTAGATTACCGACTACTGGCAATCAAGCTAGATTACCGACTACTGGCAATCAAGCTAGATTACCGACTACTGGCAATCAAGCTAGATTACCGACTACTGGCAATCAAGCTAGATTACCGACTACTGGCAATCAAGCTAGATTACCGACTACTGGCAATCAAGCTAGATTACCGACTACTGGCAATCAAGCTAGATTACCGACTACTGGCAATCAAGCTAGATTACCGACTACTGGCAATCAAGCTAGATTACCGACTACTGGCAATCAAGCTAGATTACCGACTACTGGCAATCAAGCTAGATTACCGACTACTGGCAATCAAGCTAGATTACCGACTACTGGCAATCAAGCTAGATTACCGACTACTGGCAATCAAGCTAGATTACCGACTACTGGCAATCAAGCTAGATTACCGACTACTGGCAATCAAGCTAGATTACCGACTACTGGCAATCAAGCTAGATTACCGACTACTGGCAATCAAGCTAGATTACCGACTACTGGCAATCAAGCTAGATTACCGACTACTGGCAATCAAGCTAGATTACCGACTACTGGCAATCAAGCTAGATTACCGACTACTGGCAATCAAGCTAGATTACCGACTACTGGCAATCAAGCTAGATTACCGACTACTGGCAATCAAGCTAGATTACCGACTACTGGCAATCAAGCTAGATTACCGACTACTGGCAATCAAGCTAGATTACCGACTACTGGCAATCAAGCTAGATTACCGACTACTGGCAATCAAGCTAGATTACCGACTACTGGCAATCAAGCTAGATTACCGACTACTGGCAATCAAGCTAGATTACCGACTACTGGCAATCAAGCTAGATTACCGACTACTGGCAATCAAGCTAGATTACCGACTACTGGCAATCAAGCTAGATTACCGACTACTGGCAATCAAGCTAGATTACCGACTACTGGCAATCAAGCTAGATTACCGACTACTGGCAATCAAGCTAGATTACCGACTACTGGCAATCAAGCTAGATTACCGACTACTGGCAATCAAGCTAGATTACCGACTACTGGCAATCAAGCTAGATTACCGACTACTGGCAATCAAGCTAGATTACCGACTACTGGCAATCAAGCTAGATTACCGACTACTGGCAATCAAGCTAGATTACCGACTACTGGCAATCAAGCTAGATTACCGACTACTGGCAATCAAGCTAGATTACCGACTACTGGCAATCAAGCTAGATTACCGACTACTGGCAATCAAGCTAGATTACCGACTACTGGCAATCAAGCTAGATTACCGACTACTGGCAATCAAGCTAGATTACCGACTACTGGCAATCAAGCTAGATTACCGACTACTGGCAATCAAGCTAGATTACCGACTACTGGCAATCAAGCTAGATTACCGACTACTGGCAATCAAGCTAGATTACCGACTACTGGCAATCAAGCTAGATTACCGACTACTGGCAATCAAGCTAGATTACCGACTACTGGCAATCAAGCTAGATTACCGACTACTGGCAATCAAGCTAGATTACCGACTACTGGCAATCAAGCTAGATTACCGACTACTGGCAATCAAGCTAGATTACCGACTACTGGCAATCAAGCTAGATTACCGACTACTGGCAATCAAGCTAGATTACCGACTACTGGCAATCAAGCTAGATTACCGACTACTGGCAATCAAGCTAGATTACCGACTACTGGCAATCAAGCTAGATTACCGACTACTGGCAATCAAGCTAGATTACCGACTACTGGCAATCAAGCTAGATTACCGACTACTGGCAATCAAGCTAGATTACCGACTACTGGCAATCAAGCTAGATTACCGACTACTGGCAATCAAGCTAGATTACCGACTACTGGCAATCAAGCTAGATTACCGACTACTGGCAATCAAGCTAGATTACCGACTACTGGCAATCAAGCTAGATTACCGACTACTGGCAATCAAGCTAGATTACCGACTACTGGCAATCAAGCTAGATTACCGACTACTGGCAATCAAGCTAGATTACCGACTACTGGCAATCAAGCTAGATTACCGACTACTGGCAATCAAGCTAGATTACCGACTACTGGCAATCAAGCTAGATTACCGACTACTGGCAATCAAGCTAGATTACCGACTACTGGCAATCAAGCTAGATTACCGACTACTGGCAATCAAGCTAGATTACCGACTACTGGCAATCAAGCTAGATTACCGACTACTGGCAATCAAGCTAGATTACCGACTACTGGCAATCAAGCTAGATTACCGACTACTGGCAATCAAGCTAGATTACCGACTACTGGCAATCAAGCTAGATTACCGACTACTGGCAATCAAGCTAGATTACCGACTACTGGCAATCAAGCTAGATTACCGACTACTGGCAATCAAGCTAGATTACCGACTACTGGCAATCAAGGTAGATTACCGACTACTGGCAATCAAGCTAGATTACCGACTACTGGCAATCAAGCTAGATTACCGACTACTGGCAATCAAGCTAGATTACCGACTACTGGCAATCAAGCTAGATTACCGACTACTGGCAATCAAGCTAGATTACCGACTACTGGCAATCAAGCTAGATTACCGACTACTGGCAATCAAGCTAGATTACCGACTACTGGCAATCAAGCTAGATTACCGACTACTGGCAATCAAGCTAGATTACCGACTACTGGCAATCAAGCTAGATTACCGACTACTGGCAATCAAGCTAGATTACCGACTACTGGCAATCAAGCTAGATTACCGACTACTGGCAATCAAGCTAGATTACCGACTACTGGCAATCAAGCTAGATTACCGACTACTGGCAATCAAGCTAGATTACCGACTACTGGCAATCAAGCTAGATTACCGACTACTGGCAATCAAGCTAGATTACCGACTACTGGCAATCAAGCTAGATTACCGACTACTGGCAATCAAGCTAGATTACCGACTACTGGCAATCAAGCTAGATTACCGACTACTGGCAATCAAGCTAGATTACCGACTACTGGCAATCAAGCTAGATTACCGACTACTGGCAATCAAGCTAGATTACCGACTACTGGCAATCAAGCTAGATTACCGACTACTGGCAATCAAGCTAGATTACCGACTACTGGCAATCAAGCTAGATTACCGACTACTGGCAATCAAGCTAGATTACCGACTACTGGCAATCAAGCTAGATTACCGACTACTGGCAATCAAGCTAGATTACCGACTACTGGCAATCAAGCTAGATTACCGACTACTGGCAATCAAGCTAGATTACCGACTACTGGCAATCAAGCTAGATTACCGACTACTGGCAATCAAGCTAGATTACCGACTACTGGCAATCAAGCTAGATTACCGACTACTGGCAATCAAGCTAGATTACCGACTACTGGCAATCAAGCTAGATTACCGACTACTGGCAATCAAGCTAGATTACCGACTACTGGCAATCAAGCTAGATTACCGACTACTGGCAATCAAGCTAGATTACCGACTACTGGCAATCAAGCTAGATTACCGACTACTGGCAATCAAGCTAGATTACCGACTACTGGCAATCAAGCTAGATTACCGACTACTGGCAATCAAGCTAGATTACCGACTACTGGCAATCAAGCTAGATTACCGACTACTGGCAATCAAGCTAGATTACCGACTACTGGCAATCAAGCTAGATTACCGACTACTGGCAATCAAGCTAGATTACCGACTACTGGCAATCAAGCTAGATTACCGACTACTGGCAATCAAGCTAGATTACCGACTACTGGCAATCAAGCTAGATTACCGACTACTGGCAATCAAGCTAGATTACCGACTACTGGCAATCAAGCTAGATTACCGACTACTGGCAATCAAGCTAGATTACCGACTACTGGCAATCAAGCTAGATTACCGACTACTGGCAATCAAGCTAGATTACCGACTACTGGCAATCAAGCTAGATTACCGACTACTGGCAATCAAGCTAGATTACCGACTACTGGCAATCAAGCTAGATTACCGACTACTGGCAATCAAGCTAGATTACCGACTACTGGCAATCAAGCTAGATTACCGACTACTGGCAATCAAGCTAGATTACCGACTACTGGCAATCAAGCTAGATTACCGACTACTGGCAATCAAGCTAGATTACCGACTACTGGCAATCAAGCTAGATTACCGACTACTGGCAATCAAGCTAGATTACCGACTACTGGCAATCAAGCTAGATTACCGACTACTGGCAATCAAGCTAGATTACCGACTACTGGCAATCAAGCTAGATTACCGACTACTGGCAATCAAGCTAGATTACCGACTACTGGCAATCAAGCTAGATTACCGACTACTGGCAATCAAGCTAGATTACCGACTACTGGCAATCAAGCTAGATTACCGACTACTGGCAATCAAGCTAGATTACCGACTACTGGCAATCAAGCTAGATTACCGACTACTGGCAATCAAGCTAGATTACCGACTACTGGCAATCAAGCTAGATTACCGACTACTGGCAATCAAGCTAGATTACCGACTACTGGCAATCAAGCTAGATTACCGACTACTGGCAATCAAGCTAGATTACCGACTACTGGCAATCAAGCTAGATTACCGACTACTGGCAATCAAGCTAGATTACCGACTACTGGCAATCAAGCTAGATTACCGACTACTGGCAATCAAGCTAGATTACCGACTACTGGCAATCAAGCTAGATTACCGACTACTGGCAATCAAGCTAGATTACCGACTACTGGCAATCAAGCTAGATTACCGACTACTGGCAATCAAGCTAGATTACCGACTACTGGCAATCAAGCTAGATTACCGACTACTGGCAATCAAGCTAGATTACCGACTACTGGCAATCAAGCTAGATTACCGACTACTGGCAATCAAGCTAGATTACCGACTACTGGCAATCAAGCTAGATTACCGACTACTGGCAATCAAGCTAGATTACCGACTACTGGCAATCAAGCTAGATTACCGACTACTGGCAATCAAGCTAGATTACCGACTACTGGCAATCAAGCTAGATTACCGACTACTGGCAATCAAGCTAGATTACCGACTACTGGCAATCAAGCTAGATTACCGACTACTGGCAATCAAGCTAGATTACCGACTACTGGCAATCAAGCTAGATTACCGACTACTGGCAATCAAGCTAGATTACCGACTACTGGCAATCAAGCTAGATTACCGACTACTGGCAATCAAGCTAGATTACCGACTACTGGCAATCAAGCTAGATTACCGACTACTGGCAATCAAGCTAGATTACCGACTACTGGCAATCAAGCTAGATTACCGACTACTGGCAATCAAGCTAGATTACCGACTACTGGCAATCAAGCTAGATTACCGACTACTGGCAATCAAGCTAGATTACCGACTACTGGCAATCAAGCTAGATTACCGACTACTGGCAATCAAGCTAGATTACCGACTACTGGCAATCAAGCTAGATTACCGACTACTGGCAATCAAGCTAGATTACCGACTACTGGCAATCAAGCTAGATTACCGACTACTGGCAATCAAGCTAGATTACCGACTACTGGCAATCAAGCTAGATTACCGACTACTGGCAATCAAGCTAGATTACCGACTACTGGCAATCAAGCTAGATTACCGACTACTGGCAATCAAGCTAGATTACCGACTACTGGCAATCAAGCTAGATTACCGACTACTGGCAATCAAGCTAGATTACCGACTACTGGCAATCAAGCTAGATTACCGACTACTGGCAATCAAGCTAGATTACCGACTACTGGCAATCAAGCTAGATTACCGACTACTGGCAATCAAGCTAGATTACCGACTACTGGCAATCAAGCTAGATTACCGACTACTGGCAATCAAGCTAGATTACCGACTACTGGCAATCAAGCTAGATTACCGACTACTGGCAATCAAGCTAGATTACCGACTACTGGCAATCAAGCTAGATTACCGACTACTGGCAATCAAGCTAGATTACCGACTACTGGCAATCAAGCTAGATTACCGACTACTGGCAATCAAGCTAGATTACCGACTACTGGCAATCAAGCTAGATTACCGACTACTGGCAATCAAGCTAGATTACCGACTACTGGCAATCAAGCTAGATTACCGACTACTGGCAATCAAGCTAGATTACCGACTACTGGCAATCAAGCTAGATTACCGACTACTGGCAATCAAGCTAGATTACCGACTACTGGCAATCAAGCTAGATTACCGACTACTGGCAATCAAGCTAGATTACCGACTACTGGCAATCAAGCTAGATTACCGACTACTGGCAATCAAGCTAGATTACCGACTACTGGCAATCAAGCTAGATTACCGACTACTGGCAATCAAGCTAGATTACCGACTACTGGCAATCAAGCTAGATTACCGACTACTGGCAATCAAGCTAGATTACCGACTACTGGCAATCAAGCTAGATTACCGACTACTGGCAATCAAGCTAGATTACCGACTACTGGCAATCAAGCTAGATTACCGACTACTGGCAATCAAGCTAGATTACCGACTACTGGCAATCAAGCTAGATTACCGACTACTGGCAATCAAGCTAGATTACCGACTACTGGCAATCAAGCTAGATTACCGACTACTGGCAATCAAGCTAGATTACCGACTACTGGCAATCAAGCTAGATTACCGACTACTGGCAATCAAGCTAGATTACCGACTACTGGCAATCAAGCTAGATTACCGACTACTGGCAATCAAGCTAGATTACCGACTACTGGCAATCAAGCTAGATTACCGACTACTGGCAATCAAGCTAGATTACCGACTACTGGCAATCAAGCTAGATTACCGACTACTGGCAATCAAGCTAGATTACCGACTACTGGCAATCAAGCTAGATTACCGACTACTGGCAATCAAGCTAGATTACCGACTACTGGCAATCAAGCTAGATTACCGACTACTGGCAATCAAGCTAGATTACCGACTACTGGCAATCAAGCTAGATTACCGACTACTGGCAATCAAGCTAGATTACCGACTACTGGCAATCAAGCTAGATTACCGACTACTGGCAATCAAGCTAGATTACCGACTACTGGCAATCAAGCTAGATTACCGACTACTGGCAATCAAGCTAGATTACCGACTACTGGCAATCAAGCTAGATTACCGACTACTGGCAATCAAGCTAGATTACCGACTACTGGCAATCAAGCTAGATTACCGACTACTGGCAATCAAGCTAGATTACCGACTACTGGCAATCAAGCTAGATTACCGACTACTGGCAATCAAGCTAGATTACCGACTACTGGCAATCAAGCTAGATTACCGACTACTGGCAATCAAGCTAGATTACCGACTACTGGCAATCAAGCTAGATTACCGACTACTGGCAATCAAGCTAGATTACCGACTACTGGCAATCAAGCTAGATTACCGACTACTGGCAATCAAGCTAGATTACCGACTACTGGCAATCAAGCTAGATTACCGACTACTGGCAATCAAGCTAGATTACCGACTACTGGCAATCAAGCTAGATTACCGACTACTGGCAATCAAGCTAGATTACCGACTACTGGCAATCAAGCTAGATTACCGACTACTGGCAATCAAGCTAGATTACCGACTACTGGCAATCAAGCTAGATTACCGACTACTGGCAATCAAGCTAGATTACCGACTACTGGCAATCAAGCTAGATTACCGACTACTGGCAATCAAGCTAGATTACCGACTACTGGCAATCAAGCTAGATTACCGACTACTGGCAATCAAGCTAGATTACCGACTACTGGCAATCAAGCTAGATTACCGACTACTGGCAATCAAGCTAGATTACCGACTACTGGCAATCAAGCTAGATTACCGACTACTGGCAATCAAGCTAGATTACCGACTACTGGCAATCAAGCTAGATTACCGACTACTGGCAATCAAGCTAGATTACCGACTACTGGCAATCAAGCTAGATTACCGACTACTGGCAATCAAGCTAGATTACCGACTACTGGCAATCAAGCTAGATTACCGACTACTGGCAATCAAGCTAGATTACCGACTACTGGCAATCAAGCTAGATTACCGACTACTGGCAATCAAGCTAGATTACCGACTACTGGCAATCAAGCTAGATTACCGACTACTGGCAATCAAGCTAGATTACCGACTACTGGCAATCAAGCTAGATTACCGACTACTGGCAATCAAGCTAGATTACCGACTACTGGCAATCAAGCTAGATTACCGACTACTGGCAATCAAGCTAGATTACCGACTACTGGCAATCAAGCTAGATTACCGACTACTGGCAATCAAGCTAGATTACCGACTACTGGCAATCAAGCTAGATTACCGACTACTGGCAATCAAGCTAGATTACCGACTACTGGCAATCAAGCTAGATTACCGACTACTGGCAATCAAGCTAGATTACCGACTACTGGCAATCAAGCTAGATTACCGACTACTGGCAATCAAGCTAGATTACCGACTACTGGCAATCAAGCTAGATTACCGACTACTGGCAATCAAGCTAGATTACCGACTACTGGCAATCAAGCTAGATTACCGACTACTGGCAATCAAGCTAGATTACCGACTACTGGCAATCAAGCTAGATTACCGACTACTGGCAATCAAGCTAGATTACCGACTACTGGCAATCAAGCTAGATTACCGACTACTGGCAATCAAGCTAGATTACCGACTACTGGCAATCAAGCTAGATTACCGACTACTGGCAATCAAGCTAGATTACCGACTACTGGCAATCAAGCTAGATTACCGACTACTGGCAATCAAGCTAGATTACCGACTACTGGCAATCAAGCTAGATTACCGACTACTGGCAATCAAGCTAGATTACCGACTACTGGCAATCAAGCTAGATTACCGACTACTGGCAATCAAGCTAGATTACCGACTACTGGCAATCAAGCTAGATTACCGACTACTGGCAATCAAGCTAGATTACCGACTACTGGCAATCAAGCTAGATTACCGACTACTGGCAATCAAGCTAGATTACCGACTACTGGCAATCAAGCTAGATTACCGACTACTGGCAATCAAGCTAGATTACCGACTACTGGCAATCAAGCTAGATTACCGACTACTGGCAATCAAGCTAGATTACCGACTACTGGCAATCAAGCTAGATTACCGACTACTGGCAATCAAGCTAGATTACCGACTACTGGCAATCAAGCTAGATTACCGACTACTGGCAATCAAGCTAGATTACCGACTACTGGCAATCAAGCTAGATTACCGACTACTGGCAATCAAGCTAGATTACCGACTACTGGCAATCAAGCTAGATTACCGACTACTGGCAATCAAGCTAGATTACCGACTACTGGCAATCAAGCTAGATTACCGACTACTGGCAATCAAGCTAGATTACCGACTACTGGCAATCAAGCTAGATTACCGACTACTGGCAATCAAGCTAGATTACCGACTACTGGCAATCAAGCTAGATTACCGACTACTGGCAATCAAGCTAGATTACCGACTACTGGCAATCAAGCTAGATTACCGACTACTGGCAATCAAGCTAGATTACCGACTACTGGCAATCAAGCTAGATTACCGACTACTGGCAATCAAGCTAGATTACCGACTACTGGCAATCAAGCTAGATTACCGACTACTGGCAATCAAGCTAGATTACCGACTACTGGCAATCAAGCTAGATTACCGACTACTGGCAATCAAGCTAGATTACCGACTACTGGCAATCAAGCTAGATTACCGACTACTGGCAATCAAGCTAGATTACCGACTACTGGCAATCAAGCTAGATTACCGACTACTGGCAATCAAGCTAGATTACCGACTACTGGCAATCAAGCTAGATTACCGACTACTGGCAATCAAGCTAGATTACCGACTACTGGCAATCAAGCTAGATTACCGACTACTGGCAATCAAGCTAGATTACCGACTACTGGCAATCAAGCTAGATTACCGACTACTGGCAATCAAGCTAGATTACCGACTACTGGCAATCAAGCTAGATTACCGACTACTGGCAATCAAGCTAGATTACCGACTACTGGCAATCAAGCTAGATTACCGACTACTGGCAATCAAGCTAGATTACCGACTACTGGCAATCAAGCTAGATTACCGACTACTGGCAATCAAGCTAGATTACCGACTACTGGCAATCAAGCTAGATTACCGACTACTGGCAATCAAGCTAGATTACCGACTACTGGCAATCAAGCTAGATTACCGACTACTGGCAATCAAGCTAGATTACCGACTACTGGCAATCAAGCTAGATTACCGACTACTGGCAATCAAGCTAGATTACCGACTACTGGCAATCAAGCTAGATTACCGACTACTGGCAATCAAGCTAGATTACCGACTACTGGCAATCAAGCTAGATTACCGACTACTGGCAATCAAGCTAGATTACCGACTACTGGCAATCAAGCTAGATTACCGACTACTGGCAATCAAGCTAGATTACCGACTACTGGCAATCAAGCTAGATTACCGACTACTGGCAATCAAGCTAGATTACCGACTACTGGCAATCAAGCTAGATTACCGACTACTGGCAATCAAGCTAGATTACCGACTACTGGCAATCAAGCTAGATTACCGACTACTGGCAATCAAGCTAGATTACCGACTACTGGCAATCAAGCTAGATTACCGACTACTGGCAATCAAGCTAGATTACCGACTACTGGCAATCAAGCTAGATTACCGACTACTGGCAATCAAGCTAGATTACCGACTACTGGCAATCAAGCTAGATTACCGACTACTGGCAATCAAGCTAGATTACCGACTACTGGCAATCAAGCTAGATTACCGACTACTGGCAATCAAGCTAGATTACCGACTACTGGCAATCAAGCTAGATTACCGACTACTGGCAATCAAGCTAGATTACCGACTACTGGCAATCAAGCTAGATTACCGACTACTGGCAATCAAGCTAGATTACCGACTACTGGCAATCAAGCTAGATTACCGACTACTGGCAATCAAGCTAGATTACCGACTACTGGCAATCAAGCTAGATTACCGACTACTGGCAATCAAGCTAGATTACCGACTACTGGCAATCAAGCTAGATTACCGACTACTGGCAATCAAGCTAGATTACCGACTACTGGCAATCAAGCTAGATTACCGACTACTGGCAATCAAGCTAGATTACCGACTACTGGCAATCAAGCTAGATTACCGACTACTGGCAATCAAGCTAGATTACCGACTACTGGCAATCAAGCTAGATTACCGACTACTGGCAATCAAGCTAGATTACCGACTACTGGCAATCAAGCTAGATTACCGACTACTGGCAATCAAGCTAGATTACCGACTACTGGCAATCAAGCTAGATTACCGACTACTGGCAATCAAGCTAGATTACCGACTACTGGCAATCAAGCTAGATTACCGACTACTGGCAATCAAGCTAGATTACCGACTACTGGCAATCAAGCTAGATTACCGACTACTGGCAATCAAGCTAGATTACCGACTACTGGCAATCAAGCTAGATTACCGACTACTGGCAATCAAGCTAGATTACCGACTACTGGCAATCAAGCTAGATTACCGACTACTGGCAATCAAGCTAGATTACCGACTACTGGCAATCAAGCTAGATTACCGACTACTGGCAATCAAGCTAGATTACCGACTACTGGCAATCAAGCTAGATTACCGACTACTGGCAATCAAGCTAGATTACCGACTACTGGCAATCAAGCTAGATTACCGACTACTGGCAATCAAGCTAGATTACCGACTACTGGCAATCAAGCTAGATTACCGACTACTGGCAATCAAGCTAGATTACCGACTACTGGCAATCAAGCTAGATTACCGACTACTGGCAATCAAGCTAGATTACCGACTACTGGCAATCAAGCTAGATTACCGACTACTGGCAATCAAGCTAGATTACCGACTACTGGCAATCAAGCTAGATTACCGACTACTGGCAATCAAGCTAGATTACCGACTACTGGCAATCAAGCTAGATTACCGACTACTGGCAATCAAGCTAGATTACCGACTACTGGCAATCAAGCTAGATTACCGACTACTGGCAATCAAGCTAGATTACCGACTACTGGCAATCAAGCTAGATTACCGACTACTGGCAATCAAGCTAGATTACCGACTACTGGCAATCAAGCTAGATTACCGACTACTGGCAATCAAGCTAGATTACCGACTACTGGCAATCAAGCTAGATTACCGACTACTGGCAATCAAGCTAGATTACCGACTACTGGCAATCAAGCTAGATTACCGACTACTGGCAATCAAGCTAGATTACCGACTACTGGCAATCAAGCTAGATTACCGACTACTGGCAATCAAGCTAGATTACCGACTACTGGCAATCAAGCTAGATTACCGACTACTGGCAATCAAGCTAGATTACCGACTACTGGCAATCAAGCTAGATTACCGACTACTGGCAATCAAGCTAGATTACCGACTACTGGCAATCAAGCTAGATTACCGACTACTGGCAATCAAGCTAGATTACCGACTACTGGCAATCAAGCTAGATTACCGACTACTGGCAATCAAGCTAGATTACCGACTACTGGCAATTAAGCTAGATTACCGACTACTGGTAATCAAGCTAGATTACCGACTACTGGCAATCAAGCTAGATTACCGACTACTGGCAATTAAGCTAGATTACCGACTACTGGTAATAAGCTAGATTTCTGATGGACGCGCAACGCCCTAAGACTTTCTCTCCTATAGGGTTTCTAAAGAATTTTAATTAATATTAAGACTGAAGTAACAGATATTAATAAAAACTGTCATTGTAGACAAAGACGGGAAAGTGTAAAAGATAAGTATAAAAAATTAATTACCTGAAGATTAACAGATATTCAAATTTTCACTTTCATTGGCCCAAAATATTTTTCAACACACTTAAACTATTATTTTGCTTTTTTTCAATAGTAGTTCTAGAAAAAATGGCAACTTCAAAAATACTTTAAGGGATACTAGCTTGTTACTAAGTTGTACTTTCGACTAACATTTGCTTTTGGGAGATTCAAATGATCTGATTATTGAAAAAAATTAAGCTTTATGAGTTTACATTTTTATATTTTAAAATTGGAAATATTTCGAAGGGGAAAATAACGTAGGGCTTTTGATTGTCATGTAGTTATTTGTGTGATCTTTGAGAGCTATACAACACGTTAATTTTTAAAACTTGGAAATCTTTACAATTGACTAATTCGTTTTATTACATACGGTTTATATTTTACCAGCCCTCAACGATTTTCTGTCCATTTTATTCTCTTTGTAGGGCCGATTTCTCATTCTAATTGTACATTGTTGAGAGAAAATGAAAAGCAAACGCATACAATTTTTTTAAATGATGCACGTGTTTCATGTTAAAATATTTTTGATGAAGTAATTTTGGTGAAAAAAAGAAAGATAAGAATTTTTTAAAATAATTAATGTTTTTTAATCGTGTCTTCAAAAGTGAAAATTTTAAAATCTGTACTTCAGGTAATTTTTTTGAAAACTTGTGTTTTACACTTTCCCGTTTTTGTCTACAATGACAGTTTTTATTAATATAAATTGGAGTTTAGATTAGACCATTCATAATCCAGTTTAATAAATTGAAGAAATTAGGCATAGTGATAAAATATTTGGTTATCGCGTTGTTTCTCGTGCTTCCGGAAGACCTACTCGTGACGACCTCATTACCTTTGTTTGGGCTATGAGTTCCGAAATAGCTTGAAAGTTTCATTTTAGAACACGTATGACTTTATGAAGAGAACTCTTAACATCAGAACATACCATGTGGGAGATCAATTCTGGGAGGAATTCATTGGATATCCGAAAGGCCGGTAAATTTTGAATACGTTAACAGCTTACTCGCGTTTCGATTAATTTTTGAATATTTTTTGGCAGTTGTAACATAACGTTCATTCCCAGCGATATTATGGAAAAGACGGTAAGTCTTAAACTCGGACTAGAACGGTCTTAGTCGAGCAGGGGGGGGGGAACTGAGAAAGAAAGAATTCAATTCAAATTGCTTCGTATTCTGTTTTAGGAAGGAGATGTTTTTTTTACTATGACTGTTGTGAGGTCCGCGGAGTTAGCTGTTCTAGAAACGTTAAATCGAACTTTTAGCCACCCGTTTCTGTTCTACGAATACAACATGTTGTCTTATTTCCGAAAACCCGACTACCAAATATCACTGAGTGGAATCATTGAAGTCTTTCTGCCGAAGGTGCGTACACGTTTCATCTTTAGGAGACTTCTTCTTAATTCTAAAACCACCGTCTTTCGAAGGTGTGGACGATTATCATTCTCTTTCTCTTCTTGTTCAATTTCTTGACGATTGCCAAGCGATTGGTACCGAGAGTACACCGTTTTCTTGTCGGGATCTCCGACAACTTGTGGGCTAGAGAATAAATGACAATTTTATTCAAAATCATACACTTTTTGAAAAAAGCGTAAAACGTTGCACAGTGATAGTTAAGGGTTTTTCTAGTTAACTTAAGATTGGAGCCAAACTAGCTCTTTTGCGACAAGCTTCTAAAAAAAAGGTGTTTTACAAAAAACGTGAAAAAACTGTTGACTAGAAGTCAAACGACAACAATAGCTATGTTAAAAATGATTTTACGATTCAAATAATTAATAACAATCGTATTTATTTAATTATTTAAGAAAAACTTGTTAATTGGGTAGATAACGGAGAGATTTATTTTGGTTTCCCAACTTTTGTCTTCAATGAAACGATGCTTAATTAAGGGTGCATCACAAAGTTAAAACGTTATGGCTTTAGAATAGAAGGTTCTTAAAAGACTTACTACCGAGGAGTCGCAGACTCAACCATGAAGTTTGATAACAAACAGCAGTTTTTCAAATTTGGTGACAAAAAACCTGGCGTTGCACATTTTAATAATTTTCTCGCCGCCATTCTAAAATGTGGAGGCAAATTGAACCTGAAAAGCCATAAAGCCCGTCTATAGTCTATAGCGAACAGGGAACCAGTGTACTAAGCATTAGTGTATTAGGTCTAAACACGCGGCCATTATTTTATAAAGAAACATTTTTATTACATTTCTAGTCGCCATTTTTTCAAGATGGCCCCGAATTGAACAAAATCTTTCCAAGTTCGTGCCTACTACTTAAGGGTTTTCAGCCTTTGGTCTGGGCGTTGATTACCATTTAGTCAGGACTTGCACTTCTTATGATATAGATAAATTCTACTGTATAGTATACTAAACAATCGACCCGTTTCTTATAACATTTCGGTTTAAGTACTAGTTACCCGCGCGGGTTACAGATAGATCTCTCTAATTTAAAATATTTGAATTTGTTTAACTAAAAATTTATCCATAACACCAAATTAGCCAAGGAAGTAAACAATAGACCTATTCACATTAAGGGCCGCGCATGAGAAGTTGCAATGTTTGGGGGCATGAGTTATAGCGCTTCTATGGAGTTAAACGTGTAAACTAAACTACGATGGACGTATGGGAGACCTTTTGAAATTTAATATTAAAATAAAATGCCTAGAATTTAAAACCGAGATAGTACAATTAAAATCATGTTAAGAAATAAAGTGTTTAAATTCTAATGGAAACGGTGCATTGATATTAGTAGGCCGCTATAACTCCCTAAGCCTTGGCGACGGTACGGGATCATCGCTTCATCGGCGAATAGACGGCGATGTCCGCCGATGCCGTGCCGAAAGCGCTGTGTATAAATGCCCGTAAGCCCTGGCATTTCGAATGCGTAGTAAATAAGGCAAAAGGAATGGTTAAAAGTACTGCACTGCCCCCAAACATTCTTTCTACGCATGCTCACCTCTCGAAATTTTTCCCCCCTTTTCACCCCCGCTCTACCGTTGAAAAGGTCTATTACAATGGCTGGTATAGCGTACGTCTCTGCTGGGGTAAGAACTCCTATTAACTCCATAGACAGGGGGTTAAATGTTTCCCCCTTTCCTAACTTTGTTAGAAATCTCGAGCTCCTCTCTAGGAAGTCTTTCTTGAAGTGAGCGGGGCGTGACTTCTTCAGCCCATGAACGCTGGATCTCTAAGGTGTATTTTGTTTTCTTTATAAAAAAAAACAGGCCCCGGTCCTTAAATAGTTTTTTTTCAATAGGTTTATGAAGAGTCATAAAAAACTGAATGACCTTGACTGTTTCAAAATTCACACCCCCATCCCTTCTGATTCTATGCTAAAGAGGGCTCGCTTTTACAGTGGAAGGGGGCGTTTTCCGGTCCCTTTAGAGATCCAGCCTTCATTTTCAGCCAATAGTTTTTCTCTCTCGATAGGGCAAATTTTGGCGTACTAGTCGCACCTAAACCGAAGCTCTGAGAAAAATTATCTCGAGGTGGCGAATGTGTCGCCCTTCTTCAGTATTTCTACACAAGAGAGGTGAGTCCCAAACTCTTCTTTTGGTTACTTCCTAGGCTAATTTAATGGACTTCTGATAGTAAGAAAATGTTTTAGAAAACTTCCGAAGACCTTCATTAAACAATCATGCCAAGAAGTAAAGGATAAAAAAGCTAAGCTTAAAAAATGAAAGGTTACGAAGGAGTGCAAAATTCCTCTTATGGTATAATAAAGCTGTGAATTAGCAACTTCAAGAAGTTTTGTTTTACTAAAAAACAATAATGTTAAAATCTCATAATTAATTTTGTAGCCACACAATCCAACCAAAAGATTCAATGAAAAGTAAATAGCAATTACGTTAATTTAACTGTGAGACCTTTCATAAAGCTTTTATAATTGGCCCCTAAAATATCAACGACAATTTATGGAAGACCCCCTTAGCAACAGTAATAAAAGCACCATCTGGTACACATATTGGGTGAAAGTATTTCCTATATGAAACTGGATATTTGACCACATAAATATCGACACGCACGGGCCTAGATCATCTCGGAGGCTCCAGTTAGTTAAATCATCGGAACATGAGCGACATATCGAGAAATCGAGTGGTAACAGTAACTGAAAACTGACAAAGTCCAAAATTTATTATTTTATGTACATTGAAAAACAAGGCACTTGAGGAACTCTCCCGCCAAGCCTTTTTCTACCACCCACTTCTTTATACCATCTTTTATGGTCGTGACAGTAGACGTGGGACCGTTTCAAAAATAGTTGCTACCTGACGTCATCCCGTTCGCGAAAAAAAAAACCCCCTGAAAAATATTTTTGCCGCCAAGCCCTTGAAAGTTGCCTCGCTGAAGACTGCCAAGGTATAAAACGTTACATATTAGTACTTCGAGGGGGTGTGGACTTCTGTTATTTATCGCTATGCAATGTTTCACGCATTCCTCACATTGCGCATGATTGTTTCCCCAATTATCCTCCAGACTATTGGAGAACACGTACGAAGCCGCCAAGAAGGTTATTTTGGCCACCTACTTCGTCGGCTGCCTCATTTTGACGGAAGTCTTCAAAGCAAACCTGTCGACAAAACTGACGGTGGACATTGATCGCAACATAAATTTCCTCGATGATATCTTCAAATACCCCAACATGCGCATTGTTTTTCAGAATAACTACTATGTCCGCCAGGATGATTTGCAGGTACAAATATTATTAATTTTGTGGTGACGATATGTAGGGATGAATAATAGTCAAGAATGCCAAGGTTTCTCGTATTCTAAAAGTTAGAGTATAAATCCAAGAGAATAATTAACACGCCCTTTATAGCTATATTATTAATGTCACAGAGGGGTTCTGTTTCTGTTACTCCGAGAATTTGGCGCGAAAACTTACAATGGACCGAGTGATAGCTATAATTGCCGTGAATCTCGTGTGCTAAAGTAATAGGAGGATGAGCTAGAAGACTGTACTGTGAACTTAGCTAGCTAGTAACTAGGCTACAACAAACTGAGCAGAGTAGTAGTGACACCTATGTTATATTGCCATATATCGTCTAATACAGTCAAAGGTAGATAGCTGCCATTACTGAGTGGCAAAACCCTTTTTATTTCTTTTAAGAATTTTAGGATCTTCCATAGAAAATAGATTCTATCCATTTACCAACCATTTCCAACTAAATTGTTTATCAATTTAACCATTTCCATTCCATATTGGTTTTTTCCGTCCATTCCTTATCCGAATATCTTATATTACATATACATTCCCACGGTTTTCCATAGTTACCGCGGCAAATGGAAATTTACCGTTTCCATCCATCTCTCTATTACACCAAAAACGGATTTATGTACTAAGAACGTCGGATCGTAGCTTTAGACTCTAGTACCATCCTCGCATACTTTATTGGGAAACTTCGTCTGCTTATATTTTGACTCCACCCACAAATTCTGTATAAAGCGGCTCTATTTTCGTGGTTAAATATTTTTTTCCGAAATTGCGCCAGTGGTAAAAAAGTAAAGTGGGCAACAATGCGATATAACTCCCGATTCAGTGGAATTAAGTTTTAAAGTTAAGAATATAAATAATTGATGTTTTTTTTAAGTATCTAGTTTTTCTTCAACATCAATTATTTATATTCTTAACTTTAAAACTTAACTTCACTAAATCGGGAGTTATATCGCATTAAATTGTTGTCTACTTTGCTTTTTTACCACTGGCGCAATTTCGGAAAAATATTTAACCACGAAAATAGAGATAAGAATGACATTTTCGCTCTCTAGAAGTCGCTATATACAGAATTTGTGGGTGGAGTCAAAATATAAGCAGACGAAGTATCTCAATAAAGTATGCGAGGATGGGTAGTGAATTTGCTACGTACAACGTTCTTCTTACATAAATCCGTTTTTGATTACACACCATTTTACCGCTTTCGCACTTTGCACATCAAAGCGACCTTCGTTACCATTTAATTGTTGTATAAATAGTTGAATCTATCCGTTCTTAAGCATTCCTCTCTCATGCAGACCGATCCAACTATGTAGAAAATTAAATATGCTACGGAAAAAAAAATAATTATGCGCATCATTTAAGTGTGTGCCTGCAATGATACAACAAAGGCAACGAAAATTTTAGAAGTTTGAACTGCAAATCAACGGCACATTACTCGAAGGAATAACCTGTCAACGACTCTTTTGCACTGCTACTCTAGTCTACGCTTGACACTATCCTTTAATCATGAACTTGTAACAGAGGTTTAATCACAAGATAATATAGGGCTCCCCAACTCAGAACCATTATATTAGTCTGTAATTAATGAAAGAAGATAATTTAACCGCTATTGCTTAGCCATGCAACAAATATAGCCATGCAAAGTACTAAATGTCTATCTCTTTATATCTCCGAGTGACGTATGTCACGGAGAGATAGTGTTTCAGCCGTAAGAGTGTGTGTTTATACACCTCAGAGTTCCGCGTTCGCAGTTTGCAAATGAATGCAAACGAGTTCGCCTTTTCCAGAGCGTATTCACAGTTCAATCACAAAAATTAGGTAAATTGTTTTTCTCTACATTGGCTTATCCACTTGAGTTCAATACTCTTTTACTAGCCGCTATTCCTTCATTTGCATTTACAAACATTTGCTTCTAACACCAACGTCTTCTGGTTGTTGTCTATTCCCGATAGACACGGTAGATACGATTGAACTTTATTATATTTTACTTCATTATTATATTGGAAATCAGCTCGCAAAGATAAAACTCGACACACTTATAACTTAACGTACTGTCGAGATGAAAAATATAAGCTGTAGCAATACTATCACTCGCACTGGTATCCGTTGATCGATTTGAATATCATTTTTCGGTTATGACGTGGCAGAAATTTCTTCGTGATTTACTGAAAAGACTTATATACTTCCCTCGTATTATTACCCTACTAAATTTCTTTGTATCGGGAAGGTTGGGCACACGTGTAAGTAAAACCAAGAATTAATTTACTATAATAATGCCTAAGTCACTAGATTTTACGCTTCTACTCTTACGCCGGTGTTAGTGGACAAGTAAGCCCCACCCCTTTCATGTCCGTCATTGCTCTGCGCTTTCCTATTGGATCCCGTGGGCATTGGTCATACAGACACTATTGACGTATTCCGAATAGTGAAAAGAAAACTTCGAGCTAAGTAAACAGAAAATGGAGGCTGCCACCGGTGCTGAAACGGTTAGGGAATGGTTTTTAATTGCCATTAACAAGTTAGTTAAATGTTTTGAACCTAAATTAATGGATTTTGAATACGTGTCTCTACGTGAAAATCGTTCGTTCTATGGTGAGGGGGGATTGTCGACTATCACGCTCGCAACGGACGCCTTTTTAAGCCTTCTTATAGTAAATTCCTTCTTGGTAAAACTTCTCAGAGACGGCTGCCCCGGGTCCGCCGGTGGTGACTAGAGTCCTTCCGTCACCTCCAAAGTTAAAATCATTTCCTTCCCCCGCGTATTAATTGGCATAACCAATTACTAAGGCGAGCCCTTGGAATATTTCCAGACTTGGATCATACACTAAAAATTGAAATATGTAAATTTCATTCCAATTAGAAAAACCGTAACGACGTTGTTCTAGAATACGAAAGAAGATTCCAAAAAATGAATCGAAGAAAGGGAGACGAGGACGACGTCTTCAATCGAGGGAACGCTGTCTACTTTGGCAGTGTTCGTCATTTTAAATACCTGTGCCGTCACGGTACTTACAAAGCGGGAAAAGACTTGCATTACGGTAGAGATCCTTTCTTGTCGTTTCCCGTCGCTTTCCCAGTGTCCAAGGCGTCTTCGAGTACATTGAAAGACTTGATCAATCTTAGGTAAGAAACCAATGTTATTGGTAAAATCATTTGCTGACATTTTCTTTACGCGACAGAATATTGAACTTTTGTGAGACTGGACATCAAATCAGAGCAGACTTTCTGTTGTACAGAGGGGGCTGCTCAAAATACCTGAAGAGGAAGCAAAGCTTGGCCTTTTCGAAGACATCGCTTGGTGATGTAGGCGCCATACTTCTCGTGTACATAATTTCAATGACCATTGCCTTTTTGGTAATGCTCGTCCAGTTACGACAGACTTTCAAAAACTAACACGTGGAACGGAGATCTTGAACTTAGTAACAATAACATGAACTAAAATTTTAATTCTGAAATCGAATCTCCCCTTTGACATAAAAAAATAGAAAAAAATATTGATTATAATTTGTTGGGTAAAATGCTTGTTACAATTTAAAATTAATTTATTTAAAATTTGGTTTTCTGGTGACGTAGAAGATTTAAGACCGCGTTTCTCAAACACAAAGACACGTTCTTGGATACTGAGATTTTTAGATCAACATTTAAATGTTGGGCCAAAAAATTAACAAAATATATTACTCTAAACATTCCAAAGGTGGTTATTGGATAACAAGTAATTATTGACTCACAACCTCTAGACGTCTCGTCTAGTGAGTGTTATTTTAAAACAAGGCTATAACATTCAAATTTTCACCAAAATATTTATATTGCATACAACAAAACCAAAAATTGAGAAATGGTTCAAATTATAGCCCTCTAAAATTGAAAAGAGTAAAATTAAGGTGGAAAGATGTGTTTATATTTAAGCTAAAGATGTGTCGTAACTTCGCATACTTTGGGAAACACGAAGATGGAATAATTCACTCTAATTTTCGCCCACAATTATATTCATTTTATATGGTAGCCTCTAGCTTAATTAACTTATTGTAATGTTGTAAATGGTTTTGAACTCATTATTGTGTTAGACAAAGTCCCAAAATTAACCGAATCCTTTTCGGGTTAAGTATAAAATACTGTCGTAGTAGACAAAGACTTAAAAAAGCAAATGAAAAGTGCACAAAATGGATTGGTAGAAGTCCAAATACTGAAATTTTTATATTTGACCACGTGATTATAAAACACCAATTATTTAAAAAAATATCCTTTGGTTTGTCGAAAATATTTTATCATGAATTCATAACATTATTTTTAAAAGAATAATCGCAGTCCGTAAGAATGGTCTAGTATCCATGTTATATTGACATTTGAATATTAGCAGGGCTTTTTCGGCAGTGTGCCTCTGAGCAAGTCACGAAAGTTATTTCGTACATACAAGTTTTAATTTTTTGGAGAATTAAATTTAACGGTTCATTGAGCCTTTGGAGGGTGAAAACCAGCTTTAACCAAATTCGGTTTGAACAGAGGGGCACCGCCAAAGATTGCGAGTTTTCAGCAATTCTCGCAATGCAGTGTGAAATAAAGCAAGGGGATAGACGTTTTGGATCTTTGTGTACACCTGAGTTCAAAAGAGTTCAGCTTTGACAGTGCATTGAGTTCAAAGTTTGTTTATATCTCGATGTATCAATACTCTGGCCAAACTCAGTGCCAGTATCGTCAAAATTAAAAACTATACAATTGTTCAAAACAAACATAGTTTTCTCAACCTTCACTCGGCTTAACTTAGTCAATCTTAACCGTGACTCGGTTTTAATTTAAATTTAAAGTAACCCACCCCTTACAATAATCTTCTTTAGAACTCTTTAGAAAATTCCTTGGGAAATTTCTTTAGAAATCCTTAAGGGGTTCTTTGGGAAATTGGGGAATATTGGCCTCTTTATCTTTGGAAAATGCATTGGAAATATCTTTGGATTTTCCTTGGGAAATATCTTTGGATTTTCCTTGGGAAAAAACTTTGGAATTTTATTGGGAAATAACTTTGGAATTTTCTTGGGAAATATCTTTGGAATTTTCTCGGGAAATATCTTTGGAATTTTCTCGGGAAATAACTTTGGAATTTTCTTGGGAAATAACTTTGGAATTTTCTTGGGAAATAACTTTGGAATTTTCTTAGGAAATATCTTTGGAATTTTCTTAGGAAATATCTTTGGAATGTTCTTGGGAAATATCTTTGGAATAACTTGGGAATTTTCTTGGGAAATATAGGGAAGATTATGGGGTAAATTAATTTAGCCCTCTAGAAACGAGGATAGTTCTCAAATGCAGAACCATATCCCAATGCAGGGAGTGCAATTCTTATATGCTGAACAACACCCCTTTTAGCTCGGGCAGTTCACGCATGCAGTGCGAAACTGCTTACAAAGTCAGACATTTAATCGACTTAAAAACATCCGAAAACGACAGAGAGTTTTAACCTTGAGCAAATGTATGGGCTACTAAGTCGGTTTTGGAGGCTTCAATGGCTAGCAGTAGATACAGATGTTGTTGTTAAGTTTAATAATGTATTTTCACTGAGGGTTTTTTGAGTACCAGAAACGCGTTTAACCCAATTTTATCTATAACATTTTAAAAGAAAAATATTTATTAAGGTCTCTTATTAGGCTCGAAATAAAGATAAAACATGTCACAAAAGAATTAATTTTAGGTTAGTTTTACATTTCAAAAGTGAAAGTTTCGACTGCCAGCTTATACTCCCTGTAAATCTAAACATCACGATTTTAATTAAGCGTATTTTACTTTTAATTTAATTTATCCTTTGCATAAACACCTCACGGATTATTAAAGGCAAAAAACAAAAATTGGTAAATATGATAAACCATTTCAGCACTTGCTGAGCCTTAGCTAAGGGACAAGCCTTCGTGAAACGTTTTTAATTTTTTAGCCATCAAGTCAATGTCTATGCAGGAAAACTTTAGCAAAACAATTTAGGATAAAATATTTTGAGATAGTTATATGTAAAGCATAATTGGAAATATATCTGGCCCTTTGAAATTCATCTCTAGAATTCTTAACGAATTTCATTTGGAAAATAAACCCCAGACCTTCTTGGGAAATGTATCTCAAGATTTCCTTAAGACTTTCGTTGGAAAATATTCCATAGACGTTCTTTCGAAATTTATCTCAATTATTCCTATCGAATTGCTTTGGGAAATTAACCCCAGGCTTTCTTTGGAAATTTATCTCAAGAATTCCTGAAGAATTTCGTTGGCAAATATTCCTTAAATGTTTTTTGGAAATTTATCTCAAGAGTTTCTAAAGAATTTCTTTGGAAAACAAAGCCCAGACCTTCTTTGGAAATTAATCTCTAGAATTCCTGAAGAGTTTCTTTAGAAAATAAAACCTATACATTCTTTGAAAATTTACCCTAGAAATCCTAAAGAATTTCTTTGGAAAATATTCGTTAAACCTTCTTTGGAAATTAATCTCTAGAATTCCTAAAGGGTTTCTTTGGAAAATAAACCTTAAACATTTTTTGGAAATTTACCTCTAGAATTCCTAAAGAATTTCTTTGGAAAATATTCGTTATACCTTCTGTGTAAATTAATCTGTATAGTTCCTAAAGATTTTTTTGGAAAATAAACCTCATACATTCTTTGGAAATTTACGTCTAGAATTCCTAAAGAATTTCTTTGGAAAATATTCGTTATACCTTCTTTGCAAATTTATCTCTAGAAATCCTCAAGAATTTCTTTGGAAAATAATCTCAATACATTCTTTGGACATTTGTCTCAAAACTTCTTTAGGAAATTCCAAAGAAAGTCTTTGAGAATTGTTCCTTTAGGAAATGATCCCAAGGGCTCCATAGGGCTCTAAAGAATGGCCTTTGGAATTCTCAAGAACATTTTTGTAAGGGACCGGAGCCTCCGAAATGAACCAGGCCCATATTTTTTTAACCAATTTAGTTCGCCGTGGTTTTACGCTTGGGGACGCTTATATTACCGTAAAATAAACAAAGTTCAACCCCGTGACCCTGTCGACTGCTTAAGTATTTGGGCCAAGGTCGCGGATTTTCAGAATACGTTTTACTCTTACTGAATTATTTTAATTGAAATAATTTATTTTGTTGTCATCAATACAATCTAACCGAAAGATTCAATAAAAAAGAATAGCCCCAAAAACATTTACGTTAATTTTAGGATGAAACTTTTCTGTATCATAAAAATTTTATGACTGATCCCTAAAATATCAACGATAATTTAAGGAAGACCCCTGTCACAACGGTAATATAAGCGCCATCTCGTACACATATATGGTGAAAATATTTTCCTTAACAAACTGGATATTTCCCCACATAAAATTTGACATGCATGGGCCTAGTTCATTTCAAAGGCTCCGAACCCACTTATCTCGCTCTCGAACCAGAACTTAGAATAGCCTGCACCAATATTCTACACGGAGAGGCCAATTGCGCAACTTGTTCGGTAAGACGTTTAACACGTTTTAATAGACCCAACGAACAAATAAACAAGTTGGCTTGGTCTCGTATCCATCTAAGGGATGTGATCACGTGACTAACGAAATTGACTGTAGTACCATCTGTCGTTGAGCGACGAAAATAAGTCTCTTATTTTCTGATTGGATTAGAGCCTGACTCTTGGGGTAAAACAGGCTCTGCGCGTGGCAAAATCAAGCCAATCAGGTTATCCCTTTCTCGCCCCAAAACCCGCGAACGAGATCTGAGCCGTTATAAAAATTCAAAAGAATTGTTAATTGGGTCTATACCATAAACATTGGATTGAAATCTTTCAATCCGTTTTAAATCAAAACTACAAAAGTATAATTTAACGTATCAAGTTGCAGTTGTAAGATATTTCTGTTGTACCTTTATAAAATAACTAAATGTACTTGTAATTGCTTCTGTGTACAGTTGTTCAGTATACGATTAAAAATACCATGTAACGTAACGAAAATAAAGGTGTTACTTTTTAACAAGTCACGTAAAACAATTTACGTATTAGCTAGGTGTGGTTGTGGGAAGGGTGTGTTAGTTTCTATGTGCGAATGTAGTACAGTATTCATGTTTTCTAACTCGCTAACTTAATATTCGAGATGGCCCAACGTTTGGTGTACATTAAGTTCTTACCACATCTAGATAAAAAGGTCTTTTCGCCTATCCAGCCTCCACAGACAATCCACAAACATACACACTCACAGATCAAAATCGTAAATCTTTCACAACGTAGATAAAAACCTATAATAAATACACATTGAAGGGTCAGGAGATATTTTCAACGACAACAATAAATAGATAGCAGCAACCCAGCCTTTCCTTATGAAAATGAATCTCTCATTCTAGCTACCTTGCCCGTATTCCCTATCCCCATCCTCGCGCTATCTCCAAAAACCGGAGTAAAGAGAAAATATCTTAATCCGTTCCGATACGGCCGTCCATATGAACCGTAAACTTAAGGGTTGCCGCAATCTAACCGGGTGAATACTTTGACGATGCCGATCTTATTTCTTTCCCAATACTTTGAAGAGCCTAAAGAGGATCTTTTCTTAACTATAGGTCCAGACAAACTTTTTTTACGTCCATCCGAAGTCGGAAAATTGCCTTTAACTCATGCCATAGCGCTAATGTATTTCCTTTCGCAAATCTTTCACATTACGAGGTAGCGGATCTTGCCTTAATCGCTTTCTATCCACGCTTGTTTTTCGTGTACCCGGGGTTAACTCACAAGCACACACACACGCACCCCCACACATACGGGCACACCCCCACCCGCCCAGACATACACTCCTCGACCGACACCCCCCCACACATACGTCCAGTATAATACCTCTCCGTGACGTCATCGTCACTTAAAGAGGTAAAAATATAATGGGACTAATGGGTATCTTCCCATTGCGCAGAATTCCATTAGACCGAATTCCCATTAGACCGAATCCCGCCAATGTTTTTAGTGAATTTAGCCCAACCGCGGATTTGGTATTTACAATTCAAACGAAGCTATTTGTCGAATTAAGCGACCCCAAAAATGCTATGTAGTTTAATTTCTATTTATGTCGTTTATTAATGAAAGCGTTTTAAATACATTTTTATTGCCTTGGAAACGCCATTATTTGACGAATGTACAACAAGATGATAATTAAAAACGACCTTTGGAAGTTTTCATTACCGTGTGTTCTAAAAGTATAATGTAAAAGTAATGAGTACATAGGACTACATTCTGCTAGTTTTTAACAACCTCCACTCGTGACGATGCATCCCAGTCAATTCTGAATCGAACCAAAACTCTATTTGAAATACCAAATATTGCTTCATAATTGCAGTTGTAAGATATTTCTGTTGTACCTTTATAAAATAACTAAATGTACTTTTAATTGCTTCTGTGTACAGTTGTTCAGTATACGATTAAAAATACCATATGTAACAAACCAGATGTGAATGTAGCTTCGATAATAAATATACAGTTGAGGCGTGGACTATTGGGCCTTTACAAACACATAAAGGTAATATCAGAAGTAGGATAAGGGACTAGAAGTATCGAGGTAAGTAAATTCTTCACTTGGTTAAAGTGAATATTCTTGATAACACACCAACAGTTCACCCTCTGGTTGCGGTTTCTGAATTTTCCCTCCAAAACGTGAGACGCTCGCGGAGGTAGGTGCTCGAACTATATTCAAGCACCCGCGTCTGTGTTCCGCGACTTTAGGTTGAAGGGAAGGGGTAGGAAATGTTTTTGGAACTTGACCAATTTTTTTCTCTCTAGTGTAGGCGCCATGGAAGCGGCATAAAATGCTCAAATTTGTTCAATAGTGCCTGGATTTATTACCAATGCTAGAGCACTTTACTTGTAGTCCTTTATCCTACTTCTGATATAAATAATTAAACATTAATAATGATAATAATAAGTAAACCCTCTAGACAATAAACGAGACATAAATAATAAAGCAACTAGCCATAAATATTAAGGAAACAAAGTAAGGCTAAAGGAATTTACAACTACATTACAACTGCATATCATTATTTTATTATAATTTGTTTACAGGCATTGTCATGGTAACGAAAGGATATTCTGCAAAACAACTCCTATGTTGAAATATATACCTGGGAAAAACCATTCTCCGTAGAGTTATTTCTACGCAGATAGTTTTCTCCCCTCTTGTTAAGTTTTCCTCCGTGGAGTTACCTGGTTTCTCCTTCCAATCAAAGCTTCTGAGGTTAACGGTAATAGTAAGTATAAGCCTTTTCGATGAAAGAAAGAGGGTATACAACCCTCAGTATCGGGACACACAAGGGGGTTGACCCATAGCTGTCTCTGCATACTCTCTGGATCCAAAAAACCACCTAGAGCGTAGGCACCAAAAAGCAAGATCGAAGGTAATGTTTTACAGCCGTGTATTTCCCTATTAGTTACATCGAAGATTCTTATCGTGTGCTGCCCGTTAGCTGTGGCATATGGTGGTACCTACCTATATAAACAAACAGAGGTTAGATTATTATTTTGGTTTAATTACTTAGATGTTTTAAGAAATTGTCGAGTTTACTTGTTGTTAAAGCTTATTCCGAAAAAGTAATAACGTAAGCAAATTCTCTGTTTCGCGTATATATCAACATGGAAATCTAGTCGGCGTTTTTTCTTGAAAAATACCTTTTGTGCTGAAAAATTCGATTATTCATCAGGAAAACCAAGAAGGCGAAAAACTTGAAATTGAAAAACGAGTCCCGTTGAAAAAAGGGTTATAAGCTATAAGAAACCATGCCGTTAAATTTATCTTTTCCAATAGTTCCACATACAGGATTTTCAAAATTCAAGTAAGTTTCATGAAAAGAAAAATTACCCGTTATAAACTATATAGTGTTAGAGAAAGAAAATGGCCACTGTGCCGTCAGCTTATGGATGTTTGCTAAATTTTGAGGTTTATAATACTTCTTAACTGCTAAGTGGGGGTGAATATAGGACAGCTAACAGATGTATTAACGTTAAATTGTTGATAATTTTAGAGCAATACTTGCATGTTGAGGTAAATAAGTGGGTATTGATAGTTCTGTCGACTAGGAGAGATAGTAATGTTGTTTCCCTACTTTAAATCATTTTGTGGAACTCTCATAGACCAAATTCGAAATAGGAATGGGTTGGAGGGGATGGGGGGGGGAGTTGATGACTTCACGTCGTGATGATCTTGGCGGGAAATTGGAATCGGTGCTGGATATCTGTACCGCATATTTTAGCGTCCTTGGCGGTAAATGGATGCTTTGTTAACGCAAGGTTCCACTCTTAAATTAGGTTTACTTTTTCTCAACCTGTCAATATTTGATTGATTGTGTAGGCTTATAGTTATGTAGCTTATAACAAAGGATGCTTTTGTAGGAATAAATTTATAAAGACTATGATATAAAGTAAAAAGTTATTTATTTTCTTTAAAAGTATAGGTTCTAATAATAAGGATATTTTTTCAATTTTCATTTTAAATTGCATTTGATTTAACCTATAGTAATTTCTTCTATCTTCGTAAGGAAGATGATAAATTTCAATATTATTTTTAAATTTTACGTAAGTCATTAAGTTTTTCTTTGATATACAAAGCGTTTAGTTGTTTTCTAGCGTAAAGTTCCAAGACTAATCTTTCGAGATCTGTAGTTTTAACTTTAAAGGTATGATAAATTTTTTCCGTGTTTTCTTGGGGTTTTTCAGGTGTTTTTTCCTCGGTCTTGATTTTGTTATTTATTGACTTGGTGTACGTCTCTGTTTCATCTATGCTAAAGGGTATGTTTTTTGTGTGCCTACCTCTGATAAAGTTGCACTTAGGGAAATGTTTCAAATGTTCTTCGTAAGGATTATCGGTGGGTTTCCAGGCTAATAAAATGCCGTTGCATTCGAAGCACTGTACTAGATCATCGGTATGTAACGAATAAAACCCCGCTCTGCTTAAAGCTTTTTTATAGTTTCCATCTTGTGGCCAGGAGTAAAAAGTATGATATCTCTGCAGCTCCGAGTTCATGATGATGAATGAATATGATGATAGAAATATTCGATTTATTTTTCACCAATAGTTCCTACCCCTCTCTTTTACCCCCCTCCATTACTTAATATATGAAATAAAAGAAAACAGTATTAAAAAGGTGACACATTTATTTTTTAAAAATACAAAAGAGATTACAAAGAGTATTTCTTAACAAAAGGATTAAGTTATTCTTTACGGGCGCGTTTCAACATGTTTGTAAGCTGACGTCATTCTTCAAACAATCTCGTCCAAACTCTGAAACCAGAGATTAAGGAATTCCAGCATTCCCAAGATCAATAAAATAAATAGTACAATAAGTAGTTTTTAGGGGGTTGATCTCCAAGATCTGGCGTATTCTTGTCAACCTTTGTGTACTTGACTCCATAACAACTCAAAACATACAATGGGGATGGGGAGAACGTAACAACCTCCCGCACCTAATGGTAACGGACCCTTCAGCGTGTCATAGTGAGTTATTTTTACAATCATGCCGTTAACATCTTTGTTGATCTCCTTCCCCCTCCCACCCCCCTTGGGTGGAGTATATACCGTTAAGAAATGTATCCTAAATTCTTAATCGGTGCTAAATTAAAAGTTTTTTTTTTGGTGAAACATAGAGTAATTTTGATAAATTTCGCTAAAATTTAACTCAACGTTTTTACCAATTTGAAATGTTTTTCAAATGACGCTTTTCGTTTCGGTAAAATGTATCCTAAACGACTGATTTCGTTTCGGTGGTTTATTCATTTTCCCATGTATTCCTATGGGTTTTTAGGATTTGTAAATTAGCGTTTTCGTTTCGAAGAAATGTATCGTAGTTGATCAAAAACGTTTCGATTGTTTTTTACTTCTAACACGAAATGCGTTGTGAATGATGCTTCTTTCAATACCGTTTTACGTTTTCCACAAATTTTTGATTACGCTGCCGATAATTTTGATAAATATAGTACGTTTAGGTCAATGCTCCGGTCTACTGATATATTGCCTTTTTTGTTGACGCAACGGAAACATCTTAAACTTGTTGAGACTTGTCCTAATAATGCCCTCGGGGCAAACACCTGTAATCAATTAAATGCTTGAACCCCCTTGTAGGATGAATCACCAGCCCCTTTTAGTAAAGCAATAAATCACTCTAAAAATAAATTCCATTGATAACCTTGCACTACAAATGGTTCTACAGAAAGCCATTAAGACACGCCTGGACATGTTCACGTATACCTAAAACACAGATGGGGATAAAGGTGTACACCCCCCCCTTTTCAATGTCATAAAACCTGGTGGGTGGTCCAATTAAAGAAAGGACAAAATAAATTCCATTGATAACAATACAACTGGTTCGACCACGCCCCCAAAAGCCATTACGACACGTCTGAACGTGTTTACGTATAAGTAAAAACAGATTGGGATAAATTCTTTTGTTATGAACCATGTTCGACCCCCCTCCTCCCCCCTTAATGTCATATAACACACACCTGGGTGGCCAAAAGGCGATTTTGTAAACTATAGAGAGTCATTTCACTTCCGAACTCTGGAGAGAAAGGTTGGTGACAAGGCTAGTAAGAGATCACGTGTTTCCTCCGATGCACCTTACGTAATATGTAATTCTTGTTTTGGTAAAAATGTCCCTTAAAATGTGTGCTAAATAGAAAACATATGAGACAGTCTAGCCATATTCGTGTATACTTTACTCGGAAATGTTAAGATCGGTAAGTTTTTTAGCATAATAAGTTATATTCCGGTATATTTCATTCATCTGACCACATCTCTTTCGGTATGGCCGAAAATGTTCATGAAAACCTCAAAAAACTAGGGTATGCCCCCATGCCACGTACGGGTCATCTACACTGCCCTCATTGTGATGGGACTTTAAAAGACGTGCCTGACTGCGGCCAATTAAATTATTTCTGCACATCACTTGACTGTGCGCACTTCAGACGTTGTGTTTTAGTTCAAACCAAAAACCTTATCCGTATGTCGACCCATAAAGAGCGAAGACATCTTCTTGACGAGCGAAACTTTTGTACACTGTGCGGTGAGTTTAAATACCGGATTAAGGACTTGTGCCCGTGTTACAAATGGACAGATGATTCACCAGAGATTTAAATCAGGTACGGCAGTGACCTGGTAGTGTTATATAAATGCCAGTATTTTAATCAATATTCAAGTGTATTTTAGTAGTATTCGTATGAAAAAAACTGTAGTAATATTTCTGTGAAAAATCTTTCATGCTCATTAAATGTTCTAAACCTAATACAATTTCTGATTCTTAAGCCTATACAACTAGAATAACCTAACATAAGCCATTGTTTCAGGATCTATCATAGAATAACTTAGCATAAGCCTGTGGTTCAAGAACTAGTATAGTATAAACCTACCAGGATCTACCATAGAATAACCTAGCATATGGCTATATTTTTCAGCATTTACCAAGAATAAACCTAGCAAAAGTCCATGTTTCAAGCTCTAATATAGTATAAACCTACTAGGAACTACCATAGAATAACCTAACATAAGCCTATCTTTCACGATCTACCATAGAATAAACCTACCATAAGCTTATTACTTTAATTTTGGGTAACGCAACAAAAAATATCTTAAACATGTTGAGACTTGTCAGGATAATGCCTTCGGGGCAAAGACCTGGAAACAATTAAATGTTTCGTGGTAGGAAAAGTCGCCAACTAACAAAGCAATAAATCCGAAAATAGATTCCATTCATAACAATACAACTGATTCGACCATGCCCCTAAACCCATTAAGACACGTCTATATAGTAAAAATAAAAACGGATGGGGATAAATTCTTTTGTTCAAGTTCTGTCCCTTTTTATGGCCATAGACCCGTCTGCGCGTGGTTACGTATAAATAAAAAAAAGCCGATGGAATGTCTTAACACGTTTGTGTGAGTCATAACTCAATCTAAATACAGATTCCATTGATAACAATACAACTAGTTTATCCACGCCCCCTTTTATGGTCCTCAACCACCTGGCCAATAAAGGGCAATAAAAAAAGAAAAGCACCAGTCAATATACCCTCAGGCTAATTATCAACCCCGCACTCAAGAAAATCTCGCGATAAAGATCATTCAGTCCTCAGCTTTTAACCCGTAAAGACCTGTCGTAAGAATGTCCACCAAGATCAGAGATTACCGCGTGAACGCCCGTGTTAGACTAAGTAATGAATGTTATGCCGTTTACGGGGTAACTGGATACGTGCCAAGCCTACTTTTGACAAAAAAGGACGGAACAATTCTCACCATCTCGGAAGACGTTTTGAAGGAATTTATGGAGGAGTGGACGGAGGTTTATTCAGCAATGGAAACTGGCGACTGGGGTAATTATCGTTACTTGAACTTGAAAATAAAAATAACCGTTATGGAGGGGAATATAGTATTTGAGGATGGTAGCGTATTCACTCTAACAAAGGCCGAAGCAGGGAAACTGAACGAGAAATTTAGTTTTATGAAATTTCACTTCAACCTTTTGAATGATCAAGCCGAAGTTATTAAATGCATGTACGAAGCTATTGCAAAACGCATGAATGATATATATCAGAAATTTTTTATAAATCGCGGTAATACGTCCTACAATGATTATGACCGTGTAAAAAATTTCCTAACAGCGTGTATAGTTCCTTTGAGCATTTTCGAAGATTTTTGTAACTTACTTCGTGACAGAAACTTGACGCGTAAGCTACAATTTTATAATTTATTCAACATTTGCTTAAATAACGACGCGTACATTCGCGAATTAATTAATTGGAATTGATTGTGTTCATTAAAAGTTTTTGACTAAAAACCCGATTCGTAATAATAATAAGCCTAGAATAACCTAGCATAAACCTATCTTGCAGGATCTGATATAGCATAAACCAACCAGGATCTACAATAGCATAAGCCTATCCCTACAGGTACCAGCCACGTGACGTCATAAAAAAATTAGCCGTGACGTCATCAAGAAAACCACCACCAGGTGGCTCAACAATGCAAATTTCCAATCTGATTGTAATAATAATAAGCCTAGAATAACCTAGCATAAGCCATCTTTCAGAATCTACCATAGCATAAGCCTATCTTTCAGAATCTACCATAGCATAAGCCTACCAGGATATACCATAGCATAAGCCTACCAGGATATACCATAGCATAAGCCTATCTTTCAGAATCTACCATAGCATAAGCCTACCAGGATATACCATAGCATAAGCCTACCAGGATATACCATAGCATAAGCCTACAATAGCATAGGCCTATCCCTACAGGTATCAGCCACGTGACCTCATCAAGAAAACCACCGCCAGGTGGCTCAACAATTCAAATTTCCCGCCGAAACCATCACGTGACGTCATCAATTTCCCCTCTCCCCCCCCAACACCATCACGTGACGTCATCAATCCCCCCCAATTCCCCCCTAAAGGGTGAAGGTATAAACCAAGCATAAGCCTACAATAGCATAAGCCAATCCCTACAGGTACCAGCCACGTGACGTCATCAAAAATCAGACGTGACATCATCAAGAAAATCACCACCAGGTGGCTCAACAATTCAAATTTCCCGCCAAAACCATCACGTGACGTCATCAATTCAACCCCCATTCCCCCCCACCAACACCATCACGTGACGTCATCAATCCCCTCCTATTCCCCCCCCAACCCCAGGGATGTCTCTATAACACCAAAAATTTTACCCCCTCCCCCTGAAAGGGGGGAAAGAAGGGGGGTAAAATTTTTGGTGTTATAGGGACATCCTTACTCTCTGGGGATATCAAGATTTGCTATTAAAAACTTCCGGTGTTCAAAGGATATTTCGAGATTTTGAAATATAGGTTTATTTTTTAGACTATAAATTTGTTTTAATTTACCGTAATGAATACCGATGAAAAATCGACAAAAATGGTCTAGTTTGTAATACAGTACTCTTATATAGCGCAGGCGCCAAAAATCGAGATGGAAGGCAGAGTTTTACCCCCGTGTCTTCCCCTCTTAAATAGATGCAAAACGTGTATAGTAAGCGTGGGGATTTTTAGATTTTCATATTTTAGGGTGAGACTTCGGGATTTTAGGTGAAGATTTCGGGATTTTCAGATTTTTCCGACCCCTCGTGTTTATCGTAACCCTAGCCGATTTACGCGTACGTCTTAACCTTAACAAGGTACAACGGAGTCAATATGGCTTTCTGCGAATTAAGAACGCGGTCCGGATATTGCGAAAACGTTTGCTCCGATTTGCTAACTGCGAACGCGGTGACAGACAGACACACACCCTGATAAATCCAGTGTAATACCTATCCGTGACGTTTTCGTCACTTGGAGAGGTAAATTGTTTCGTTAGAACAGTTAATATTTCACCGCGAAACAAATATTTGAAATAATTTTAAATCAGGTTCTATTCTGATATCCGAAACGCTTGGGAATATTTTCATTCCCTTTCAATTTAAGTTTTCGAACTGGGCTTAGCAATAACATTGTGAATAAGATTAGATTTAAGCCTAAGCCTTTTTTCCTGTAAACGTTAGACATCCTACATCAGAGGGAACTAACATCAACTTCGGGTACCGCAAAATTCTTAAGATAATTTGATTTCCTTACTTTCACCCAATTGCTCTTTCTTGTCCATATTCTTTCGAGACCTTTCATTTGACGCTTCATAGCTCACGTAAATGTTTGAATTTCAGGTGTTAATTTTGCTCTTCACGTATATGTGCATTATGTCCTTAATTATGTGCATTTCTTAAAAAACAAGAAAACTGTGGTTAAAAATCAAGATGTTTTTGGTTCAAATGTGGGATGCCTTTTTTCTATTTTTTTTGGAACGTGAGTATAAATGAATGCGTGTCTTTGCAAAACATGAATGACGAAAATTTGGACAAAACGTAATGAATGAAATGCACATTGTCATTTCTATAAGCTTTCACGGTGATGTCTAACAACATTACGTGGAGAATTTTAGTCGGATCTTGGCTACTGGTAGTAACCATCATTTCAATTTGGATATCCTGCATTTTCAAATCGGACGCTTACGAAGAGTCATACGTAAAAATTAACACCCTGGATGATTGGCTCATTTTATCGGATCAAAAATTGTTGATGCATCGTAATTCTGATTCGGTGAAATTTTTCAAGTCGTGGGTAAGTCGAAAATTCTTTGAAAATGTCAATATTTTTGAAACTTACCAGAAAAGGTTCGACCAGCGGTTTGGAAAAAAACTATTGAATATTTCAAGGTCCAACACCTAAACGTTTAAATCTATGTAGGAAAAGATGGTAGAAAACTTGTGTGAGGTAGGGTTCGAAATAAGTACTACACTTTATACTAAAAATCATTTATTTTTATCTTCACGAAAATTTTAAAGTTATCACGCGACTATATTCGACGGTCAGTGTACCTGAACTGCCTATTTCTTGTTATTTTCCTCTCTCTCGTTCTCTTGGGGTTTTACCCTAGTACTTTTCGAAGAGAGCGACTATACAATGGGTACCTAGCCCATGGTTCCTTTTATAAAAACATCGCCCCTAACTTACTTTTAAAAGGGTAAAGAAGAGAGAGGGGAATTGAGGGTGACACTTGACGTAGGGGTTTTTGGTTATGATTTATTGCAGAATGCAGAGATTCTTTTCGCGTCTCGAGATATTCCAGTATACTGTGGATTTAAGTTTGTCAAATCAGGCAAAATAGTTGGTCAAGGAAAGTTGTAAGGCGGGTTAATCAGTTTTTACGAATCGCGATAAAATAAGTTAGTTGTTAATACTTGTTAGTTATGTATTTTCAACGGTTCAAAATCCAAGAATAATCGAATGGCACTGCAAACTACATAAAGTAAGAATCCTAGTAAAAATTACATTTATTTACTTCATCCGAACAAATAGGAAGACAAATTGCCCCAGGGAAGGATCTCTTTGGAAAGATTTGGTAAGGTAGATATTGTGGAAAGTGCCTCCGCCCTTTTCGTTGAGGAACTCGCCGAAGCAAATCACGATTTTCTCGTTCCCGAAGTCTTGTTTCGTTTTGCGATTGATGTCGCATGTGATTTCCTCTTGTATAAACCTAAACTTTTCATCAGCGAAAAATCCTTGGCGACATTGAACTACGTTTTCGCCTTTAAAAAAACTGTATACGATTTTCCTTGGCTTGTGGAAACTACCATGATTTTGTAAGTATTACTATAATCTGTACTTTGGACGAAAATCGGTATGCTTAACCTAAGACCATTAATCACAGATGAACTTTAATGATAAGCTAAAACTCCCGTTCTTCTAATGACATCGCCTGTGGTCGCCACTAGCGGGAGAATCCCAAAACCATTCGTCTCATACATCGTGTTATGGCTATGTCTCGAGTAGAATAAGTTTCAATATTAGTCGCCGCAGGGTGCTATAGAGACGCTGCCCTAAAAGAACCACGTACCGTATCTCCATTACAGTCCATCTGCGTTCAATGGTCTTAGGCTTAACCTTAATGCCTGCCATTTCAAGGGAGGGTGAAGTAGAAAATCAAGTGATTTTTTATCGATTCTTCTACATCCAGGAAATATCTCCGAATGATTTTAAAATTAAAACTAGTTTATGATTTTATGGATAATTTAAAATAAGGGCCTCTGACCAATCGCGTAACACCCCACCTTCTTGTCAACAAATTTCTCGTGGCAGGCTCCAATGCTAATGAAATTTATCGCGAGATTTGATAAAATTTGCGCTCGATGTGATAATCGTGGTCTGGGATCTAGAGCGTACAACTGGAATTTTATTAACAGGAAGTCAGGACGTTACGCGATTGGTCAGAGGTCTGTATTTCAAATTAAGCATACAATCTGAACCTAATTTGAATTTCAAAGTCATTCAGAGGTATTTCCTGAATGTTTCACTAAGCAGACTGGTCTTATATTTTGTGTAAGAATCGATAAAAAATTCTTGATTTTTCACTTCACCCTCCCTTTAAGATCTTCTGTAATTGCTTGCCAAAACATTTCGAAGCGATAAGCCATGTACTATGTTTATTGTCATTTAGAAAATAATAATTGTATCTTTTTTAATTTTAGAGTCGAGAGACTATTTGAAACTAAATGTTTCGATAATGTTTTTCAACAATTGACGTACGTCACTGATCAAGTGGGATGGCAAGTACCCGAGAAGACCCTTTCACCAGTTACGCTAGTTCAAACAGTGGTTGCATTTCGCATCTTTGAGATTGGCATCATAATATGCATTTTTACCCTGGTGTTAGAGATCATATTTTATCTCTTGAAAAATCTAAAATAACAATCTCCATTTAGAAAAAATAGAGCATTCGTAAAAATTCAAATTACCAACATTTAATATCAACTGGCATCAGATGATTTTGTTATCCAAAGGTCTGATAATATTTAAACAAAATGTTTAGATACAAATTGAAATTGTTGATGGTTCTCACTATGTTTGTTTTAACGACATAGGGCTATTCCAAACCATTCGCGAAACTGCTGGTACTAATTAACAAGCGAGTGACTTCATTTTAGTTATAAAAACTTTATTTCCAGGATAATTGTGATGTTCAAATCGGAGCCTCTGAGATGATCTAGGCCCGTGCGTGTCGATTTTTATGTGGGGAAATATCCAGTTTCATAGAGGAAATGTTTTCACCCAATATGTGTACTAGATGGCGCTCTTATTACAGTTTCAAAAGGGGGGTCTTTCATAAATTGTCGTTGATAATCTATGGGCCTATTATAAAAATTGTATGAAAGAGAAAGGTTTTATTGAATCTTTTGGTTGGATTGTGTGGCTACAAAATTAATTATGAGATTTTTTGTTCTTTTAGTAAATCAAAACTTCTTGTTGTTGCTAATTCACAGATTCATTATACCATAAGAGGGATTTTTTTACTCCTTCATAACCTTTCATTTTTTTAAGCTTAGCTTTTTGATCCTTTACTTCTTTGGCATGATTGTTTAATAAAGGTCTTCGGAAATTTTCTAAAACATTTTCTTACTATCCGCGACCTACGTCTATGCCTTGCCCTAATATTGTAGCAGTCTACGGGGTCACGAGGCCGAACTTATGTTTATTTTACGATACTAAAAGCGCCCCCAAGCGAGAAAACACGGCGATTAATTTAGTTAAAAAAATATTCTCGCTTCGCGATAGGCACGGGCCTAGATCATCTCGGAGGCTCCGTTCAAATGCAGTCTCGTTTGGAAGTTTTTGTTTGACTCTCCGATAAATTACAAGTTAGTGATGGCTCGTGGCAGGTGTCCCTAGTGGCATGTATTTAAAAAATCATTTCAAAGTTATTAAATGGTAAGAAAAATCTACCACCAAGGATATTTAATTTAAAACTATTAAGTATACATATTTTCAATGTGTCCACTTCATAAGGAACTTAACATGGATTCAATTGCAGAAACATTTAAAAAATTAGATATCATCTTAATTATTACAGAAGATAATAAAAATTAAATTCCGCTCAATGTTATCTAGCCTAAACTTCAATTTCTTAACCCACATAAGTAGAGAAAGAAGTTTATTCCAACAACAGCCACACGACAAATCACCCATATCGAGAATAATTCACAATTATCACACCTAAGCAAAGAATATTGACATTTTTAACAAAAAAAACCTTCTCAAAGAATTGATATTAACATAATTAAATTACATAAGGAACGTATGTCTTCGTATTTTGATATCTTTAGTGATCCTCTTACATCAATCCGTTGACATTGACAGTTACTTAAATTTATGTTACCCAACTCCCTATTAATACCTTGACACGCTGTAATTTTACTCCATTCACTTAATAATTCATTCAAAATTTTCAGATGATATTTAAAATTAACTATATTGTCGCGTATAGCACCCCTTAATTCTTTCTAATTCATTTAAGAAGTATTTAACAAAAATATCGTATCCCCTGTATATATTATTCATATAACCTTAGACTTCCTTATTAATTCTTCTTTCCATTGTAATTGAATTACTGTTAATTTCCTTCAAATAGTTACATAAACTCCCTGTAATGTGATTTATTCCGTGTAAATACTTTAAATGAGATAGTTTTATTCCACTCAATAATGAATTTCTTTTTTTTTTCAAATTTATCTTATTGTCGAGCATAATTATCCCCAAAATTCTCTCCGTCGGACCGTCTCATTTTAGACAGACTTCACTATAGTTTTGTATCTGATTCTATATAGAAGACTAATATATATTGTTCAAGTTACTTGACTAAATAATTAATCCCTATCTCATAATTACCTTCAAATTTTTACATAACCTTACTACACCTCAAATCACTTTATAAATAATTCATCCTACTCAAATAGTTCTGATATCTTATTCCTGTTAAACACTTTGTGTACAATCTAGTGAGCGACTTGTCTGCTTTTTTGTTGCACAATAAACCGATTTTAATTGAATTAAATTGAATTATTATACATGCACAACCTTACTCTTAGATAAGACTTGATACTGCCTCTAATTTATAAAGATGGTTTTTTATGGCCCGTAACATTTTTCGCATTGTGTTTGCTGCTTTGAAAAAAATTACACTGAACTAAAATTCGGGCCCTAAATGGGTGGCTAAAATTTCAAAGAGATTCTTCAATTTGGCAACACAGTTTCTCGATCCAACTTTCCTTTTTGAAACATTGTGTATAAATTAAATAATAATTATTGTAAGTTTTGTTAATGGTTTTGATGTTATTTTATCAATTTAAAAAAACAGCATTCTTCCGTTTTGAACCATTAGATTCTTAAATAACAAAAGAGTTAACACAACAGTTATCCAGGAAAAAATTGGTCACGGGGACATGTCATGGTTTACGGAGCAGGACAATTTGGTCTCGCCGAATTGGTCTCGCCATTTTGGTCTCGCCAATTTGGTCGCGGGACTAATTGGTCTCACCGATTTGGTCTCGGTACTATTTGGTCTCGGGACTATTTGGTCTCGGGACTATTTGGTATCGTGATTATTTGGTCTCGGGACTATTTGGTATCGTGATTATTTGGTCTCGAGACTATTTGGTATCGTGATTATTTGGTCTCGGGACTATTTGGTATCGTGATTATTTGGTCTCGGGACGGTTTGGTCTCGTGATTATTTGGTTACCCAATTAGTTGCCTCGTTTTCCAAAGCAATGGTCCCAATAATTCGTCGCGACCTTTTCCAAAATATTCTCCTATTAATTAGTTGCCACCTTTTCCTAAATATTCTCCTATTAATTAGCTGCCACCTTTTCCAAAATATTCTGCTATTAATTAGCTGCCACCTTTTCCAAAACATTCTCCTACTAATTAGCTACCACCTTTTGCAAAACATTCTCCTACTAATTAGCTGCCACCTTTTCCAAAATATTCTCCTAATAGTTAGCTGCCACCTTTTCCAAAATATTCTCCAATTAATTAGCTGCCACCTTTTCCTAAATATTCTCCTATTAATTAGCTGCAACCTTTTCCAAAATATTCTGCTATTAATTAGCTGCCACCTTTTCCAAAACATTCTCCTACTAATTAGCTACCACCTTTTCCAAAACATTCTCCTACTAGTTAGCTGCCACCTTTTCCAAAATATTCTCCTAATAGTTAGCTGCCACCTTTTCCTAAATATTCTCCTATTAATTAGCTGCCACCTTTTCCAAAATATTCTGCTATTAGCTGCCACCTTTTCCAAAATATTCTCCTATTAATTAGCTGCCACCTTTTCCAAAACATTCTCCTACTAATTAGCTACCACCTTTTCCAAAACATTCTCCTACTAATTAGCTCCCACCTTACATTCTCCTACTAATTAGCTACCACCTTTTACAAAACATGCTCCTACTAATTAGCTGCCACCTTTTCCAAAATATTCTCCTAATAGTTAGCTGCCACCTTTTCCAAAATATTCTCCAATTAATTAGCTGCCACCTTTTCCTAAATATTCTCCTATTAATTAGCTGCCACCTTTTCCAAAATATTCTGCTATTAACTAGCAGCCAACTTTTTCCAAAATATTCTCCTATTAATTAGCTGCCACCTTTTCCAAAACATTCTCCTACTAATTAGCTACCACCTTTTCCAAAACATTCTCCTACTAATTAGCTACCACCTTTTCCAAAATATTCTTCAAATAGTTACCTGCCACCTTTTCCAAAATATTCTCCAATTAATTAGCTGCCACCTTTTCCAAAATATTCTCCTATTAATTATCTGACACCTTTTCCAAAATATTTCTATTATTGCTAATAAATTGTTCGTGGTAAGAGGCGGGCTTTTAATACTCATATAAATAATCTTATTACCCCAAACAATGTTGGGTTGGGTTAGGTCCCGAGACCCATTTGTCCCGAGACCCAATTGTCCCGAGACCCAATTGTCCCGAGACCCAATTGTCCCGAGACCCAATTGTCCCGAGACCCAATTGTCCCGAGACCCAATTGTCCCGAGACCCATTTGTCCCGAGACCCAATTGTCCCGAGACCCAATTGTCCCGAGACCCATTTGTCCCGAGACCCATTTGTCCCGAGACCCAATTGTCCCGAGACCCATTTGTCCCGAGACCCATTTGTCTCGAGACCCAATTGTCCCGAGACCCATTTGTCCCGAGACCAAAACGGCGAGACCAAATCGGCGAGACCATAACGGCGAGACCAAATTGTCGCGTACCGCATGGTTTAATGGGTTATATTGGAGAAATTTAATCACATTAAAAATTTTTAAAGTGGTATTATATTACACTTTCAAGTCTCAACTTTCAAAATATAAAGTTTTTAATATAATTGAACCAAAGTTTCTATTTTTAAAATCCATTGGAAAATCACGAAAACTCAGTTTCGATATATAAATCATTTTGTCTTGTCAGCTTGTTCGGTTGGTTTATGACATCACTATGACGTTGAGGAAAAAAGCGCGGGAAACCTATACGCGCGAGCCATGCTTTGATAGCGGAGAGAGTGGCACCATCTCGCGTGTGTGACGTCAAAAACAAGAAAACGTTGTAGCCTTTCTTAAAAAGTGGAGTTTAAATAATTTCATATAAGGCATTTTCAAATGCATATTGCCAAATAACTAGAAATCGGAGAATTAAAAGCTTGATATTTTTGAATGCACAGAAATTAATTCTATCTTTTGCTATATAAATCAGAGGTTTTTCAAACGAAGCTTCTCATACCCTTTAAATATGACGCAAAACAATAGGACTAGGGCGCTTACTAGACCCAAAAGCTATCATCTGTATGGGCTAATTATTTTTGGATTACATGATATGGGGTATACGTATACAAGATACTAGTACCCCTAGCACGTGACGTGATTTATTAATGGCCCCTCGACAACTATGCGTTTTACAAAGCGCAATAGACAATGCACCCTTTCGACGAGTCTAAGAGGGAAAATGGTGTCTTGTAGGCACCCAGGTTATGTAAAATTCAAAAGTTGTAGGCACCATATATTTGAGAATAATTGCTCGCAGTTCACTTTTATTTTCGTTTAAATTAATCAGCTCAATCATATTGCGTTTAAATTGAACACCACATTCATATGACACATTATCAAATTAGATTTCATTACTTTAATAGTTATGTTAAATTATAGCATTTTGGTAAATTTCAAACCTATATGGGCGTGGTTTTCCTTTAGCAATATTTTGAAGGTACCCTAAGCGTAAGTTTAATTGGCACAATTTACTTTTTATAGTGTTTATTTTGAACATCACATTCAAATAGCATTATAATCCAAGTTAGATATAATTTCATACTTAATTTACTTAAATATTCACATTTTTGTAAAATTCTAACCCCGGCAGACAAGATTACGAAAGTCTTGTTGCCTTCCTCAGTTTAAGTATGATTACTACTCGCAATTAACTTTTAATTGCGTTTAAATTGAACACCGCGCTCATTTAACATAAGGTACCCAATTATGTTTAATTTCTTGCATAATTAATTTAAATAATATCATTTTGGTAAAATTTTCCTTCGTAATTAAATCTTTTAGACACAATTCAATTTGCCGCCATTAAGCATTATTTGTAATAAAAAATTGAGTACCGGCGAATTAAAACTATACGTACCAAATTAGGTTTAATTTCAGCCATAATTAACTGAAATAAACATATTTGGAAAAATTCCAACCCCTATAGGGGCTCTTCCCATTAATATGATAGAAGGGATAATTTAACCATGATAGTTAAATATAAATTTCCTCAGGACATTCTGACAATCTTGAGCAAATTCAGATCCATATCTATATAAATCAAAGTCCTGACAGACTGACTGATAATCAACGCCCAGCCCAAACCGCTTGCCCTAGAAGGCTGAAAATTTGCAGGAACGTTACTCATACGTAGTAGGCGCGTACTAAGAAAGAATTTTCCAATACGCCGCCATCTTAAAGAATGGCGCCCAGAAATGTAAAAAAATCTTCTCTACGCAACAAGGTCCGCGCGTTTCAACCGATTGCACAAATATTTAGTACACTGGTTTCCTTTAACCTATAGACGGGCTGAATGGTCCTTCGGGCTCGATTTGTTGCCATCTTTTAAAATGGTTACCAAAAACTTAAAAACCCTTCTTTCTGGAATAATGTCCGGGAGAAAAGTAATAAAAAATGTCCCGACGGGCTTACGGGCAACCCCGAGTGCCTTCGCTCCTAGGATGCTACAAAAATATTAGTCATCAGTAAGATCTACCCTTTCTTTATAACTTTTTGATGGAAGATCTTATTACACGCGAGCGACGCCGCGGGTAACAGCTAGTCATATATATTTATAATTAAAGGGAGGAAACTGTTTAAAACGGGACTGTATTTAAAATAAACAGAAAAAGACTACAATGGTAGTTTTACTACTGTGGGCGTTTGTAGGCACCTTTGGTAAATTTGTAAAATAGTGTTGGCCTGAATGACCCTTTCACTATAACAGTATCACCAGAAGGGAATGGTATCACACCTTCCTTAAGTATGGTTTTCTTTTGACCGAAAAAAAACTACTTTGCAGCTGGACGTCAAACGACAGATTTGATTTTTATGTTGTCGCCCAGCGTTATAGCGTTTTCACTTAGCCTAGTTCCCGTAAATAATGGAACCAAGGCTTAACAGATAAACTGAACACTGCACTAATTGCGGCCCATCTATTGTTTTTCTTTTTTTGCAATCTTTGTTTCTAATATCATACAGATTTGTATTGTTCCTAACCTCTTCAATAAACCTTTCAGCGTTGAACTTCGGCATTCTCAGGGATTTGTACTAGCAACTGACTCGATTATGATCGAAATAAATAAAAAGATGGCGGACCGCGGACGGCCTCTTCCGAACACGCGTGGTTGAAAATGACGTCATGACTCTAGCTTATTGCTGATTAGCTCGCGCAGAGCGTTAACGTTGAACGCGGCCGAAAAAATAGAAATTGAATATCGCCACACTCAACGCAATTTCTGTCCAGCGTAACTATGTTTTTTTTCGGTTGTCGCTTAACGTCGGGCGAAAAGTCGTGATTTACGCCAAGTGAAAACCATGGTTTAACAAGGGGAAGCAAAATTTAGTGTCAGGAAATCTAAAGTTTTTGATCTGTTCCATACTACGCGAACTCTCACGACCCCGCAAGCCAACGGCGCAAATACTAAAAGGCGAGATGGAAGCCAAAATTTTACCCTCGTCCCGTAAGCCCACAACACAGACCCTAAATGTTGAGATGGAAGGAAAATTTCACTCTCGTGTCTTTCCGTCTTTTTTACATCGAAGTGGTGTATTGCCTACCTTGTCAGAAAATTATTCAAGCCCGGGTAATTAAGGAAAGGTTTACCAGTTTCAAAAGTGCCGCAAATTTTTTTGATGGCGCGAAAGTATAATTTAGACTTGTTTGTGGGTTTTATTTGACACCTAATTCGGTAGCACAAAATACCTTTAAAACTGTATTTTCGAACCTTTTTGAGTGTTAACAGGCACCCCTTTCGGTAATAAGGAGTACCTTTCTAAATTTTAAAGTTTTATTGAATTTAGTTGTTTTTGTACATCTAAGTGTCAGAAGAAGTACTGATATATTTGAAAAAATTGTTACACCATAGTCAGCAGCACGGTCTAAACTAGAACAGATCTACAAACATTCGCTGGTGTGAAAGGTCTGAAGTATTACCTAAATTTTACCCTAGATAACTACCCAATTGTGAACTGAATTTAAATCAGGTAATTTTGAATACCCAGCCGTGAAAGCTTTCTAAATGAAATCTAATGTAAATATTTAATTTTTCCGCCAATGAAATAATTTAGACCAAGTTGACCTCGCTTAAATTATTGAAGGCAATTCGTTACGGAGAATAGTTCCAAGTTGTTTCTCCCGAAAGAGAATCATTAAGCTTGTTTTAATTGCTTATTTTGTTGTTTAAACTGTAGATTTTTAAACATCTTCTAATAAGCTGGGTGAAAATGCTACTGCTTCGCTGTGTTATGTCGTCCAGTACTTATAGTAAGCTGCAATATTATCCGCTTATGACATCACCATACGAGACACAACATTCTACCGCGTTACTGCACGAGTAAAATTGCGTGTTTCTTTGAAATCCATTGTTTTAAGGTGGGTATTCGTAGAAAATTAAAGGGATAGAGTCAATCTTTTGACTACTAATGAAAAGCTTTTATTTTTTTAAATCAGATAGAACCTAAAATTACGTTTTCAAAAATATATAGATATTGACAGTTTTAATAACTTAACTATTTTTAATTAATTTTTAAAAGTATTAGTTTTCGGCGCCGCTCCGATCACTGCCCCCTCTACAGTCGTTTGCAAAAATACGAGCGAAAAAACTAAATTACTCCCGTGACTTTCCTCTCGCTAGGAGGTACAGTAGATTTACTCCTAAAAGTAGTTTTCATACTATTCTGCATTTTCGCCAAATGAATATTTCGATACGGACGCTTTGAAAGTTATAAAGGAAGGTAAATAGTTTCACTATAATTTTGGTGTTCAAAGTAATAGTTTTACTGTGTTTAATTACAATAAAAATATGTTAAAGCCTAGATTAGGGCCATTGGGCTAAAATAAAGTCATACCATTATTATACATGGAAGCTAAGCTTTTGCCAAAATAGCGCAAAAATGTGGTGTTTTGGACATTACCTGTAACAATTTTGATAAATCTCTATCATCCTTACTCTACAACGTAACCGAGAGTTAAGAGAACAAAGGATAATAAACATGAAAAATCAGAATTATGTTTACAAGGGTCTTCTCAATAATGCGCCGCTTCCCCAGTGAAGGTGAAAAGCTACTATGCAGTGGTCTAGAGCTCCCTACATTCTCCTATTTCCAAACAACCAATGAATCAAGAGACATTAGAAACGTCACTGTGTGAAAAACAAGTTGGGCGGTATTTCGCGGCTAGTTTGAATTTCAAAATATCTAACGTACTTTTCTTAATTTTAAACGTTTTAATTCGATGGTTTTTTTAGCACACATAATTTTAGGCACATTTTTTTACCTTAAACTGCCCTCATCTTGTACTAGTCGGAAAACATTGATTCTATCCCTTTAAGCAAAGGAAGGTCGTTTTATAGCGTACTATGCCATTTTTTATTTCACATTAATAATATCTATTACATATTTTTGGTCAATTTAATTTTTTAAGCGGGTTGAAATTTAATAAACAAAAGGTAGACAGCTGTTAAAAGATATTTTAATCAAATAAATACTTTCTTAAACACTTCAGGCTAAACTAATTCTCAGACTTTTCTTTAAAAAATGAGAACAAGTTTTAAAGACCTCTTGCCTATTCCCGCTATTCAAAGATTATTAAAGTTTTTTTAAACTCCCAGACATAAAGACCTGTCTTATTTTAAAGTAAACTTTAGTGTGATTATTTTTTTTTGATGTTATCAAGGTAATTTGGATGGGCATTTATACGTCGTGCATCAATTAGAACCTTTTTTTAATGTATACATTTGCATGTCAAAATACAATTATCCAAATAATAAATCATATCTAATTAATCATTTTTTTAAAAACTAATTTAATAACTAACAAAAATAATATATTAAATAACTAAAAAACAAAAATTAACATAGAAAAATAAAAATTTGACGTATTTTTTACACTGTACTAGAACACACATTTTCTAAATTGGTCACTGTCGCGCGTTGTACAGAAGTAATTCAATTGTCTATAGTCGGGCACGTCCTTTAGTGTGCCTTCGCAATGCGGACAATAAAGATGACCGTTACGGGGCATGGGGGCATAACCTTGCTCCTTAATGATGTCCACAAAGCTATCGACGCAGGCCCTAAATTATTTATCACAAAAGTTTTTGAAATGAAAAAGCCCATAGACTAAAAGCCAATGAAAACCCATTGGGGGCCCGCGTAATTTGCGGAGAAAAAATCCGACTATCGAACCGCATCTCAACAAAATACTAATAATCCTCAAAAAGCGCTCTGAAACAAAACGAAGAAATTAGCATAGAGCTCGGCATTATCTATCAATTATCCACGTTATTTCATCTTTTATTCATACTCGAAACATATCCACAGAACTTGCATGTTAAATCGTATTATAATCCACAAATTTGTTTATAAATAATCGGTTATCCACCAATTTGTGGATAATTGATCGAAAATGCCGAGCTCTATCTGGTACGTACCAAGTGGCTGTACATACCGAATCACGCTTCGGATCTTAACCATCAAATGATCCGTTTTTTTGGTTTTGAAAACATTAAATGGAGAAAATTCGGGTTCGAATCCATGATTCTTTTTTTGTAAAAAGTGACGAGCCCCTCTTTGTGGCTTTCTACGAGTTAACGATGGCGTTAAAGTACCGCAAACAAGATCGTACAGCTCGGCCGTCAAATTCAACTTAAATAATTTTATTCAAGAAACTTTTCTCACAAATATTTATTGCTAAGCCTATCAAATATATTTCTTTAACTTGCGCGAAAAATAAGAGATTTTACCCCGTTATTCAACGAGTATAAAGAGAGACGCTTTCAGGGTTTCAAAGAGTTTAAATTGTTAACATTTAACAAAAAAACCAGAATATATACCGGCCAAAAATTTGGTCACCACACCCTTTTTTTAACATCTAGTCTTTTACTTGCCTCGATTCTCCTTTTCTTTCCCGCTACAGAAAACCAGTTTTCTTAGGAATATTTTACTTTCTCTCTCTTGGCGGCGAAAGACCCCACAGATAACAGGGAGAGGGAGGAGTAAAATATTTTCGAAGTACAAATGAGATTGAGTTGTTCAATGAACAGAATCTTCTTGCAGCATGCAAACAAGAAGTACTTTAAGGGACGAATAGATTCCATACTCATTTGAATACAGAAACGTTATTAGTAAAGTTGAATTCAAAATCTTCTCAACAATTTACCGAAAGGTACGGTTTAATTTCACTATATATTCATGGCAATTTTGAATTGATTCACCGGTTTAAAGAGATAGTTCTTCAATTTCAAACCCAATCACAAATATTACAGTTTTTAGATGCAAAATAAATATGATTTAAACCGCATTTCATTCGATGCAGAAAGCAGGGTGACCACTCTTCCTTTATTTCCTAAAATCCGTCTTATTTTTTCTTATAATTTCATGACAATTCCTATATTATCGTATAATTTCATGACAATTCCTATCTTATCCTATAATTTCAGGACAATTCCTATATTATCCTATAATTTCATGACAATTCCTACATTATCCTATAATTTCATGACAATTCCTACGTTATCCTATAATTTCATGACATAATTCCGACTCGATAAAATTCTTCAAGTCGTGGGTAAGTCGAAATTCTTTATAAATTAATCAAAAATGTCTTGATTAGAATCAAGACCTGAAAAGTATCAATAAGACTGAGGTTATCACTTGACTGAAGGATCAGATATTAACTTTTCTTTTTAATTGAAACTTAAAGGCATGCTTAAGAAAAAACAACGTTCCATTACCGTTTTCCGTTGAAATAACTTATTTTACTGGTAATCAATTTCAAAAATTTACTTATCTCGGCTTTTCGACCACAATTCCATTCCCCGAAAACATTTTATCATTACATTAATTACTTTTGAGAGAGTACGTGTATGGTTTTGCGTTTTAAAAGGTTCCTTAAGACATTACATCCCCATTCGTCCTGGCACGCTTTGCAGTGGAACATTTTATTTATTCTAAAAGCAATGGCGGTAAATTCAATAGGGACAGTAAGATTTTTACTCGCGGTTTTGCAAAATGATGTAACATCAAGTGTACTTTAGTCAACCGTCGTATTGTTCTTTCTCATAGTTCAGGGCATGATCATTGTTACTCCGCAATTTCTCTCTTTAGTTTATAACAATGGTTAGAGACTATTTGATATGGCATGTAACAACGTTATATACATTTGTAAATTCTAAAGTAGCACAAAAGGAAAAAGAATCCAATTTTTTTATATTTTGGTTTGAAATAAATAAACTCATGATAGTAGTTATAAAGAACTGAAACTCAAGGGAATGACACTGGTAATGAGCAGCAAAATGAGAGGAAAGTTTGCTTCAAGTTAGCAGAGGGAGATGGTAGTGAAAATAGTAACCTGGAATTTTGTTCCTTCAAATCTTAATATAATCATGGAAAATTCAAGTGAGGTGAAAGATTGATTTGGCGTGAACGAGTAATTTTACTGTAATAATGTAATGATAAAATGTTTTCGGGGAATGGAATTGTGGTCGAAAAGCCGAGATAAGTAAATTTTTGAAATTGATTACCAGTAAAATAAGATATTTCAACGGAAAACGGTAATGGAACGTTGTTTTTTCTTAAGCATGCCTTCAATTTTCAATTAAAAAGAAAAATTAATATCTGATCCTTCAGACAAGTGATAACCTCAGTCTTATCGATACTTTTCAGGTCTTGATTCTAATCAAGACATTTTTGATTAATATCTGTTACTTCAGTCTTCATTTTAATTAAGAATGTTAAGAAACTGTTTTACATTTTCAAAATCTGCACTAAGCAGAAACATATATAAGGGTGACCGTAACTTTAGCTCAATCAAACATTTATTTGTAATGATACTTCAAAAAAAAACTTAAATCATTAAAAGTTTGTAGTCTTATGATAATTAACGTAATACAATTTTTTACAATCGTTTATTGAAACGCCAGGCGCTCCCCTAAAAATTCCAGAAATAGGACCAAATTGAAAATTTTACACAATTTTTAAAAACGCTGATTTATGTCCGTTTAAGCTTTTGCTCAAAATTTTCATAAGCCCAATATGAAATTTGGATATCCTTAAAACTTCACAAAGACGATCCGAGATTATCAATTTCAAACTTTCTGTAGCATTAATTATCGTCTGTTTGATATTAAGCTTAAAACCTTAAACACAATATAGTCAGGGCTACCCTAAAAGTCCACAAAGATGTTTTAAGATTGCTAATACGCCTAAAAAGTGCCCTCTTCAAAATATGTAGCCGGAGAAAAGAGAGCGTGATCGAGTGGGGTATGCTAGTGGGAATTTGGGTAGGAAGTCGCGGAGGCTGGGAGTGACTTGGGACTCCAGGCATAGCCCATTCCATCACGCACTCGACAACGCAAAGCAACTCGCGCCAGCGTGTGAAATAAGGCGGTGACACAGGACAAATGAACAGTTTAAAAATTGCTTGGTCCAGTTCAAAAATTAAATCGGAGGAACAGTGGTCCACGAGACTACTAAGAAAATTCAAGGGAAACTAGAGTCCACACATTAAATTAATAATATTTTAATTATCCACTTCTTTAGTTTAGCAGACGACGTGCTCTGGTCAATGGTCACGGACCAGTTTATTTATTGCAAGTCAGGACTCGGGAGGGTCGCTGGCCTAATGTCCAGTTTAAAAAATCCTTATTTCCCACCCTGCGATGTGTTGCGCGTGATCGAGTAGGCTATGCTCAGAGAAAAAGAAATCTTCACTTCAGTCATAGCCCACTCGAGCAGCCGCAGTGCAGCGTCCAGTAGCGCGGATCGAGTGGGCTATGCTTCAGTTGGGAGTCCTGGGCCTGAAATAAGCACAGAACACTGGACATTGTCCAATTAAATTTTATAATGTCCCATAAATATTTTAAACACTAAGCGGGTCACTGGACAGTTGACCAGTAAATTTTTCCGAAGTTCTGATAGTTTGACTTTGAAGACGCGGCACAATTTTTGCGCACTCCAGTGGACAATGTCCTATAAATTTTTCAGTCAAACAGGGGGTCGCTGGACACACGTCCTATATATATTCTACCCTGATTTGAGCAAATTAGATATCGGTATCCTGAATTAACTAGCGCTACTGTTACCTATGTTGACGATAGCGCGTCATCGAGTAGGTTATGCTCCAGGCAAAAGAAATCTTCACTTCAGTTCAGCGTGGGAAATAAGGCGGTGGCACAGGTCAAATGACCAGTTTAAAAATTAAATCGGAGGGGGTCAGTGGTCTACGGGACCACTAAGAAAATTCTAGGGTATTAAACCAGGGTCCAGACATTATCTCAACTATTTTAATTCCACTTCATTAGTTTACCAGACGACGCGCCCTGGTCAATGGTCATGGACCAGTATATTTATTCCAGGCTGGCCCAATGTCTAGTTTTAAAAAAATCCTTATTTCCCACCCTGCTTCTGTTGGGAGTTCTGGGGCTCCTGAAGGCCATGCATATAACAAAGATTCATTTCTTATAAGCGAGAATGGCCAACTTTGTTGTGTAAGAGACAGCCTGGCAGCCCGGTATTTGTTTACTTCTAACCTGTCAGGTTAGAAGTTAATACAGCCCTTTGAATTTAAATAATTAGAAATGAGAAATGTCAGACAGTCAGACAACACATTTTCTGGTTACCCTGATACTGTTATCCAGACTTTCCCTCTAATATATTTTCCTTGACCTTTAAAAAGGTCCATTTTCACTTTCCCAGACTTTTACCTGACTTTTTTCAGGCCCATTTTCAATTTCCCAGACTTTTCCCTTACTTTTCAGGCCCATTTTCAATTTCCCAGACTTGTCCCAGACTTTTCAGGCCCATTTTGAATTTTCCAGACTTGTCCCAGACGTTTTAGGCCCATCTTCAATTTCCCAGACTTGTCCCTGACAATTTAGGCCCATTTTGAATTTCACAGACTTTTCAGGCCCATTTTGAAGTTCCCTGACTTTTCAGGCCCATTTTGAAGTTCCCTGACTTTTCAGGCCCATTTTGAAGTTCCCTGACTTTTCAGGCCCATTTTGAAGTTCCCTGACTTTTCAGGCCCATTTTGAATTTCCCTGACTTTTCAGGCCCATTTTCAATTTCCCAGACTTGTCCCAGACTTTTCAGGCCCATTTTGAATTTCCCAGACTTGTCCCTGAATTTTTAGGCCCAATTTCAATTTTTCAGACTTGTCCCAGACTTTTTTTTAGGCCCATCTTCAATTTCCCAGACTTGTCCTAGACCTTTTAGGCCCATCTTCAATTTCCCAGACTTTCCCCTAAATTTTTAGGCCCATTTTAAATTTCCCAGATTTTCCTTTGAATTTAAATAATTAGAAATGAGAAATGTCAGACAACACATTTTCTGGTTAACCTGATACTGTTATCCAGACTTTCCCTCTAATATATTTTTCCCTGACCTTTAAAAAGGTCCATTTTCACTTTCCCAGACTTTTACCTGACTTTTTAGAACCATTTTCCATTTCCCTGACTTTTCAGGCCCATTTTCAATTTCCCTGACTTTTCAGGCCCATTTTCAATTTCCCAGACTTTTCAGGCCCATTTTCAATTTCCCTTGAATTTTTAGGCACATTTTCAATTTACCAAACTTGTCCCAGACTTTCTTTAGGCCCATTTTCAATTTCCCAGACTTGTCCCAGACTTTTCAGGCCCATTTTCAATTTCCCAGACTTGTCCCTGACGTTTGAGGCCCATTTTCAATTTCCCAGACTTGTCCCAGACTTTTCAGGCCCATTTTCAATTTCCCAGACTTATGCCTGACTTTTGAGGCCCATTTTCAATTTCCCATACTTGTCCCAGACTTTCTTTAGGCCCATTTTCAATTTCTCAGACTTTTCAGGCCCATTTTCAATTTCCCAGACTTGTCCCAGACTTTTCAGGCCCATTTTCAATTTCCCAGACTTGTCCCAGACTTTTCAGGCCCATTTTCAATTTCCCAGACTTGTCCCTGACTTTTGAGGCCCATTTTCAATTTTCCAAACTTGTCCCAGACTTTTTAGGCCCATTTTCAATTTCCCAGACTTTCCCCTGAACTTTTAGGCCCATTTTAAATTTCCCAGACTTTCCCCTGACTTTCTTGGCCCATTTTCAATATCCCAGACTTTTCCCTGACTTTTTAGGCCTAATTTCAATCGAGAAAAGTTATTAAATGAATATGGTTGTAATTATGTTGAAATGAAAGCCATTAAATCCATCTCTTTGTCATTTGGCTCCGTTAACTTCTGAAACTTACCAAAAACTAGTGTATTACATATTTAACCAAAATTTATAATAATTAACCAAACAAAAAACGTTATGAAATAAAGAGCCTGAGAATGGATCCCCTTAAAACCAGAACCAAGACCTTTGAGTGTTAGTTTGAAACAATTTTTGAAAATGAACACTTTCGTTTCTTTGATATTTACCTACAATAATTTCAGAAACTTTGAAAGCTTAGTTGCAGAACCACTGTAACACTGAACAGTGTGTTACACATTAAACATAAACCAAAATAAATATAATTTTATCTATACATCGTGTTATAAACGCCTTTCAAAAAAACGCGCCTTCAAAATACAAAAGCTACGTTGGTATGTCGAAAATTAAGAAAACATGTTAGAGAACCAATGAACAGCAATCTTTTGCACGTTTAATACAAAATTTAAATTTAAATAATGCAAATATAAAATGTTATTAAATGAAAGACTATATACAGTTCTGTTTGTCAATATTTCCCTTGAAAAGTTGTCGCTAGCGTTCAGCCAACGGAGGTTTCATCATCAAGGTGTAAAATTTATCCCTACAGCTGATTGATGTGTCCTAGCTTTCACAGATAATAATGTAGTAATTAATTGATCTACCAGTAAGATTAATAATTAATTTGAATATACCAACAGTATTCGTAATGTCTGGCTTTTATCTCAACCGAAGTTAATGTTGCCTATTCCTTTATAACGGCAACGCTACCAATGAGCTTCTATCTCATTGAACGCTACCTTGACCGAGGCTTAGCGAAATTAGTTAATAATAAAATATTCTGTTGGCTTTTAATTTTAAAATTAATTTTAGTAAATTTCATTGACGTTTTTTGTTGTGAAAAAAATAAAAATCATACCTAATTAGCCTCCAGTTTAATTCCAAATCCAAAATTTTAATTTTAACCGAGAGCTCAACGCCATGTTTTCTTGCTTAATATCCCTCTAACGGCGTGAATCACGACACAAACGCCGTAAGTCCAATATAAAAAATGAGGGCTAAAATGCGTGTCTCTAACAGTGGTAAAACGAAGTAATTCCAATACCCAAAACAACGTAAGTCAAAGTATGTGTTAATAATGATAAAAATCAATAGTTAAACTTAATTTATCTTAATGAAACTAAGGAAAGGCACATCTATGGACTGTTATCTTTCATTTAAGAAGGTTCCCAAACGTAACGAATGAATAGTTTTCTTTGTACACGATCGCAATTAAGGTCATTTTTCAAAAAAATCCCATGTTATCTCTATGGAAGAATATAGTATTTTTCGCCAAATGTCTGATTCATTTTATGGATTCTAAAACCACCCTTAACAACTTTATTCTTTATAGAATTAACTATTAGTTCGATCTCTTTGAAATTTTAACCACAAAATTAGGGCCAAAATTTTAGTTCACTGGCAAAATTTCAAAGCAGCAAACACAATACGAAAAAAGTTACGGCCAATCAAAGAATCCTCCTTTAGCATTAGAGGCAGTATCAGGTCTTATCTAAGAGAGCGACCGCTCTCCTAGAATAATAGCAGGGGACAAAAGTGACCCAGGAAATTACCGTGGTATCTCGATCCTCCCAAGTTTATCCAAAGTCCCAGAAAAAATTGTGAATGACCAACTACAAAATTTCATTATCCAGAATAATCTCCTTCATAAAAATCAGGCTGGCTTCTTACCTAACCACTCAACCATTACGGGAATCGCAAACTTATACGAGAAAATAATCTCTGGTATTGATGAAAACAAAACTGTTAGGGTAGTCTTTGTCGATTTATCAAAGGCGTTTGACTGCGTCAACCACAAGAAACTGTTAAATGTATTATGGGAATGCAAACTCTCAGATGACGCATTATCATGGTTCAAATATATAAAAAAATTATATAAAAAATATATAAAATATTACTAACCTAACTTAACCATCCCAAACCTAACCTAACATAACAGTAATGTTTTGGAAAAGGCATATTATTTGAGAAGTCAATGAAGCTAAACATAAATATTTTGGAAAAGGCGTATATAGTTAAATGATTTATAAAATATTACTAACCTAACTTAACCTAACATAACAGTAATGTTTTGGAAAAGGCATATTATTTGAGAAGTCAATGAAGCTAAACGTCAATATTTTGGAAAAGGCTTATTATTTGAGAATTCAATGAAGCTAAACGTCAATATTTTGGAAAAGGCGTAACAATGTTAAATGATTTATAAAATATTACTAACCAAACTTAACCAAACCAAACCTAACTTATCATAACAGTAATGTTTTGGAAAAGGCATATTATTTGAGAAGTCAATGAAGCTAAACATCATTATTTTAGAAAAGGCGTACCATAGTTAAATTATTTATAAAACACGAACTTTCTCGTGGATCTAGCAGAAAAATATAATTCATTTAGAATAACACTTAACATTAATTGGTAGGAAAATTATCATTCTCTCAGCACTGTTCATAATGGACAGGAACGTAGAGATTCGAGACACTAGGAATTACGATAGTGTTTCAAATCCTCTGTAATGAGGGCTTAAAGGCTTGGAGTGAGTCGAAAGATAAATACACATCCTATTTTTTAGTTGTACCATGCGTACCACAATGTTGCCAGGCGTTTATTGAAGGATGCTTGGGTACTTGGTACAGACTGTTACGTCTACCAAGTTTCCTAGCATCCAAGAATAAATAGGATTCATAGAAGCCAGTGTTAAGGGCATGTCATGGGTCAAGTCGTTAAATATATCGACGCAGTTAAATACCTGATGGCATTATTTTATCCACTTTCTCATTGCCTTTCGAGTGGAAGTTCAACTTTGGCACGGACGACAGATGGCGCTCTTAAACTTCTACCCCCAAAAATCGCTGTTGTCTGCTCGTTTTCCCCTTCCGCGTTTTTTCGTTATAAACTTATGATCTAACGAACTTTTAAGATAAAATTTCATATTTCCTAAGACAGATAAGCTTCTACTCCTTTCATCTTACTCCCAATTAGATTCAACCTTGTTAAAACATAATCAAATGAATTTGAGTTACAATGTCCCAAAATCCTGTGCATACAGTTACCTAGGAGTGATAGAGACATTTTTACCGATGTCTAGAGATGTTAAGCTTAAGCGAAATTGTTTTACGTTTGAATAAAAATACCGCTTCCAGTAGTACTCCTTGTTTGTGTAAGATTAGTGTAGCTGTAGAGCGTAATCGTGGTAAACGTTTAAAAATATATATTTTCAATATAAACACCGCTTCCACTAGTGGATTTATACTCCTTGTTTGTGTAAGGTTAGTGTAGGTGTAGAGAGTAATCATTATAAACGCTTAAAAATATATTTTCAAAAATGAAGAATATAGAACATTTATTTTGTATCAAAAAATATTTTGGTGCTAAGATTGTATTAGAAAAATCCAAACGGCTAGGTATTGGTAAAAAAGACATGTGTAAGCTATTTGTAGATGAGATAATGTTTTACATGTTTTAAATGAGGCTAAAACTTCCACTATTGTGTCTAAAAAAGTTGTTGGCAATGTATATTTTTTAAATATGACGGAATTGCGGTTGATATGATAGCGCCCTATTTGCGAAAAAAACCTTTTTTTAAACAGTTGAATCACTCTTTGATGATAGAATTTCAAAGGCAGAAGTTAAACGTTAAATTTGCTCGATTAATTTTGTTCGGAAAATAATATATTTAAGCGCTACGTATTACTGAAGGAGATTGATTTTGCCAATCTTTGTGAGTATTTAACTGTTTAATAATTATTTTGGTTAAGTGGGAGCCTAGCTTATGTGTGATTGGGTTGTGGCTTCCATGTTTTGGGGACATTTGCTTTTTGTGTGGCGAGGTATGATGCAGCTTTGACATGGACAAATGTTACAAATCATACTGGTAGACTAAGAATACGGTTGAGGTATAGCGAGAGGGTAGAGTTTCCACAGCAATTGAGAGATATATTGAAAAGGCTTCAACAATTGACTATTTTAAAATTGAATTCCTGCACTTGCAAAGAATTAAAAAAGCGATAGATGCATATATTTAGGTTGTTTAAGGGGTAGTGATAGTCATCTCCACTCGGAGAGGTAATATTTTGGCTATCCCAACTTGTATTTGTAATACAAAATATACAGATATTGTGTTTAATTGTGATGGCGTTTCCTGTAGAATCGGCCCCGTTTTGTTAAAAACCTTGGCAAGGTCGACATTTTGTATTTTTTTTCTTGTATCTGAAAGATCTTGTTCATTATACCATTTAGTATCCTTAAGTTATAGCATTCAATATCAGTACCAAAATATTCTTAGTTAAATAGGACGTTAGGATATTGGTGGAGAAATCTTTTCCAAAGATGGTAGCGTGTCGTTCGGAAGAAACTGAACTCCTGACTGATTCAACGAAATTTGCTATGATATTTTCCATTCGGTATTGTTCCATTTCATGCATATGTCTTAGAGTAAAGCATCTTAGTACCTTCAGACACTGCTTGGTATTTGGCTGCCAAAGACATTCACCCAAACATTAATTAGAACCATAACAACCAGTTACTAAGTTTTCCAAATAAATAATTTCTCAACCTTGACATGAAATATAGGATTAGACCTTCTTTGGCTACCTATTTTCCAAGTCATCCGGTCTTGTATAAAGCCCCATTAATATTGTTTAAGTTAAGTTATGAACACCAACTTACTTCAGGATTCGGTTTTAACAAGTGTTCCAAATAGGCTAATTGGTATGAAAAGTCACGTTGTCGTTGTTTCAATTTCTTTTCTTTCGCCTGGCAAAGATTTGACAAAACATTTTACCCTTCGAAAATTTCACGCAGGTTCGGGACAAAATTATACTCGCTAAACTCCACTGTAATTCCTGTGGTCTACAAAATTAAATAAAAATCAACTAAAAAACAAACATTCCTTTCAAAATTCTAAAAATCTATGTCTGCATACTCGCCCTTTTATAGAAGTCGGTTATGGCCCTAAAGATTTGCCATAATTATTATTCATTTATTACTGTAAGCAATTTCCTTAATGATTTCTTCAACGTTCAAATGGCTTGTCCCAAACAAGCTTAAAAATGGAAATTGTCTTGTAATCTTCTCCAACGTAGACATCTTGCCGTAATAAGTGGACGTTTTAACCGATATTAAAAATCAAGAATAATGTATTATTACCCTAGATGTGCACTTTATATATGAGTTGTAAAAATATATGTATATTTTTTAAAACAGCGTTTCTCGCTAAAAATAGAGTATCTATCACGGAAGGGGTATCAGAAGGAGAGCTAAAGTTCGATTTGGGGAAAGGAAACTATTACGGCAGAGCGTGATCGCATCTATCGCGCATCCACTTCGGCACAACAGTTGAGAAGCCAGACGTCACAAAATCCGTTAGGAAGTAAATTCAAAACAGTTGAGGCTCAGAGTAGATAACTGTAGGCGAGTTTGTTTTTTGTAACATTTTTATGTAGGCCGTAAACTGTAAAAACTGATGTTTTTCCTCTCTGTTGCGCCGATTGCGCATCTGCGAAACACTTCGCTATAGCTACAGCTCGGTAACCCAATTTAAAAGGGGGGGCTAACGGAGAATTCGGTCTCTCCAAGAGTCCTTGTGTTGTGTGATCCTTGGTGTCTATAGACCAAGTAGCGTCAATAGGCCAAAAATGAAGTCAAAGTTCTTGCAGAAACAACACGTGTTCCAACGTCTTTTCCTCAAAAAATAGGACTTTGAGAGCATGTTTGGCCTATTAACGCTACTCGATCTAAAATCAAACCAAGGAGTCTCTTATATAAGGTTCATTAGTATAAAAATTTTCCTTGCGTAAATTAAAAGTGGTCCTTGCCTTAAAAAACCTGTAAGTGACGCTTATGCCTATTTCTATTGCCTATTTTGTATGGAGTATCGTTCCTGGAGAGGTAACACAAAAACGGCCACCAAAGAGCAGTTAAATAAAATATGGTTTCCCAGCACACTACTCCATGGGGCGAAAAAAGTAGCAGTCAAAACGATGACTCACTTCAGCCTATGCCCTAATAAAAAAGTATTTGAAATGCTAGCATTAAGGCTTTTTCATTCTTCCTTTGCTTTAACAGCTACCCGATAGGTTCGTAGGTGCTTCGCATGTACAATCTATTAAAACTCAATCTAATTGACTAGAAAACTGGTGTCGGCGCAAAGTTTTAGAATTGGAATATTCAAGCGTTGTAAGAAGTATTCGTAAGTATATGTTTTATTCAATTAATCCTTATTGAACATGAAAATTTAATGCTGTAGTTGATAAATTTTCTCAATAATTTAGTTATGTGCTACGTGAATGAGCCACGTTATATTTAAAATGATAGGACCAAGGGACCGTTCACAAACAAGTTACAGGAAAATTGGATATATTCCTCCCCCAAGCTCCTTAATCATGCTTTGGCACGTCTCACCTAAAAACAATCATACATTTAACTAAAGTTCTGATATAATAGGTTTTCTCAATTTTGGGTTCGTTTGCCGTCTTTACCGACTCAAAATCTAACGTTACCTTACCTGAACTATAACAGTCTATATGAGAGTCTATGAAGCTGGGCATTTTCGCGAAATGTACTGGGTTTCCTGAAGCTCTGGCACATTTTCACGAAATTTCCGCCAGCACTCGCGTTCTTTGAAATTACATTAATTTTCGTAAAGCCTTTGTTTTTGAATTTGTTTTAATTCCTCGTGTTTTGATAAATATTTTTTCCGGATAAAAATATTAATTTTCCATTTAAGCCTATTTTTGTTTTAATTTCGAGCGCTTTAACAATTTCACGTGATGAAAAGTGAATACGGACGGACGGTCGAACCGCGCGAGGAAAAACAGGCTTTTATGTATAAGAGTAGAAGTAAAGTCCCTTGTGGCTATTACAACGGGCGCTAGCAAAATGTTTCGTTAATCCGTTCCCCTTGACTTATATTTTGGTGACAGTCTCTCCTCCTAATTGAAGTTAAAATTAAGACGGTAACTTAACTATCTTATTGAAAACTATACTAAAACCTGGCAAAGGCATGGCAAACCGACCCCATCCCCAAGAACTAATAGTGTGTTAGGCTAAGTTTGGATATAATAGTTTGTAAAAACATTGTTTCTGAAAAAGGAACCTCGTGCAGATATTTCATGTGGGTGGATCCAAAGACTATTTGCATTCCGGTGCAAATTATTATTGATGCGCTCTCGCATATTAAAGTTGACCACATTTATGAAGACCCATTAAGATGTGTTACACTTCTATACAATTTGTGGGACACATGTACCGACATTAAAATGTCGATTGGTAGTTACTGCGTACCGATGAAAGCTTACTGTTATTTGGACGGAAGCAAGTAAGTGGAATTAATGTTTTTAAAGTACCATGATAAATGTAAAACGATTTCAAAACATTTAGAATTCAAGAAGACGTTTTGGCAGAAAAAGGACATTTATTGGGAATTTTCATTGAAGATAAATGGTTTTCATGAAAAAAGTTCTTATTTTATCGCATAAAATAAGTACTTACTACTTATAACTATAATAATATAATGTTAAGTCATTCGATAATTATTTTAAACAACTTGTATTGATGGTTGCGCGACTCTTATACTAGAACCGGAAGGGAATCCCATCGCGTTGTCTGCTACAGTGTGAATAGCTGAATTCGGATTCAAGTGTTTATTGCCTACTTGAGCCAACGGTTTAAGACACCAACTAAAGCAATTTTCATTTGAAAAATGCAGTTTAGACTTTGAAATATTATTTTGTTCTCCACTCGCTCGAGCCCCCTTAAGGCATTAAGCGTAGCAACATCGACAGAAGCTCGTTAGCTAATCAGGGAAGGGAAGGGAATTTGAGGTTGGTAAGAGTCTTGTATCAGTTGTACAACATTATGGATATGTAGAGTGCCATTCTTCTCTTATTATTCCTTTCTGCTAAAACCCATAGAGAAAAATTAAGCTTTTATTTATTATTTCTTTATCAACCCCAAAATGGTTTAAGAAGCGGTTGCCTTTTTTAACTATGTCGGACGACAAGCATGCAAGAGATTATGATCCTTAACAAGTAGAAAGCGTAACCGGCTCGTTACCCGTGGGATGAAGTCGTAAGCTATACGTTCTCGTAACGACCCGCCTAAATCTACGCGCTTATGGATAATGACTAGTTATAAAGTACTTACGGGGCTATAGATTATTATCAAAATGACTTTATATAAAATGAAATGTGTTTTAGTAGCGTATCGTCACCCGCAGTGGTGAATGTGGAGTCGTCCGATATTGATAGTGCCATGAGTCAATCATATACTAGCTCCCTATAAGTTACTCGGTCACACTGGCCTTATGTATCCAGCATTTTCCTTGGCATTTTCTTCCGAATAGTCGAGAGGAGGGGAGGCGGGTGAAAGTGATAGTAGACGGCGCCCTCTCTTCGGGCTTTGAAATTAATATATCGAGAACTTAAAAGTGACGATAGTTCCAAATGGTATTAACGGTTTTGGCTTCTTTGCGTCATATTCAATCTTTTGCTAATTTAAAAATAATTTGGGTTTCACAACAGGCTTCGTTAAAAATGGGTTTGGCCTTTCTTTAAGTTTTTCTATTAGTTCTTTAGACGCATTATGAAAAAGTTTAGTAAGGTTTTCGAGATGACTATTAAGTTGTTGTTTAGCTCTTTTTTTTAATAAATAGTTCCTGCCTTTGAATTGAAAAGAGTTTCTTTTATTTGGGCTATGTCAAAAAATATCCAAAATTCTGCCATTTTAATGCGAAAAAATAAAACGTCCTTAACCCATTAAAATAATTTCAAAGATAAAATACGACTGTGAACCGTCCGCAAACAATCACAACATTTCTGAAGCGTCGTCTGCTTATACTAACTACCTTTCAGTTCAAAGTCTCATTGGTTGATCTCCTTTTCCGGTTTTTTACGGGAAATACGCAAGTCGCATATAGGTAACACTTTTTCGGCGAAAGAAAATGCTAGATACGTTAGGCCAGTGTGGCTGAGTATTTTATAGGGAGCTAGTATATGATTCAATCATGATAGTGCCGATGGAAAAGAACTATCGCAGTTCCTTGAAAAGTACGTAATGATTGGCCTACCAAAGGCTTGAGGCTTGGCCATTGTACGGATTTCTGATTTTTTTTTGTAACATTTTGTTTGTTTGCGTAATATGGTAACTTAAAATAAATCATAATCACAATATTTCTTAAATATGCCTAACACTAATACGAGTGTAATAGCTCTGTTTTGTGTTTTGAGATCGGATGAAATTGCCAAACCATTTTAGACATTTTGTCCGAGGCTTAAAGAAATAAAATTAATGTTTCTCACTTGTTTACTTAGTCATTCCGATACACGTGAAGTTCATGATGAAAATGACTCAAGTGATGAAGAAGTTAACGAGGATGAACCATGTGTTCATTTGGAGTCCTTAGTTGGCAACGAAAAAAATAATACCTTGGAGGCTGAGTGTGAAAAAGCTGCTTTTGAAATTGATTCGAACGATGATGTTTTCTAATTAAAAAATAAACAAGCAACGCAAAAATACTCCTTTTTGGGGTCTAGTATTTGAGAATGTATGAAATTTCAGAGAAATAAATGTATCTTTTTGAATAAAGGGTTTCATTATTAACCTTAATTCGCACTTAATACCCTGCAGTTGATTAACAAAAAGCAAAAGTAAATGAATATTCAGGTTAAATAACTTGATAGTCTTTTCTACTCAGAGAGGTAATATTTTGGTTTACCCAACTTGTTTTAAAATGGTTCTATTAAAAATCATATTAGGTCGTAGTTTCGTTTTCACAGTGAACACATACAATTTAATTATTTATATTTAATATATATATATATATATATATATATATATATATCTATATATATATCTATATATATATATATATATATATATATATATATATATATATATATATATATATATATATATATCTATATATATCTATATATATATATATATATAGATATATATATATATATATATATCTATATATATATCTATATATATATATATATATATATATATATATATATATATATATATATATCTATATATATATCTATATATATATATATAATATATATATATATATATATATATATATATATATATATATATATATATATATATATATATATATCTATATATCTATATATATATATATATATATATATATATATATATATATAATATATATATATATATATATATATATATATATATATATATATATATATATATATCTATATATCTATATATATATATATATATATATATATATCTATATATATATATATATATATATATATATATATATCTATATATCTATATATATATATATATATATATATATCTATATATATATATATATATATATATATATATATATATATATATTTATATATTTATATATTTATATATTTATATATTTATATTTAATTATTTGATTTAAAAGAAGTATCATCCACGAACCAAGTTTTAAATAATTGATTTGTTTTAAACAATTCTGTTTAAAACACTTATTGAACCCATTATAGCTTTAAAGCATCTACTCTAGTTTTTTATACACAAAGGGTGTAGGCCTCGTGAAAAAAATCGGTCTAATTCCGCGAATGCTGTCCAACGGTTTTTTTTCATAAAATTTTGCTTTCTCCTTTCCGTTTGTCAGCCTCTTAATAGGTTAAGATTTAGGTGCAATTAAATCGCGCCGTCACGTGTGTACACCCGCAGCCTGCACGCATTCTCTGTTTTGAATGAGTTTGCTCTAACAACATTGTCTTGAAGTTTGTGCTGAAAAAATGGGGGAGAAAACTTTCTCTGGTAACTTTAGTGAAAATTATTAAATTTCGAAATATTTTCAAAAAGGTTTCAAATAATTATTTCAGATTTGTTGGGGATGGGTATTCCTAATATGTAACTATGTATTCTAGTGTAGATCATTATTCCTAGCATGTAACTATGTATTCCAATATAGTGAACTTTAACCCATATGTCGATAACGACCTATAAATAGAACCCCCTTCGATAATAAACCTTCAAACCTAAATAAACATAGATCTTAGGAAATGTGTCGACTTCATATACAGTTACATGGTATGGATTAAGGATTTACTAATAAATAATTTAGTAATTATTTATTTAATAAATAGTAGGTAAATAAATATGGTTAGTTATATATGTTGCTTCTGCTTGGTAAAAAGGTACACCTTCCTTGCATGTTCGAAACACATCAGATTAGAGTTTTCCGTTGCGTAATTGTCTCGTTTACGGACGTTTTCAATAATTTTGAGTCTCTGCGCTCCCATTTGTATAGAATTCACGTTATGAAAGGGTAAGTAATTCAACTAGAAATAGAATCTGCCACAAATATGTTTAATGAAGCTGTTGAAGTAGTAAATGACAAAATTACTGATGATGGACCAAGTGTAGAACTTGATGGGTTACAGAGCTCAGAATCAGGAAGTTACGATAGTGAGTCAGATATTTCCCATTTGGAAAGCATTGAGAGAAATGCAGCAATAAAGTAGCTAGAGATCAGAGAAAAACATAAGCACCCCATATCAATAACAACTAGTATTTCCAACAGCGTTCTAAACTTGGTGTCCGGATGCATAGAGGCTTGCTTAAGATTATGTAGAGAGCATGGGGCAGTGCCGTCGTTTAGCATAAAACAGTCACTATATAATGTTATAAAAAGTGAATACTTTTTAAATAAATTTGCAAAGAAATTTAAATCTGATTGAGCCAATTCATTCTGTTCTTGGCACGAGGAGGGTGAATGGAAAGATTTTAAAGGACACCGCTAGTTATGTGCCTACCAACGAAGTTTTAAAAACGTTTCTTCCTCATTCCGATGTTTGGGGGGGAGTTTTTAAAAAGAAACGTTGACAAAATGACAGGTTTTTGAGTGACTTTAATCAAGGAAGCGTATTTAAAAATTAGCCGCTTTTCGGCAAAGATTCAGAAAGTATTCGTCTTTATTTTTAATCAGATGAAGTGGAATTAGTTAATCCGTTAGGCTCGAAAAGGGGCAAGCATAAAACTACGTTAGTATATTATAGACCTTTTCACCGGTAGAGCGAGGGTATAAAGGGGGTAAAATTCTCGAGAGGTGAGCATGCGCAGAAAGAATGTTTGTTGCCAGTTGTATTTATGTAACCATTGCTTTTACCTTACTAGTTAGGCATTCGAGTTTATTTTTATAAAACAGTGTTGTACTAATGGTTGTTAAAGTATAAATTCCTAGCTGAAACTTTATCGAACTCAATTGATAGGCGTAAAATTGGGGTAGTTTATAATATTCTACAGGCTGTACTACAGGCCAAATTGGGCGCCAAGGCTTACGAGCGTGTTATACGCGGGTTAACGCGGCACTTTTCGGCACGGCATCGGCGATGTCCGCCGATGAAGCGATGATCCCATACGGTCGCCGAGGCTTAGTGAGTTTTAACCAATTATTTTCATTACACCGTTTCCGTTAGAACTTAAACACTGTTTATTTCTTACCGTGGTTTTAATTTTACTCTCTCGGTTTAAATACTAGGCATTTTATTTTAATATTAAATCACAAAATATTCTAAAACACGTCCATCGTAGTTTATTTTACACGTTAACTCCATAGAAGCGTAAAACTCATGGCGCCAAACATTACAACTGCTCATGCGCGGCCATAAGTGTGAAAAGGCTAATTACGTTGGAAATATAAATCCAAAATATTGGAGCAAATTAAGTTTTATTAAACTAGCTCTAGCGGTTAGATATCCCTTTATTAAGAAATATGGATACGCCACTACTTGACGATTTGGAGAGCTTAGAAATGGATGGAATTACCTTAACAGCAAAACAATCAAGGGAACCGTTGCAACTATTTCAAGTGATAATTTATCTAGTCATGGTTAAGGTGGGTTTTCACAGTGCTTTCGGGGAAAGAATTTGTTATCACTGTATGATTAAAAAGGAAAAAATACGAAATGGTTTCGATGAAAGTGATCTGATAATGAGGACTGAAGGTATGCACAAGTACCATTTGGATGCTGTTTTATTGGACGCGTCTATATACGGAGTTAATGGACCATCGCCCATCTTAATTTCAATGTTACCGAATAATTGCCTCTCGATATTATGCACGACATTTTATACGGGGTTGTCCCACTATTAATAAAATTAGTTTTAAACCACATGATAAATGAAAAAATATTATGATTAGACAAAATAAACTCGGTCTTTCAAGATTTTCAGTACAAAGATTTAGTTTTTAAAGACAAATGCATTGATTGTGGGGATCACTTTTGGGAAGCTCTTCTAATTTTCATTGAAACTGAAGAGATCATAACAGCCCCAGTTATCGATTTGGATTGGTTACCACATCTTTATGAAAACGCAAGCCAAACAGCAAACATGGTATTATTTAAAAAATAATTCAAAATTATGCCTTTGCACTGTCATTTTTCTTTTTCTTAATCAGCTTGGAGAATATGGGATTGGATCAAGGTGTGGACCAGAAGAGAATATAGACTGCCGTATACGCCAGTTCACTCATGGTTCACTGGCGTATACGGTAGTCTGGTGGAGGGGGGAGGGTTAATTACTTCCCCCTTTTCGTTCTTCTCTCTCGGCGGTGGTGCGCCAGAGGAAAAATATGGTTGGGGGGGGGTTTGATGACGTCACGTATCACGTGATGTTGTTGACGGGAAATTTGAATTTATAGGGGTATTATTTCGGTGTATTTTTAGGATATTGTGTCTATTTAAGATATAATTTACGGGTAATTCTATAGGTTCATTAGTTCCTTTCTATACCAACCCTTCCGGTAATGTTATTCTTTGTTTGTATAAATGTTTATGTTATTGTTATCCTAAAGAACTAGTTTTAATTGAGATAAGGTTTACATTGCAAAATACATTTACAAATTAAGCTACGACGCGGTTCTAGATGTACTCATGTTTTGTATTGTTATTATTAGATGTATCTTTAGGATTTTGTACTCATGTTTTGTATTGTTATTATTAGACGTATCTTTAGGATATTGTACACATTTAGTGGATAGTTTCTTGGTAATTCTATAGGTTCAATAGGCCTTTTCTACACACACCCTTCCCGTAATGATGTACGATTTTGAGGTCTCCATGGATGCTTATGTCATACTAAAGAACTAGATTAGGTTTACATTGCAAAAGATACAAATTAAGCTACGACGCGGTTCTAGGTGTACTCATGTTTTGTATTGTTATTATTAGGTGTATCTTTAGGATATTGTTTACAGTTAGGTTATAATTTACGGGTAATTCTATATGTTCAATAGATCCTTTCTAAACACACCCATCCTGTAATGCTACTCTCTGTATGATTTTAAGGTCTTATATTAAAGAACTAGTTTTAAGTGAGATATGGTTTACATTGAAAAAAGGTACAAATTAAGCTACGATGCGGTTCTAGGTGTTCTCTTGTTTTGTTTTGGTTAGTAAACGAGTTACTGGGTTAAAACGATACATTTAAGTATCATAAAAGAAGAAATACGGCAGTTTTTTACACAATTTTGTCGCAGATCAATAAGCTATAATTAGTTAAAATGAACAAACATAACTAAAATGTCAGAAAATTAGGTTCACATTAGTTTTAATACGATTTGGTAGTTGACAAGTAGTTAAAATGCAAAAAAATTACTTATAAAACATCAGAAAATACGAATATAGAATGCATGGTAAATAAGCTCAATACTAGTTATTAAACTAAAAATCCTCATAGGATTGACTGAAAAATATATACGCGCTAAAATATTTATATACAGTTAAAATGCGCAATCGTTACTAAAAAACATCATTAGAAAATACGAATTACAATGGTTTTGATATCAAACAAATTCCCTAAAATGCAAAATTAATACTACTTCAAAAAAGATGATTAAGCACATAGACATTTACCATCATAGAAAATAGAACAATATTACAGCATGCGAGATTATTAAGTACATATATACCCGTGTACCTTCATAGAAAATATAGCAATACTACAATGGTTATTATACGATTTTAGTACAAATATTAGGCTAATTATTAAACTAAAATTGTTCACAGGATAGACGAAAAAATATATTTTTCTATACACGCTAAAATACTGATATATTATTACGGATAAAAATATCGAAATATTACTAAAAACATTACTATAATTATCATCAAAAAAATTACACTTATACAAAACAATTTAATACTAATTTTTATACTAAAGTGCTTATATATACTAATTAAAAAAAGGCTTACTAAATGCAAAAATATTACCAAAAACGCTGCGTATTCGTTAAAATATTGTTACATGTTAATAGTTGAAATACATTAATATTACTATAAATAATACTCGAGATACTAATTAAAAAACTGATTCAGTTATCGAGATATATACAAGTAACTTATGCGGAAAATGTCAAAGATACTAGTTAATATACCCGTATGGGGTAGTTTTATAATCAGATATTATTCTAACTTTATCCATTACGACCTGATATGTTTTGGTCTGGTTGATCGTGATCAGAGTGTGATCTTTTAGACGTCTGATTTGAGGGCCCATAGGGACTTGAACCGAGTTCATTAGAGGTTCACCTTCATTGTTTACTCCCAGTAGTTTCTTCATTGTTTCGAAATTTATATAATTTTCTGTAGAGGCGTTCAAATAAAATCCTTTAACTTTGATAATGTTGGTTTTAGTGCCGGTTTTAGGGTCTAGAATGTCCATAGAATAGTTCTTTGGTCCAGCACTCCCCCATTTACAAATATAGGCGTCTTGCCCATAAGATTCTAATTCATTTTTTAGTTGCCCCAAATGATCGCCTGTGGGTAGCAAATGAGCGCCGCCTGGCGAGAGGTACACTAAACTATCCGTGTTATAATAAAAACAAAGCTCTCCGACCTTTTCAAGATGTTTTAGTAAATGTAATCGGGCCATAGCTGTTGTGTAACAAGCGATAACTACGTTTGTGTGCTTGTGCACAATCTCGTTTTCCATTATATTTTCATGTTTTACGAGTACTGTGTTTTCGTTGATTGTTAGTAAACTTTTAACACACCTCTACCGAATTAATTTTTGGCCAAATTTACCCCAAAAAGAGTTGAGCATAAGTTTGCTAAGACATCCGAGACCTTCATTTTTCTCTACTTTGGTGATATCCAGTTCTACACCCTCTTCGTCTTTGAAACTTTTGATATAGTTCTCTTTATCTTCTTGAGTCTGACAATCTGCCGGGAAGCCGCTAGCTAGGGTTTTATACTCTAACAAGGTATTAACATAATCTTTAAAGGAATGGTTCACTCAAAAATTTTTTTGTCTCTTAGCGTCAATAGTACTTTTATAAAGAAAGTGGTACTACTGAAATTAAATTATTAGCGATAGTTTTCATTTTATAATTAAAATAAAATTTTATATGGACAAAACCCTTAACCTCTATCTCTAAACTTCACTGTCGTGCTTTTCCAGACCTGCCAGATGACTGGCTGGTTTAAATAGCGTTTAGCCAATAAGATTTTAGCACTCTAAGCAGAAGAATTTAGGTCGGGTTTTTTTTGAGTCTGACTCTGACAATTTCGTCTTCAAGTATGTTTAGCTCTCGTCGTTAGTCGTTTCGTTGATCAATTTGAATCAAAATTAATTGCCAAAATGCCAAGTTGTATTATAAAAGACTGTCAGTGTTAACTCTAGGTGTGCGGTTAGTTTTTATACTGTTCCCGATCACTGTAAGTACCCTTATAGTGCATTAAAATGGTTACGATATGCCAGATTCCCTAGTGTACTAGCTAGGCCTTTGCTACGGGCTTGACTACGGCTCTCTCTACGGGCGCTGCCAACGTACCTTGTCGCCGGTCTAGCGCTCAACCGCGCAATAGTCGAGTTTACTTTTTAGTAGAAGCTTGTCCTATAGATACCTCGGCCAATAAGATGGAGGACTGAATTAATATATGAGAGTGACGTATCGTACTCTCTCTGGCTTTGCGGAAAAGCACCATACAGGCGCTATAGGGTCCTCAATGCAATTAGTTTTTCTGATTTAATTTAAAATATACTTAATGTAAAATTTTTTCAACTCTCGACATCTTGGTTTTGGGTGTAATTAAAGGGATTACAGCAAAAAAAGTTTATGGGTGAACCATTCCTTTAAACAGTCCTCCCTGTTTTGTTTTGGGGTCGTACTATGTCACTTTGTATGACCAAGCCTCGTACATTCGCGCGATTGTGAAACCATTCTCTATTGCATGACGTAACTCGTCGACTATCCATGTACCTCTCAATTCTCTTTTTTCAGGAGTATGTTCGCAATCACCTTGAAACTGGGTTTTACAACATGTGTAGCATAACGGAAATGTTAATTTTCCGTTAATACGAGCGGGCAGAACGGGGTGAATTAGGTTTTGGGCCGGTAATACGTCGCATTTAAGAAGACCATCAAACGAAAATATGTCGGGAAAGTTGTCTAATATTATTTCAGGATGGCCTATAGGTATCATGGTGGTTTTGATAATGAATGAGTATAGACTTGTGAAATCTACGTAATGAATTCGCTCTGATCCTGTTGTTTTATGATATAGTTTTGTTGCGCAACATCTTCCTCCGAAGAATGCATCACGGGGGTTTAATCTTTTTACTATTTTGTCATTGAAATGGGGATGGGTATTCCTAATATGTAACTATGTATTCTAGTGTAGATCATTATTCCTAGCATGTAACTATGTATTCCAATATAGTTTTAAATGTCATTACATTTACTTTATAGTTGAGTGATTCTAGCTTTGTCAACACGTTCATGTTTTTAATATATCTAGAATTCAAAGTTTGCGCAGGGTCTCCGTGCAAAGGCTTGTTTCTGTTTAAAGGAAAGTGTATTTTACACCCATGGTAGAAACACCCCCAATACTCAAATATTTCTTGGTTGATTTCACAAAATCCGTGTACTCTAAGTTTTTGGATTCTGGTTTCTTTCCCTCTAAAGGATGATTGGATAGATTTATTTCGTTTGTGCGCGGTCCACTCAAGCCACTCTATAGCCCCTATTGACTGATTTTCGCTAAGTCTATAATAATTTGCCGGTATGATGCCTATAGTATTGGGATTAAGATAATTTCGGCGAAACACGTGAGAGCACACGCCGGGAAGAGTAATAGCGCCGCAATTAAATGGATCAACGCCTGTTGCTTTAAGCAGTAGTGTACGAAACGTTACACATCCTAGGAATAGTAAAATTGTGTCGTTCTCACAATAATAATTGAGTTCCTTCAAGAAGTCGAAACCTTTACCTTTACTATCTTCGGAGCTATGCCATTTTAAGAAGGCATCTAAATTTTTCCTTGTTAAATATTGACAACCATACGCTTCGATTGGGGGTAGATTACTTTCTATAACATAATTGGTTTCATCCTGTCTATTTACATCAAATTTATGTTCTATTACATTGAATAAAAAATGTGGAAAATACCCTTTGACTGCGTCTGATATACCAAAAGTAGCGGGAAACTTTGCTAAAGCTACAGGGATGAAATTATAAGAATCCAGAAATAGCAAGTTAAACAATTTCATTTCTAAAATTCGAGTTCCGTTAATTTTCAAAGACGGAACGAATTTTTCATCTCGATTAATGATTTCTCTAATTAGTAATTGATTATCATAATTACTGCCAAAATGTGACAGTATGATGACGTTCTTAACGGCATGCAATTGCATTAAATAATCTAAAAATAAAGATATAGGATTACCGCCTGAAAATTGTTGTTTACGCTTACCAAACTGACTACACATAATACAGTTAAAATTTAGGGATGTTTCATCTATACAAAACTCACACACGGTTATACTGACTAATAGGATAGCCTTGTTTTCGTAGGCTCCTAATCTTTCCTGACATACCTTCGTTTGCACACATTCTATATCAAAGAAAATGTACATAAGATTTGGCTGATTATGTTTAGGTTTCTTAATGGATGGCACTTTCAGAGGTTTGTCTGTGATAACCTGGATATAACATAAGTGATTGCTGGGCTGATATTTCTTACAGACCTGACAAAATATCTCCCCACACGTATGCATCTCAGTTCTACAGGAAAAATCAATAATATTTAAACAGTCTTTACAGTGAAAAAGACGTTCGCATAGGGACTTTTTATTGCTGGAAGATGCTAAGTGGCTTTGATAGCAATCATCGCCTAGGAACTTTCGTAAACAAGACTCACAAGCTATCTTGGGGCCTTGGCAGATAGTGGGTCTCATACAACTAAAGCAAAAGTCATTACATTTATGCGATTGTATTCGCCAATAAGGTACGAGACATTTTTTCACAGAATCGGTCGTGATTGAAAAGTGGTCTTAATTTCGTAATAACGTTATAATGGTTATTTTCATTCAATAAAAAGAGGCGGGGCCTAGTATCATATGGATCATTTTCGCCTAAAATCAAAACAGGGACGCTATTTTCGAATTTGTAGACGAAAATCGAATATTGATTTAAATAAGATTTGAACCTTTCAAACGATTCGGCAGTCTCACACTCACTAACTTTTACATCGGCCTTATAACATAAATCTAAAGCCTCATTTCTTTGTAGTGTGCCCTTTGGATCTATTTTAGATATAGTTACATATCGCGTTTTTAGAGTCTTGTCACCCGTTGTATCGTCGGCGTAAGCTCTATGAGTCATAGCTACACATAACGCTTGAGCTAAACACAGGTTGTCAGAATTGACTATACGTACAATACCCCGTCTATCTTTACAGAATAGATTGAAAGGTTTAATCCCTCGTGCTACAGGGCGTCCTTTACCCTCCGGTATTCTTACAATGCTAAAAATAATTTTAACAGGACCTAGGAAAAATGCTTCCATTTCGTCATCATAGAGCATAACACTAAGCTGGTCAAAAAGAATATTGGGGTCTACTTGATCAGCTCTTCTAAAGGATAATTCTAGTTCGGATCTGCAAATATTTGCGGCACTCTTTAAAGTAATTTGGACGTAATCTGTAGGCCTATACTTACTAAGAACGCACTTGGTTACGGTACATACACTAGCGACGGGATCGTCAGTAACTCTAAGAACTACCTCTCGACCATACATGTTAAAATGTTTGTAAAATCTCTCACTTTGACCTATTATCTCGCAAGAAGGTAGGTTGTCAATAGGTGCGGGCTGGTCCGTTTCTCCTCATCCCCATTGTACGTCGATATCATCGTCAGAAAGCGCCTCTTCAGATCCGTGCTCCCTCGGTAGGGTATCGTTCAATAGTATCTCCTTTTCGGGTGGTCCTTGATCCTTTCCGTCTAAAAACTCAGCTATCTCCTTGTCATATTGTGAGTTGTTGAAGTCGGCGATTAGTGTTTCTTGTATACCCAGCTCAATTTCTTCTTGTCGTTTCGCTAGACGATCGGTGTATTTAGTTCTTAAGGGACTAGGAATTAGATTCCTTAAGTTTTCCAATTCATCTATAGTATTACAGTCCTCTGGTACTCGAGCAACTGTTTTCATATACTCGAGTAAGTCGAGGCAAGCTTGAATGACATTTACGTCATCCTGTACTACGAGTTGTGGTGGAGTCTGCGGTCCGTACTACGGATCTAGTCGCAGATAAGCGCATAGGTAAAAATAAAACTCATATATTAAACGTAACGGCCAGGGTCTATTTATAGTCAGTTCGTTCAAGGCTGTACGAAGAGTTTCAAGATCCATGTTTATCTGTAGGTGTTTGAAGATCGACTGTGTATTTTGATCATTTCCTAAGCCGCTTTTATACTAAATTTTTTAATAAACACGCCCACATTCCTCAATAATTTAACAATAGCCTGATTTATTGCTTAGCAGTCACCAGATGCTTTCTCACAATGCATTTCTGACACACGCTTGTTAATAGTTTAGATCAAAAGAACGTTGGATTTGCTTTATGTCAAATAAATTTTCAACAAAAGAGTGGCCTAAAAATAGAATTTTGTTATAAACACTGCAAACAAGAGACATTTTTATTGGGCTAATAAATGAAAAACATGGTGTGTAAAAAGTTTTTAGTGATTCTCGATTGTGACAATATCCTTTGTTATCTTAAAGTCTGTTAAATAACAACATTCCGAATTTCTCTAACAGGTCATAAAACAATTGTACATTTTTCAAAATGTTACTTTCAACTCTACCTTTAGCTAACCTATGACCCTATAGTTTCCCACGGTCATGAATGAATGTGTAGGAGAGAAGTCAGCCTACACAATTAAAAAAAGCATTAAATCCCCAAAATAAATTCCGTTCATAACAATGCAATAGCACGGGTCAACCACCTCCTAAAGACCTTGCCTGAACGTGTTTACGGAATAGGTAATAAAATATTTCATAAACCAGCTAGCAACTAGACATTTAAATCAAACGTATTTAATTCCTTAAGAGGCTAAATTTCTAAACTTTTTAAGAAGAGACAGTGGCCACTGAGCTAGTATTCGTTATGAAAAGGTTTATCAAAGGAATGAGATTCTCAAAACAAGTCGAATAGCAAACATTAGGCGTCTTTCGCATGGATTAGAACAAAAGACCTTTCTCCACCGATGTGTATACAAAACTCGTATAACAAATGGCGTAAATGTGTATAATAATTGAGATTGATTGGGATGATTTCAGAGTACAAAGATAATTTTAGCTACTGGCTAGTGTAGTGATAGACTGTAGTACCTTTAAAAGGGACACAATTGATTGTGAAAGGTTTGTAAATAAAGAAAGCTAAACCCAGAGCAATTTGGTCCTATATGGACAAAGAATTCTAGTTTTTAATTAACCCTGAAAAGGGGTTAAGACTTTGGAACACCAAATTTTAAAACTATTAGCGCATATTAACTCGTATCATGTGGACGTATAGTTTATCATTCTGTAATAAAAACAGCACAGAACAACGTTTCTTCTTCTAACGTTTATTTGTAAACCCTAATTGAATACACCTGTTAATCCCACTAAAAAGATTAAAGACTTTGTGAGAAACAAAAGGATTTGAGCATGATTTTTCTGCAAAATCAATCTTAATCTCATCAAAGTTCTGTATAAGCGTAAATATCTGACAAGAAATGTTTTACTCGACCCAACTTGCTAACAATGTTGAACCCCCAATTATTTAATATCGGCTTAAGAGACTTCATCGAGCGGGAAAATCACAATATATTGTATGGTTTGCGATAAAAAGGTTAAAAAATGTACTGTTTTTTAACAAATTTTTGATTAATCCTAGATTGATACAGCGTTTACTTGAGATGTAAGCACTGAAAGTTTTTGATTTAGCTGCCAGATTGAAGGTAAAATGGGGTATTTAGGATAGCTTTGTTACATTATTTGCTATGTTAAAGATGATAAAAGAGCGTTATTTCGGGCATCTTTAAAAAAAGAACGAAATTAGTCTCCTAGTCTATAGTTCTGGAAAAATACTCATATATTTTCATGGTTTCGGTTAACGCACCAAAAAGGCCTTTTAAACTTGTCAGGATAATGACTGCGGGGCAAACCCCTTGAATTAAATGTTTCGTGGTAGGAAGAGTCACCAACTAACAAAACAATAAATCAAAAAATAAATTCCATTCATAACAATACAAATGGTTCGACCATGCCCCTAAAAGCCATCACGTCTGAACGAGGTTACGTATAAATAAAAAACTGATGGGGATAAATCCTTTTGTTATGGATCAAGTTCGACCTCTTCCCCCTCCCCCCTTTAATGTCATAAAACCAGGTGGGTGGTCCAATTAAAGAAAGGACAATAAATTCCAATGTATCTAAAAAAAGCTATGAGCATCAGACAACAATCGAGGGAAGCACCACCCTAAAGTCTGAACATCTCAAGAATGAGCGACCCTAACCACTAATACTATTGTTATCATATTAAATTTAATCAAAGCAGTCGTCAAATTTTGTAACTATTGGTGTAAAAATTCGTATTTTTCATGATATTCAAATTTACTAGTAAGGAACAATTTTAATGACGTAACTGAATGTTTAAACTTAACCATTTCGTAAGATTTCTCTCTTTTGTTAGTCCGTTTGTACGTTTCGGTTTGTAATATTCCCCCGTTTGTATATACTCTCGTATTGTATCTAGACTCTTGTGCCATGGAGGGGGGTCGTACCCAAGCCCTGCAGGCTTCACGACCCTATCCCTCGAGCCTTATTAAATAAATAAATAAATAAATTGCAACGATAAGAGTAAAGTTAGTTTTGAGGTATAGAAAATTAAATTCCTTAAGTCTGCAACACCATCGCGTTATGTATTGAAATTAATGATTCTGAAATTAATGAAAATATGCTTTTCATCGAATCATTTTGATAAATATATTGCGAAAATCACCGCAACGTTCTTAGTCATGTGAACTCTTTTTCAAATGACTCGTTTCGTCATTTTAAGGCAACTAAAGAAACAAAGTGAGTTGGATTAACTGAAGTCAGTACTTTTTCAAACTTTGTATGCAATTCTTTGGGGAATTTAGGAAACCCAAGTAAGCATTTTTATAGAAAAATGTTGCGTACAATTTTTCCTTCTATTGCTAGAGATCCACGATTCATGCACTGACATTAGCTAAATGACACTCTGTGTTGTACTTTGAACTTTTCGCTGGTGCTATATTCTGTTTTAGTAAATAGGGATGTATGTTTTTTCTAAAGGCGTTAGTTAAAATCTGTGTTTTTCCCTAGAACAGTGTAAATAACAGTGATATTCTAGTGTGAAACTATGTAGATGATTCGACATTGTAAACATACACTTTTTTTAATACTCGTGTTCGAATGGATGGACGTTTCCTAAGAAATACTTTGTTTAATTAGCTTAGTCTCTGTATAGTAAAACATTGCTATACTATTTACTGCGAAGAGGGGGGGTTTAAGAGGTATTAAATTTTTATTTAAATAGAAAATAATTGGTGAAATTTTGCTAAATCAAAAGTGTTTTGGTGAAACATAGAGTAATTTTGATAAATTCTGCTAAAATTTATCGAAACGTTTTAATTAATTTGAAATGTTTTTCAAATGACTCGTTCCGTGTCAGTCAATTGTCACGTGCATGACTGATTTCGTGTCGGTGGTCTATTCAATTTACCATGTATTCCTATGGGTTTTTAAGAATTTTAAATGCTCAATTTCGTTGCGAAAAAATGTAACGTGGTTGATCAAAAACGTTTCGATTGTTTTTTACTTTTAACACGAAATGCGTTGTGAATGATGCTTCTTTCAATACCGTTTTTACGTTTTCCACAAATTTTTGATTTACGCTGCCGATAATTTTGATAAATATAGTACGTTTAGGTCAATGCTTTGGTCTAATGATATATTGCCTTTCTGTTGACGCAACGGAAACATCTCAAACTTGTTGAGACTTGTCCTAATAATGCCCTCGGGGCAAACACCTGTAATCAATTAAATGCTTGAAACCCCTCGTAGGATGAATCACCAGCCCCTATTAATAAAGCAATAGATCACTCTAAATATAAATTCCATTGATTCAATACAAATGGTTCGACTCCCTCCCCCCAAAGCCATTAAGACACGCCTGGACATGTTTACGTATAACTAAACAACAGATGGAATGTCTTAACACGTTGGTAGTGAGTCATAAATCACTCTAAATATAAATTACATTGATCGCAATGCAAGGAATCAAGTGACATTGCCATGCCCCCCCCAAAAAAGACCTTTAGACACGTCTGAACGTGCTTGCGTATAAATAAAAACAGATTGGGATAAATTCTTTTGTTATGAACCATGTTCGACCTCCTCCTCCCCCTTAATGTCATGTAACCTACACCTGCTGGGTTGCCAAAAGGGGATTTTGTAAACTATAGAGAGTCATTTCAGTTCCGAACTCTGGAGAAAAAGGTTGTTGACAAGGTTAGTAAGAAATCATGTGTTACGGTATATGTAATTCTTTCTTGATTAAAATGTCGCTTAAAACGTGTGCTAATTAGAAAATATATGAAGCAGTCTAGCTATATTCGTGTATATTTTAGTTAGGATCAGCATTTTATGATGTTTTATAGTAATATTTGTTCATTTTAACTGATTACCAGCTACCAAATTGTGTAAAAACTGCCGTAATTCCCCTTTTATGATATTAAAATGTGCTATTGTTTTAACCCTGTAACTCAATACCCAATACACAAAAGGAGTACACCTAGAACCGCGTCGTATTCGAACCTTCTTCAATAAACTATGTAAACCCTATCTCAATTAAAACTAGTTCTTTAGTATAACATAAGCATACATGGAGAGACCTCAAAATCATACAAAGAATAACAACAAGGGAAGGGTAGGTGTAGAAAGGGCCTACTGAACCTATATAAATCATACCCTAAATGTACACAATATCCTAAAGATACACCAAATAATAACAATACAAAACATGAGTACACCTAGAACCGTGGCGTAGTTTAATTTGTACCTTTTGCAATGTAAACCATATCGCAATTAAAACTAGTTCTTTAGTATGACATAAACATGCATGTAGATACCTTAAAATCATACACAGAATAACATTACGGGAAGGGTGTGTGTAGAAAGGGTTTACTTGAACATATAGAATTATCAACAAATTACACCCTAAATGTACACAATATCCTAAGGATACACCAAAATATTACCACTATGGACACTGAGCGCCTTCAACACCAATAAATTACGTGACGTCATACCGATACACCAAAAATCCTCTATAAATTCAAATTTCCCGCCAACAAAATCACGTGATACGTGACGTCATCAACCCCCTCAACCATATTTTCCCCCTTCAGGCACGGTACCATCTAGAGGAACGAGATGGATAGAAAAGGGGGGGCAACAAATGGGGCTACGTAAAGGCCGCCTGTATACCGAATTAATTCGCTATACAGGCGTCTATACTCTCTGACGATACCCTTATTTTTCACGCATAAAGTTAACTAACTAAGATAAACAAAGTTCTTACACATTTAATTCTGACACCCCCACACACAACCTCAACACTAATCATGTCGTATGAAAAGTAGGAAAAAGGTGGAAGCCCAGAAAAAAGGCTTACATGTATGGAAATAGTTTTTAATTCGTCGAAGGCTCCGACTGGAGCACCGTCGAACGTTAGATTTTTTGGAGACAGTAATCTTTGTTGGTCGTACATGAACGGCACTGTCGATGTTGAGATATAAGAGTTAGAACTTATAGATGCGTATCTCATTGGCTCTGGTAATAGGTCCCATTTCTGGAAATGCGTATGTGAAAAACAGTTTGTAATTGGGCGTTAATGGGAGCATGAAGGGTTGAAACAAGTTGTACTCAATCGCTTCAAAATTATACAGTGAAATCAAAAGACTTAATGAAATATAATGCGTTAATTTTGTAACAATTTTTATGTTGCCTGAAATAGATTGTTTTCAGCGTTCCTCTCTTGAACCTTATAACCTCTCTTTGAAACTTGTTAATCGATTAGCGAAGTGAGAATACAAGTTGGGAAAACCTAAATATTACCTCTCCGAGTCAAGAGGAGGACTACTTACAAAATTATTTACCTACATATGAAAATATTTCTTTTTTTATGAACAAATACTGAAGTTAAAATTTATGAAATATTAAATCAGTATACAAAGCATAGCGAATATACTGTAAAGTAGACGACATTTTACATACAATAAGGATATGTCTTGTACTCGGTAAAATCATCTAATGGGGAAAAACCGGAGATTAAAACTTAAAATTTTGGAGGGATATTACCAGAAGTTGATGACTCCTTATCCTGGGAAGTATTGGACACTAAGGCATTATATAGTGTCCATCCTTGCAGGTCAAAAATGCCTATGGAAATCGTAAAAGAGGGTCGAAAGTTTCCTCCCCACTAGGAAAACTATCTAATCTACTGAAAAAAATCCCACGCCGAGAGGCTGTGGCACTCAAACTGTGGGGCGTGTTCAAAACTTCTTCAGCGCCAATCGTTGATAAGCCGTCTGGCTTGAACTCTATGAAAATCCATTACGATCCGTGGGCCTAGGACCCCACACTAGTTTGACCGGAATTTTTAGCAATCTATTAAAACAGCTGTTCTTGTCACCGTTTCTGATTCGCTACCTCAAACGACAGGACACACCTTAAAGTTTCGTTTCTTGTCCGCTGCTGGCGCGCAAATCACTCTGCCAACTCAAAATGAGGGAAATTCCGTAGGTGGCGCGGTGATCGGACCTAATAAGAAGTTGGCCAACAGAAATGGTTCCGGATATGGTTAGAGTCCAATACTTCCCAGGAAAAGAAGTCATAAACTTCTGATATTACCTTTATGTGTTTGTAATGGCCCAATTGTCTACACCTGGACTGTATACCCTCTATGCTTGAAGGACAGCGGAATGTAGTGGAAACCCCATACCAATAGCGTTGCCTCTGTACCCCACCTACGGCATTGTAGTTCTCCCTCCATCCTCAGCGGTTAGGTATGGTCGTACTGGACGAAATGGTAAAAGACGCTACTTCTATTTTAAAAATAGAAGCTAGTTCTCATACAAATACAAAGGCGCTACGCTGCAGCACTTAGGGTAGGGTCGTGCGCGAGGTACACTGGGAGACTTACGGTGCCGCAGGTCGCCCATCATCATTCCCAATCTGTTGTGTTCGTGGGCCTTGAGATATTGAGACTTATACGACTAGTTCATTAAAATTGTAACTTTATTTACAGTCTAAAATTAGTAAGTTTCACATCGTCGAGAGCGCGGGTCGGACTGCTTGCAGAGATAAGGAGTAATCGGCTTTTATACAATACTGTAGTTTTTTACTAACACATGGCGATAGATTTTTTATATCGAAAAATAGGCTTCGTAAAAAACTAATGTCTATATACAACAATGCACCTTTTTTTTGTTTGTTTGTTTACAAATTAGAGGTTTAGTTGTATATTGGTGGTCTTAGGGTGCAACAAATTCTTATTGGTCGGGCGTTGAGTTCTGGAACGGAATCTTGTGGTGGTCTAGGATTTGACTGTCGAGTGGATGTTGTTGACACTGACTGGTGTCGTTCTTGTTCGGTTGTATGGTCGGCCTGGCGTCTTGTAGGTCGTTTAGTTGGTGGATTCTTAACGGTGCTTGGCATCCAGTCGAAAATGTCCGCATCTGAATCGCAAGGCTGGATTTGATCATTTCCATGTCGAGGTTGGATTCGTAGACGTATCTGGTTCTGATGTCTGCGGGACATGCCGTATTGCGTCTCAATCTCGTACATCATTCTTCCACTGTATCTCTTGATGACTCCTTTTCTCCATTTGGTGCCCTTTCCAAAGTGTTTTACGTAGACTAGACCGTTGGGTTTGTACTTGTGTGTCGCTTGTTTTCGCTCTTCAGAATTGGTTTGCTTGACTTCGGGTCTTGGATCTCGATTGGTCTCGGACTTGTGTCTTAGGCTTGGATGACACAGATCAAGTCTTGTGATAATATTTCTTCCTATCATCAATTCTGCTGGCGATTTCCCAGATGAAAGAGGCGTTCGGCGATAGGTCATCAGAATTCTGGCTATTCGGGTTTCCAAGCTTCCTGATGGATACAGTTCTAGGCCATTATTTATTGCATCTATTTCGTCATTCGTACCGCCTGTGAGCTTCATCAATCTGGATTTTATGGTTCGTACGCTCCTCTCGGCTTGGCCGTTTGACTGCGGATGATATGGTGCTGTTGTTAGATGCCTAATTCCGTTATTCGTGACAAATCTTTGGAACTCCTGGCTGGTAAACCCTGTCCCGTTATCGGTTACAAGCGTCATCATGATGCCGTATCTTGCGATGTGGTTTCGAAGAGAGTTGATAACTGCTTCGGATGAAGTTGATCGGGTAACGTCGACTTCCATCCATTTGCTGTGGGAATCGACCAGTATGAGAAGGTATTTTCCTTCGATTGGTCCGGCGAAATCAGCATGAAATCTATGCCACGGTTGAAATTCGGCTGCTGGCATGGATGAATTTTCCTGACATATAGGACATTGCTTCACTACTGCTTCGATCTCCTCATTGATGTTTGGCCACCATATTCTCGAGCGAGCTAGGGATTTCATCTTGACTATTCCCTGATGAGTATTTTGCAATTCCTTCAAGAGTTCTTATTGGCATGACTTCGGTATTATCACCTTGTTTCCCATGAGAATGATGTTATCGAAATTGGATAGTTCCGTTTGTCGTCGCCTGTACGTTTCCAATTCTCCTTCCATCTTGCTTGTTGGGAATCCGTTTCGCATGTAGTGCAGAACTTTCGTCAATGTTGGATCGAGGGTCGTCAATTTCTCTAGTTTTGCGCTGGTAATTGGGCCATCGTCTATGTCCTTCATCAGTAAAACATATTCAGTTGGTACTGGAGTTTTCGTTTCTGTATTCCGTAGCGGTAACCTGCTTAGAGCATCAGCATTTTGGTTTGCCGATCTCTTACGGAACTTTATGTCGTACTGGAACGCGGATAATAACAATGCCCATCGTTTTATTCTTGCTGCTGCCATTGGTGGAACAGGCTTGTCCGGTGAGAGTAGTGATACCAAAGGCTGGTGATCGGTGATCAAAATGAAATTCTTGCCATATAGGTAATCTCGGAATTTGGTGACGCAAAAGACAATCGCGAGGGCTTCCCGCTCTAGTTGCGAATAATTCTTTTCCGCGGCTGTTAAACTTCGTGACGTGAACGCAATCGGTCGTTCTGTTAGTTTCCCGTCAGTCTTTTTCCACGTGAGAAATTACTCCTCCAATGCCGTACGGTGAGGCGTCGCATGAAAGTGAAACGTCCTTCTTGATGTCGTAGTGGACTAGCATTTTGGACGTTTGCATGGATTTCTTGGCTCGTTCGAAAGCTTCCTTTTGTTCTCTTCCCCATTTCCATGGTGTGTCCTTGTGCAAAAGTTGGTGTAGCGGTGCAAGGTTTGTCGCATGGTCTGGTAGGAATCGTCCGTAATAGTTGATCATGCCAAGAAATGATCGCAACGTTTCGACGTTCTCGGGTTCAGGTGCTAACATAATGGCTTCCATCTTCTCGTTCAATGGGTGTAAACCTTCAGCATCCAAACGGTGTCCAAGGAATTCTACTTGGGGGACGAAAAAATGGCACTTTTCCTTGCGTTATTTCAAGTTGTTTTCTTTCATGATGGAAAGGAACTTGTCTATAGCCCCCCCAAATTCCAAACTTAGCCCCCCCAAAAATATCCTTAAACCCTACCAAATAATTGCTTTTAGCATCCTAAAATTCTGTAGCAATATATAAAAAATTATTATGATAGATTCGTTAATTTTCATCTCTGCAGAGATGAATTTCAATATCAAACAGTACAATTATGAAGAAAAGATCAGATGGAGACAAGTAAAATGTTTCATGTTCTTTCGAAACGAGTCCCAATAGTGTGGACTAAAAGCTAACCAAAACTAAAAATAAACTTAAGACGACAGAAAATCCTTCATAATCGGTTCAATTTTTATCAGTAAAAGGTTGTATATCTTTAAAATACGAATAATTTCACGTTGACACAAAATTACGTAGTTTTAAAGGTCTACACATTATCCGATGAACCCATTATGCATTTTTTTTTATTAAATTCTTATAATAACTAGTCTGCCCAGATTTAGCCCCCCAAATTTCAAACCCTAGCGACGCTACTGCTCTTCTGTTTTAGCGCCTAGTAGGATATCATCCTGAAATGGCATTACGCCGGTCATTCCTTGTACGACCATCTCCATGTGCCGTTGAAAGATCGCTGACGAAGATGATATTCCGAATGGCAGTCGCTTGTGCTGGTACAATCCTTTTGTGGTGTTAATAACCGTGATTTCTCTGGACTCTTTATCAAGCTCGATTTGATTGTATGCTTCTCGCAAATCAATCTTGGTGAAATACTTGCAACCCGCAAGTCTGGCGTTCTTGGAAGAGGATAGATTTCAGTGTTTATTGCCGGATTCGCAGTTGAACTGAAATCTCCGCAGATTCTTATATTCCCATTTGGCTTGATTACTGGAACAATCGGTGATGCATACTTGGAAAATGGTATGCGTTCAATGATATCGGCTTCCTCCATTCTTTGTAGTTCCGCCTCGACTTTCTCCGTCATAGAGTATGGTATGGTCCTTGCCTTACAGTACTTTGGGACTGCGTCTGGTTTGATGTGTAGATGCGCTTGAACACTCTTAAGCTTCCCCAGACCTGGAGTGAAGAGCTGTGCGTGGTTCTTCAATATCGTTTCCAGTGTGGCTTGGCTCTGATTCAAGTGACTGACTCTTGCTTCGTTGATGGATGGTAGCATTTCCAATGAAGAATAAAGCCATTTCCTGCCACATAAGTTCGGACCTTCTCCTTGTACCACTAGTATCGGTAATCGGGCTTCCTTCGTCTTGTACCTGACTGTTACTGTTGTACTTCCTATGACGTCAATTGATCCTCCGGTGTATGAGCGTAAGGTCTTCGTGAACTTCTTTATTCTTCCGGCACGTGAAATTGTCCGAAAATGGGCCTCGTTAATCATCGAGTGGCCTGAGCCATTGTCGACTTCGAAATCAATCCTTGTTCCGTTGATATGACAGCTGATGATGTCGGGAGGTGGTATATCGGTGTCGCATTCTTCGGTTTCAGTAATGATACTGGTGTCGGAAGATGGCATCTCGGTCCCGGTCTCTTCGTTTTCAGCAACAATATTGTATACTGGGAAGTCATATTCTCGTGAAGATGCGATCGCTGTATTTTTCTGATCAATGTGATGGGTACGGGTATGATTTCTCTGAAGTGCCGCTGCTCTTTTCTTTGGTTTCTCTGTTCCAGATGACTGACACGCTTTTGCTACATGTCCAATCTTTTCGCATTTATAGCAAGTATCATGGATGAATGAACACTCGTTATTTCTGTGTCCTTTAGATGTGCATCTGTTGCAACTGTTGCTGTTGGGAATGAACTTAGTTGCTTGCGGTGGAGGATTTGGCCTTTTAAAGGTCGTCTTTCTTTGCCTATGATCGCCGTCTTTCTGCTGACTCGATACATGATTAGCGGATGGAATAGGGTTGCTTTCCCCGTTCTTGATCTTATGAGTATTCTTCGCAGCCGTCTCCATAGCTTGGATGATGCGAATAGTGTCTGTTAGAGTGAGGGTGTCCTCTTCCGCCAGTAGTCGTCGCTGCATTGTCTCATCATTTATCCCACAAACTAGTCTGTCTCGAATCATCTCTTCCAAATTGGTTCCGAAGCTACAATGCTCTGTTAGCTTCCTTAACTCCGATATGTAGACTGCGATAGATTCTCCTTGTCTTCTGTTCCTATTGTTGAATCGTAATCGCTCCACAATCTTCGATTGCTTTGGATTGAAATGTTGGCTTAAGAGTGTTACCAAGTCGGCGTATGTCTTATCTGGAATTGTCTCAGGTCTGACGAGATTTCTCAATAGGGCATACGTGCTTGATTCCAATACGGTCTGAAGTATGGCTCTCTTTTTAGCAATTTCTGTTATGTTGTTCACAGCGAAGTACGCGTCTAAGAGTTCAACATATTGTGACCAGGGTTCACTGCTGCTATCGAACATCTCTAATCTTCCTAGAATGGCTGCCATGTTCGCTGGTTGAAGAATGTCTTGGGGCACTTGTGGCTGGGATATACCGCTGAGTAAGTCTCCGAGTGACACGCGTTCTTCAGTGTGGGCTAGGACTTCTGTAATTCAATCACGACGTCGATCTCGCCTCCGTCGCCATTTTTGTTGTGTTCGTGGACCTTGAGATATTGAGACTTATACGACTAGTTCATTAAAATTGTAACTTTATTTACAGTCTAAAATTAGTAAGTTTCACATCGTCGAGAGCGCGGGTCGGACTGCTTGCAGAGATAAGGAGTAATCGGCTTTTATACAATACTGTAGTTTTTTACTAACACATGGCGATAGATTTTTTATATCGAAAAATAGGCTTCGTAAAAAACTAATATCTATATACAACACAATCCATCTCACCTCCCTTATCCCTGCTCTATGTTCAAAGCCATATTCACAACAGAGTTGCCGTGTAAACACTATCCTCTCGTTTCACCTCAATGATATTCTTAGTTTGCCAACATGACTGTTATCGTTACATAACACTAAGGCTTTTTGTGGCTACACGCACTGAAAGTGAATGCGCCCCTTAAAAAGTGTGAACACTGCAAAGCTATAACCCGATTATGATCAGACCTTTGACTGGTCTGATTTCCACCATGATGCTTTATTCTTAAACCTGATTATTTAAAAGTGTATTTAACTTTCGGCTCACTCTGAACCGTTAATCTCTCTTCAAACCTTGAACAAAAATTAACGGATGTCTCGCGAATTCTCCTCGTGCTAATAAAGAAACAAGGTGGTTAAGTTAAAATTTACCGTCTTTGGTTAAAAAGCAAGATATAACTTAACGACCTGCTTAACCCTTTTGTTACGTTATCACCCTCGTGATAATTATAAACGGTAAAATTTTAAAGGAATGGTTCACCCATAAACATTTTTGTCTCTTAGCGTCAATAGTACTTTTATAAAGATAGTGGTACTACTGAAATTAAATTATTAGCGATAGTTTTCATTTTATAATTAAAATAAAATTTTATATGGACAAAACCCTTAACCCCTATCTCTAAACTTCACTGTCGTGCTTTTCCAGACCTGCCAGATGACTGGCTGGTTTAAATAGCGTTTAGCCAATGAGATTTTAGCACTCCAAGCAGAAGAATTTAGGTCGGGTTTTTTTTTAGTCTGGCAATTTCGTCTTCAAGTATGTTTAGCTCTCGTTAGTCGTTTCGTTGATCAATTTGAATCAAAATTAATTGTCGAAATGCCAAGTTGTATTATAAAAGACTGTCAGAGTATTAACTCTAGGTGTGCGGTTAGTTTTTATACTGTTCCCGATCACTGTAAGTACCCTTATGGCGAATTCCACTGGGTCCTCCCGAAGCGCTCCCATGGAGCAATAAACATGGGAGGAGTAGTTGCCGGATCGTTAAAGACTGTTTTTCCGTAATTAGGGTCTCTTATTTTTATTGCTCCATGGGAGCGCTCCGGGAGGACCCAGTGGAATTCGCCATTATAGTGCATCAAAATGGTTACGATTCGCAGCGCTAGCGTACTAGCTAGGCCTTTGCTACGGGCAGGCTTGAGTACGGCTCTACCAGCGCTGCCAACGTACCTTGTCGCCGGTCTAGCGCTCAAGCGCGTAATAGTCGAGTTTACTTTTTAGTAGAAGCTTGTCCTATAGATGCCTCGGCCAATAAGATGGAGGACTGAATTAATATATGAGAGTGACGTATCGCACTCTCTCTGGCTTTGCAGAAAAGCACCATACAGGCACGATAAGGTCCTCAATGCAATTACTTTTTCTGATTTAATTTAAAATATACTTTATGTAAAATTTTTTCAACTCTCGAAATCTTGGTTTTTGGTGTAATTACAGCAAAAAAGTTTATGGGTGAACCATTCCTTTAACTTGGCCACCTTGTTTTTTATTAGCACGAGGCGAATTCACGAGACATCCGCCGATTTTTTTCTGCTCAGAGGGAGTTGTGCATATTCTCAAATTTTCCTCTCTTGTGTGGAATAGATTTGCTTGGCAACAAAGAAACCGAGGGTGGGACATTTTTTTCAGACTTAGACCTAAAATATTTTATGTATACTTTCATACAAAATAGTCAGTGTTGTCTGGTCCTCCATTTCTCACGTTTGTGTACCTTAAAATAAAAATTTAATTAGGAAAGCGTCTTTTATAACACCAAGAGCAAACCGAGAAGGAGTACCCCCACTATAAACTTTGAAAGATTTTCAATATAATAAAAATTTCATCGAAAATTAAGTTTAGAAAAGAAAACTAGACGCAAATTGAGTTAAATCCAATTACATTTTTTAAAATATTGATTTAAATTTTTAGCACAATTCAGTCATTGATTGAAATAATTTTCGCTAAACGAAAAGATAACCTCGACAATTGGTCGAACTCGCCACGGTTCAATTTTCATAATACTATCTTTGAGTTAGATAGAGCACCCGCTTAGCGTGTAGAAGCTTGTTTGACCGCTGGTTCTTGCCTCTACCGAAGTTGATAACTCGATGTATCGACTAATTAGTTGGTATTCAACCGACATTCCATGGATTGGAACGTAATGGTTCATGTGAATAGTCCGTGCCGCTTTGCAATGTCCTACCCGCCCCCACATTCGGCCGACCTCTTTTATCAAGAACAAAAGGGCGAGATTGTATGGAAATTTGACATTTTAATTTGTATCGCGTTTAATATAAAGCGAGTAATTGCATTGGCATTACCATTATTTTAGGAGTTAATTAACTGTAAAACTCTGTTTCATTTCAATATTCCAAGAAAATCATTGATATAAACATTACAAATGCGGTGTTGAAAATTACGCGCGTAGATAGCCCTCGTCTCGACTCGGAGAGGTTGAATTTGGTTTCCCAACTTGTTTTGACTTGGAGCACCCAGCTTGACTGGAGGCTAAAGTCCTAGGCCCAGAGGTTGGCATTATAAAGTACCCAACACACTTCGCTTTAGCCTACTCCTCATGTGGCAACTAGTTGGCAAATTAGCTAGATTGTTTTACAGTGTGTGCAATCATAGGCCCAAGTAGACTAAAGCATATTGGTAACTTTTGGTGTTGAGCATCTCACACCCTCTTTCGCCTCCAGTCAAGCTTATTCCTCCAAGGTTTTGATAATCATTAACTGGCATTAATGTTTTAAGATATTATTCAAGCGTTATTAAGAATCCCATTGACAACTACCCTCTCTTTGAATCTCAGCAAAATTATTTTTCCTTCAGGATGAATGTTCTCTTTTCTCTATACTAAAGATAAACTGTCCCAACTTGCTCAAACAGAGAACTTTGATGCAACATAGAATGGAAGATTGTCGCATCAGAACTAAATTGGGGACGTGAACAGACCAACACCTTCCTTATTGGACAACCCCCGATACTGCCAACTAATGACGTTCCTTTTATAGACCTCTAATACAGGTTGTAAATAAATCTTTGCAATTCAGATTTTATTGTATGCAAGTGAAAAGGCACTAAAGAAAATATTTGGAAATATTCTGAGTGCAACAAAATTCTTTAAAGATTAGTCTTAGAACTTATACCTCAAATTACAACCTATATTCTGTTTGATAAACACCTCAACGTTAGTGTTCGATGTGTCTACCATCGTGGTGGAGGCTTTCTTCAGAACGACTGTCCATGACTCAGGAAGTCGAAGTAAATGTCTTCAGTGATGTTCTAATTGATGAAGGGTTCGATAATTGGGTTTCTAATAATGTCCACCAAACATTTACCTCCCATCGCAATTGATGGTGACAGAAGTTGATGACTCCTTATCCTGGGAAGTATTGGACACTAAGGCATTATATAGTATCCATCCCTGCAGGTCAAAATTGCCTATGGAAATCGTAAAAGAGGGTCGAAAGTTTCCTCCCCACTAGGAAAACTATCTAATCTACTGAAAAAAATCCCACGCCGAGAGGCTGTGGCACTCAAACTGTGGGGCGTGTTCAAAAGTTCTTCAGCGCCAATCGTTGATAAGCCGTCTGGCTTGAACTCTATGAAAATCCATTACGATCCGTGGGCCTAGGACCCCACACTAGTTTGACCGGAATTTCTAGCAATCTATTAAAACAGCTGTTCTTGTCACCGTTTCTGATTCGCTACCTTAAACCACAGGACACACCTTAAAGTTTCGTTTCTTGTCCGCTGCTGGCGCGCAAATCAGTCTGCCAACTCAAAATGAGGGAAATTCCGTAGGTGGCGCGGTGATCTGACCTAATAAGAAGTTGGCCAACAGAGATTGTTCCGGATATGGTTAGAGTCCAATACTTCCCAGGAAAAGAAGTCAATAACTTCTGATGGTGATGGTTTCGAAACCAGTGAAAATTTTTTTGGGTCCAGTACTGTTCATTATGCCGGTCTACCGTACCTCGTCAGAAAAAAGTACATAATTTCTAACATTTTATGTTAAGAAGAACACTTACTAAGACACGCTCTTAAATACAGACAAGATTAAATATGTTTTTTACTTAGACGCGTAAATCAAAGGAATTTTTAACAGCTGAGAATTGTACTCCAACTCGATTTGCTCTTGGTTAACGGTTACCTTTTATACTTTACCGGAGACGTTTGGCGTTTTCAAAAACGTATTTGATAATTTGGTCCATATATAGATGCTCCAAAATCGGCTAGGAAATTAAAATTTATTATAGAACTAAATCATACAAAGGCAGTGCACGCGATTGCAAGGATATTTCAAACGTAAAGGGGACTGGGAAAAGTGACAGCTTGAATGTTCAAAGGTCGTGGCATGAGAACGGTTTAAAAGTTAAGTATGATGATAGAGTTCTTAAAGGAGGTGTGCAACGTGTTTTATAAAAGTTTGTATAAGTGTAGAAGCATTTTCAAACTTTTCTAGAAATTAATATTTTCGCATTGTTTGATAGTCCCCTATGAGTTTATATTGTCCCTGATGGTACTGATCTACCAATTTTACGACTTCAAAATCAGTTTTCGTTTACAAATACATGTATAGAAAGCCTTCCCTCACTGGGAGACATTTAGATGCGGTGCCGTTTCTTACTTTCTTTCGAAATTACATAGACATCGGGAACACCTTTAATTTACATTAAGCTGATGGATTTAGTTTTTAGGCAAACGAAATTATGAAGTTTGATACTTCAAGGGTTCATTTCTGATTGTTTTGATTTTCTATGATTTACGGCAGGAGAAAAAATGTATGCTAAAGTAGAAATGGCACAGTGTCGTGGTTCCTGTATCTCGCGAGTATCGAATTTAGCATGCATTTCTCAAGTTTATGTGGCACGACTCGTAACTTTATAGTGCACGCGATTCACTGTATAATCTTACATCGTTGTAGGGTGCTGCGCAACCTAGGCGCATTGGAAGCCACAAAGAGCATTGCAAAATGATTTTTGCCCTTGTTTCTTATATAAAGCAGACTACGCATCATCTCGACCCATATTTGTCAAGTGAAAGTCTCGCGTTAAGACTTGGCCCACGCATAGGGAATAAGGTAGATTCGTCCGATAATGTATCCAACCGCGGCCCATAATAAAATTTTACCCTGGAGACGGCTATGTTGATAACTTACGATTTCAGCGTCCCTGGCTACGCTTACGTTATAGACCTCTTCTTCCATATGTTAAAGAAAGAGAAGCTGCTTGTCCAACAGCAAATTTATGCTAAATTTGAATACGCAAAATGATCGAATCTACAGCGTGTCCTCACCATGGGAAGTCAAAACGAGTTTTACCGCCGCAATCGACCGACGAGTCTAATTACCTCCGCACGCTCATTTTGCTATCATCATTAGCCTGTGCAAACATAGCCATAATAGTTTTTGACACCAATTTGTTAAAATATTCATTTCTAATCACGAAGAAAGACTTGGATTAACAGCGCCAAACAAGGAGCTCATCACTCTCAGATTCCCGGTCGACCTATTAAGAATTGCTCGTTATAATCTTAGAGCTTTCAATAGTAGGTTTTTAAAGATTACGCGTAATCATTTTTGCTTTCGTGCCATCTAGCGGATGCGCAAAAGGTTCAGTCCGACTATTGGTGTTGCTGGCTGGGCGTCTTTTTCCCCATTTCCCAGTATTTTTCCTGTGCGGAATTGGTAAATTTTTAAATAGTACTCAAATCCACACTTAGGTGGCTCTGCAACGTGAAATAATTTAATTCATTTATGAAATTATTTTCCTCCTCGACCGGGTATCGATCCCGGACCATCTCACAGAGCTTTCACTCCGCAGATTGACGCCTTTACGCTCTCGGCTGTCTAGGCATATTACCAGGCTCGAGCTATGTTGCTTAAACCTTGCATCTCTTGCACGTCGGCGGCAGGCGCGTTCCTCTCACCTCTTGCTTAGTTGGGGCAGGGAGGAGGGAAATTTGTTCGAGGCGGCGAGTCTCGCGTTTCCATGGTAGCGCTCCTATACAACTATACATGCCGAGATGAAATCTCTTGGCGGGAAATTCGCGAATGGTAGATAGGCAGTTTGAAACGGGTATTGCTACAATTATAAAATACGTCGCGTTTTTAGCATTAGAAGGTTTACAAAATTATTTTAGGAATTGTACTCGTCGGAAAGTCTCCGGAGAGTGTATCAGGGAAACCTCTGTAACTAAGCAAGTTTATGACATTACCATCTCTGTAAGTGTTCGAATTAAAAAAATATATATTTATATTGTAAGTTAATTAAATTAACTTGCAAGTGCTTCTAGACAGACACATTTTTGAGGTTAACTCTACCTGTACATTTAATTTGGGAATTTAGGTTTTGGGATTAGAGAAGCTAAAGTGTAAATGATAATTTGATGTTTAATTTTAAGTATTGGCATTCGCAATAAAACGTTTGATTGCTCAAATAATCCTGATAATAAATTTTACGAAGCACAAGCACTTTCTAAGGTTCCTTTCACTTTTCAGTAACAAATTTTGACAATGAAAAATTATCATTTCAAGTTTAGATTTGCCTAAAAACGATAATGATAATTTATTTAATTAACTCTTAATTGGGTTCTTTTCAGTTACATATTTGCCAAAGACAAAATATCGTTTCAAGTTTAAATCTACCTATAAACATAATTTATTTAATAAACTCTTAATTTTAACTAATAAGAGTAATCAATTACTATTCATCACTTATGATCACTAACTTTAAGAAAAAAAGTTCAATATTATTTTTATAAACGTAATTAAAATAAGCATTGTTAACATGATAATTAAAAACCTAATACTACAACTTCACATTAAGTAATGAGTCCAGAAATAAATGTACTTGTTTCTCTCACCAGAAGGAAAACAATTATCTAGACATCAAGAAACAATATCAATATCACCATCCCATTCGTAAACGCAACAGTTATGAACCAAATTTCAAAATTTGCACAAACTATCTTCGAACTCACTTCCTTGCAGATTGCAGACGCTTTTCTATGCCTACGCAGCCTACCGGCGTTTCCCTATTGTAGCATCATCTACGTACACCACTATTTTAGCAACAATTTGGAAGAAATAATTATTCATTGTTAACTATCTATTAAATTTAGTTTTTTAATTGTAAATTTTATGTATGAGCAAAACAGTTTAAAATTACTTTGGCATATGTATTAAAATTAGGCCGACATGATGGCGTTAAATAGAGCCTAGATCTGACTTAGATAACCAGCCTTCATTCCGACTCTCAGAGTATTCCACCAAGTAACCAAATAACATTTCTACATAGATGTAACGACAGAGCCATTGCCCCAAACGGTTTACGTTGCAAAACGAAGCTAATGTCTCAACGGATTTGAAAGAAAACAACACAATTAAACAAGGCAATTGTAAAAGAAGCTATCAACGACACAAGAATGAGACGGAAAGACATCATCCAGGAATTAAATTTCCAAGAAGAAAGACTTTGGAAAACCGGTATGGATTTTCAAACCTATAATTATATCATAGGTCAGTTAGAGCTTTTCAGAAAAGCAAAACATAAAGAATTTAAGGAAAGTCAGATAAAAAAATTTAATAGACTTGTTGAGGAAAAAAAAAACCAGTTCTAAAAGTCCCACATGTTTATGGATTAGTAAAAATCCACAAGGAAAATAGCCCTCTAAGGATAATAGTATCCTCGATAAACAGCCCCACTTATACTTGTGCAAAACAATTAGTTAAAATAATTTCACCATTAGTAGGTAACAATAATTTATCAATAAAGAATACCCAACAATTTGTATCAGACCTGAAAACCCAAAAAATAGATATAGACGATGAAATTTGTAGCCTTGATGTTATAAATTTATATGGTAGTATCCCCATCCCATTCGCACTGAAGATTCTAAAATCAAGATTAAAAACAGACAAATCATTACAAAATAGAACAACTTTAAGTTTAGAAACAATTATAAAATTAGCGGAAATTAGTTTAACTGACACATATTTTTTATTCGAGGATAACATATATACACAAAATAAGGGATTAGCAATGGGAAACCCTTTATCAGCTCCGATTGCGAATCTAGTTATGGAACATATTGAGGGTAGTATTCTAAAGAAGACAATTATAAAACAAAATTTAAAATTTTGGAGAAGATTCATGGATGATGTTTTTCTAATTAAGAAAAAAACCTTTAGAATAGATAGATTATTAGAAATAGCTAACAAAACGCAGAAGAATATTCAATTCACATTTGAAGGGGAAATAAATAAAAGTTTACCGTTTTTGGATGTTTTGATAAAACATGATAAAAAAGAATTTGTATGTTCTATGTACCAAAAACCTACGCATGCAAAATCATTTTTAAATTTTAGATCATCCCATAACGAAAAAATAAAAATAGGCATTGTAAAAACATTTAAAAAACGAATAGAATATTTATCAGATAAACCACTTAGCGATAAAAATAAGTTCAAAGAACAATTTATAAATAGTGGATACCCGAACCACTTAATTGATCAAATATTTAACAATCATGATGTCGAAAATATTAAAACCAAGGAAAAACCAGAACACATTATATCATTACCCTATGTTAAAGGAATCTCTGAAAAGACAAAAAGACAATTATAAAAACACACTATTACCTTAGTTAACAAAACAACGAACACATTAAAATCAGAATTAATTAAAAATAAACCTAGAATAGATGAAATGAAAAAAACAGGTATAATATATGAAATTAGATGTAAATGTGATAAAAAATACATAGGACAAACAAAACGACAACTAAAGAAAAGACAAACAGAACATAAATATGCTGTAAAAAATATGACGAAACCAATGGACTGGCGACCCATATAAAACAAAACAACGACCATCAAATTGATTGGGATTTAACTAGGGTTTTATGCCAAGAAACTAATTGGTACAAACGATGTTTTAAAGAATCAGTATATATTAAAGATAGAGGAAATTTAAACTTAGATCAAGGTTCGGTAAACATAAGCGGGTGGGGAGGATTTAACTTAAATAAAAAATGATATAAAAAAACGATATAAAAAAAGGGGGCAATGTCACCTTCAACCTATGTAAAAAAATGAAAATTGGTTACTCGTAAAATTAAATTATTTTAGTTCATTTTTAAAACTGGCTGAGGAAGGACCGCGGTCCGAAAGCTCCCAAATTTGTAAAATTTTAAACTTTAAATAAACTTATAAAAATTTACTCCATGAAGTAGCAGTTCTTATTAAATAAACAACATTCGAAATATTAAAATACCATGGATCAGAAATTCAATATCTACGAGTATTCCACCCCCATAACCCCATTTTTCCTTATAATTACTCCCCCAGTTCAAAGAATTCGATTTACATGTATAAGCGCGACTTTTGAAGAAAATTTTAAGGAACCGAAAATTAACATTAAGTTTTATGGGAGGAGGTAGGTTTTTTTTGCCAGATCCTTCCTTTGTCCTATTGATCCAAATGGCCTTTAATTGTAGTGAGACGTGGGTTTCAATGTGTTTTATTATACTAAGAAAGATTAAAGCTTTTTTGTGTAAAAATTATTTTCCAAGGCCAAACTGATGATATCTTCGGATCTACTGATCCAAATGACCCGAAATTTTACCCTGAGGTGTGTGTTACAATCTATTATATTATATTAAATAGGATAAATATTTTAATAAAAATGAATTTCTAATGTAAAAATTGTAAATTCAGTGTTTAATCCACAATTCCGTACTTACAACCTTTTTCCAAGAAAAAAACCCATCCCCATCCTTGTCCAAAACAGGCCTTTTAGAGAGTAATACTAATAATTTTTAGCCGCCCGCCGAGGCCATCTTCACAGTTCAGTATGCCTATCAAAACAGAATAATAGTTCCAAAGACCGGTCGAGATCTATTTTTTCAATTGAACCTATTTTATTTCACTTACACTTTCATCTTTATGTTTATGTTTTCTATCAATCATTTCTCGCCTAATTTTAACTTATTCCTATGAGCTTATAATTTTGCAATGTATACATTTCCTACAAAAATATTTCTACAACATTTAACCCGCATCGTGAATTTTGTATCAACTTTGTGTCATTTTGTTTGATTGTAAAACACAACGCTTCATGTAATTAAAGACACTGTCCTTACATTGAACATAATTGTTTATTGAACCTTTATTTGAAACTTGTTGTGTATAAAACATTTTGGCCCATTCTGGTGATAATTAAACTGTATAAAATAAATCTAACTTGTATGCCACAGGGCAGTCTATCTCGAACTCTGTAGTAGTTCTTCCCTTAATACACAACAAAAGCCGATTCGAATAATCGAAAAATGGAATATTTTTTAAATATTAGAAAAAAAATGGAAAAATCGAAAAAATATTCGATTTTACAACTTTGAATCGATTAATCGACTCAAAAACCCAGTACTCCTAAATTGCTTAAAAGTAGGCCTGTGCGAGTACTCGATAGGACTCGAAAGCTCGATCGATAAGCAACTTTTGAAAGGCTCGACAAGTTTTCGAGCCTCGGAAAAAAGCTCGATAAAAGCTCGAGACCAAGTCTTAAGGTTATCGAGGTTCAGTCAGTGGTCTGTGAGATTCTAGATTAGGTTAAAGGTCAAGAACTACCATCTAACACAATCTACTGAATGTTGAGACGCTGCAGTGACGCGCGAAATAGGAAATTATTTTGGTTGGTGCCTTTTTAGTAAGCCCACATTTGATTGGTGTAAGTTTTACTTCCACTTTTGGGCAAAGAAAAAAATTAAAAATCATTCATGAAGTTCTAGTTTTACTTTTATGGATAGAAAAAACGCTTGGTAAGTATTATCAATTCGATTGTCAGTGCACGTAAGTAATTTTGATTAGTAGTAATAGGATTAAGTTTAATTATAGTCAAATAAAAGTTTATCTATTATATTTACGAATGAATAAGGTTTTTTCTTTACTAAAGCCAGTAATTGAAAGTGTAAAGGAATATCATTCCAAATTAAGAACTAAAATTGAAAGTCGTTAATTCTCGCCATTGAAATTTTAGGCTCGATAAAAGCTCGAAACCAGATTTTCAACATGCAGCTTAAGGCTCGAAGCTCGATAACCGAAAAAAGCAAGGCTCAAGGCTCGGCTCGAAACCAAAAAGTCAAGGCTCGCACAGCCCTACTTAAAATCATTCAATAAAATCTGACCTATATTTTTTCCCTTTAATATCAAGTAAAATTTAATGAAACAAGATAGACCAAGGGCTGGGCTTTAATAGTAGCTACATCGTTATATAGTTATGTAGCACATAAATAAAAAGAAAATAATTAAAAAGACCAAAAGACAAAAATTCCTTAGTATCCGACCCTAATAATACAGAAGCGTCCGACCCCAAAAATACAGAAGTGTCCGACCCCAAAAATACAGAAGTGTCCGACCCCAAAAATACAGAAGTATCCGACCCCAAAAATACAGAAGTATCCGACCCCAAAAATACAGAAGTATCCGACCCCAAAAATACAGAAGTATCCGACCCCAAAAATAAATAGGGTCCTCCCTCATTCCCGACCCTTTAGAGACAAGGGAAGAAAACTCGCTATTTCTGTCAAGACCGCATGGTACAGTGGCAGAGTGTCTTACTGCTGCTCGAGCAACCCGTGTCCGATTCCCGGCCGCGATGTGAAAAAACTTGAACTAAATAAAATCTCTAACCGAGCTAAGGTTCCCCTATCAGTGGGTTAAAGTACTATATAGTTCCTTCTTAGCTAAAATTAGACAATAATGAAGGGAAAACTCCGGCCACTACTATTACGGCTCGGATCAAACTAAGAGTCTATCGTATTCTACGAAGTGGCTAAAAAGCTGTCAAGCGTTATGTTTCATCTTCATGGTTGAATAGTCTGTTGTGCTAATCCAATCTAGCAATTGTTAATATTCCCGCTGGAAACCCCTTTCACCATATTGAACTTTACTCGTCCTACAATTCTAATTTTGTTGTGTTTTATTTTTATTTTAATAATATTTACCAAATTGTCACAAAAAAAAGTAATCATGGAAATCCAATAATTCCTATTAAGCTCCAAGAGTTCTCGAAGTTGCTCAACATATCGATTTGAACAGTCGAAACAGTTTTAGTGAGCGAGAGTGAACGCGATCACGGGGTTAGGCATCATTCAAATTCTGCATTCTAAAACACCTGGTTCGTAAGTTTAAAATACGAGACACGTATCTTGAGTGCACTTTATCAAAAAAGCCTTGTAACTTTCTGAATATTCGCGTCAAATGAAGAGCGTGGATTGCGCAAAAAACTATAGCCATGTAGCTTAGAAAAAGGCTTTTAATTAATTCCTTAAGCTAAGAAAGTATAGGGTGAGAAGATTTGTCCATTCTGAACATCTTTAACGAAAAAATCCTAGCCTCTTAATGAATATTGACAGTTTTATGGGTTGACCTCGGAGAGGAAATTAAAATATGAAATGATATTTTACTCTTGAAACACACGAAGTGTTGGTTTCTGATATCGAATTTTCTTCACAAGGCTTCGTAAGCAAGGCTTATTAAAAATTAGGAACTTAGTTTTTTGCTCAAAAATATACTACAGGAAATATTACCTTAAGCAGGAGCAGATATGTTCAAGTAATGTTTAATAAAAACTGGCGTAATGGTTTTAACTACTGTGTAATGAGAGGTTAACTATAGTAGAATTCAATCTTTGGAAGGTAAGCATTCTTATAAAAATCAGATTTTTTACCTCTCCGAGTGACGTATGTCCATCCCACTTGGTTACCAGTCTGTACCGACTGGCTTCTAAACCGACCATCATCCGATATTTTGTCAATCCCACATGGACACCAGTCTGCACCTACTGGCTTCTGAACACCACCACCATCCGTTCTTTAGTCCAGCTCAAATGGACACCAAACTGTACTTACTAGCTTCTATTCACCACCATCTTCTGGTATTTTGTCCATTCCACACGAACACCAATCTTTATTTCCTGGCTTCAACACACCACCATCTCTATGTCGTTTTCATCCCACATGGACACCAGCCTGTACATACTGACTTCTATCTCATCATCTTCGTTAAGGTTAAGATATACGCGGCCATCGGCTAGGGTTACAAGAAACGTCTAGCCTCCTAAGGGTGGGGCTTCCACCAAAGTTTCACGCAATTGCGCTCTCTTTTTCATAGATAAGATTTGAAACCTTTATATTCTACCGATGTGAATAAGGCGAAACAACAGGCGTACCCTTCATTTCTAACGTCAATATTAGTCAAGTCTCTCAAGAATGTCTCTTATTCTTTTTTAGAAAAATGTAACGCTTATTAAGGTGAATAACTGGCAAAGAAAATATATGATAATTATTTTATTTATTTTAGTATTTAAGATAATCTTGTTTCTGAACTCAAAAGTAATACAGAAAGAATTAAACAGTGTTTGTCTGTTTGTGTTCGTCCGTTGTTACACTAGTGCACCACGATAGCAGTTCGCCTTGTGTTGATGTGTTAAGAAATCATAAAGAACTATAATATTCCTTTTTCCATAATATAAAGTGAATAAGTGGAAATATTTTTCGTAATTATGATGCCTTCAGTAGTTTTCTAATTTGAAAGCTCTGTTTCATTTTGATATTCCAAGGACGTTTTTTAATATTATTATTTGAAATGGCTGTTTATATATTACTTAAGCTATCTGTATATAGAATAATCCTTGCTTTAGTTATATCAAGAAGAACGCTAAGGCTTACACTCTATCGGTTAAATCAAGTATTATCCGTAATAGGCCTAGTGAATGAAGAGTAAACAATTGAGGCCCAGGGTGTAGTAAACTATGGGTGTTTATTTTCGTTTCTGTATTGAAGAGACATTAACGGTTCAGAGTGAGCCAAAAGTTAAATACACGTTTAAATAATCAGGTGTAGATATCATAATAGTAGAAAAGATCATGGTGGCAATTAGACCCGTGAAAGGGCTAATGGTAAACGGGTATTAGTTACGGAGTTTTCATTATTTTTATGAAGAGCAGGACTTTCAGTGCGTCTAGCCACATATCAGCTTTGGTGTAATTTAACCTTAACACGCATGTTGGTAAATTCAGAACATTGTTGAGGTGAGACAAGACGATAGTGTTTACACTGCAAACCAGTTGTGAATGTAGCTATGAGTATATCGGGTAAAGAGCTGAAGCGTAGACAATTGGGCCTATACAAACACATAAAGGTTATATCTCTCCAAAATTTATACACTTCATTTCCTGTTCATTTCCCCATTGACTGATTTCCATGTTTCCATGGTTTATCCTTCATTGATGTAAAATGTCGTCTGCTTTACTGTATATTCGCAAGGCTTGGAATACTGCTTCAATAATTCGTAAATTTTTACTTATAATAATATTAATAAATAATTCCATATCTAGGTAAATAAGTTTGTAGTAGTAGACCTCTTGACTCGGAGAGGTAATATTTTGGTTTTTCCAACTTGTCTCAAATATTAAAATAAATATAATTAATATTATATATTTTCTTTCTTAGTTATTCGTCTTATTGAGCGTTACATCATTTTAAAAAAGAATAATTAGACATTCTTGAGAGATTTGACTAATGTTGACGTTTGAAATGAAGCATACGACTGTTGTTTCGCCTTACTTACATCGGTAGTATATAAAGGTTTCAAATCTTAGCTTAAGAACACAGCAATTGCGTGAACCTTTGTAGGAAGCCCCATTATTGGGAGGCTAGACCGTAGCGGGTCGCCGCGTACGTCTTAACCTTGACGATGATGATGGAGATAGAAGCCTGTATGTACAGACTGGTTTCAATGTGGGATAGACAAAAGAACGGACGATAGTCGTGCTAGACGGACAATGGAGTATATTACACAAATTTCCAAATTTCTGGGAACTGTAAATGCTGTCCGGAAATTCAGAACACATTTGCTCCGATTTGCCAATTGCGAACGCGGTCCTCTGGGGTGTAACAACAAACAGACAGAGACACAGACAGACATGTCGAAATTAAAACCTCTACGTGACATACGTCAATCGGAGAGGTAAAAATATTGAACAGTTTTTTCGGATTTGATAAAAATATGGAAACCCATTTAACTTCAATAATTGCGCCAAACTTCATGATTTCTTTTAATTAGACCGTTATACTTCTAAATCCAGGGTGGTTAACAGAAGCAGAGTTTACGGGGTGCGTATAATGGTAATTAAGCTTCACAACTAAAGAAATTCACTATTGAAACAAGTTGGGAAACCAAAATTAACCTCTCCGAGTCGAGACGCAATTAAATTAAATGAAATACCGGTTTCAAATTTTTTGACATCATTATATTTTATAGATTTGAAAAGTGCCAAGTAGGAGGCTGGTTTTTCCTTAAGCTATTGAATAAACACTGAAATTCTCAATAAAAGCATTTGTAACCTATCAAATCAAAAGCTTCAATTGTGGCCAATTATAGTTAACTAGCTTAAACCCATGCCTTTAAAATCCAGACAGATTACCAGGAAATACAAGACATGCAAAACAATTACGCTTGTGCTTTTATTACGGTTCAGTTTGGAAAATCTTATATAATTATGTTTCAGTTTGGAAAATCTTATTTAAATTCAGAGATTTGTTCTGACTTCAACATAAACACTATTAAATATATAGTCTCAGTCTATTATTGAAGAACCATGAAATAACTCTCAGAAACTCTTTGCAGCATTTGAAGTTTTTGGATTGTCCATTCTTAACGCTCTAGGATGGCCTTAAACAAAATTGAATTTGTCGGAAGTGAACGATATTTCAAATACAGGTAGCACTTGAATTTTCAAATCCTAATTGGTTTCCTGAATTTGAAAATTAATTTTTTCACTAAAGGTACGCCCAAACGAACACAATTAATTGTTCGATACTCGAGTTTCTTCAGGTGAGTTTATTAAAATTCAGTGGCGTTGTTCAAGCAAGTCTCCAGTGTCTTTTAATTAAGATTGCTTTCTTGTTGACAATTTTACCTTAACATGTTATCAGAACAGGGACTCTGAAAAACAGCAGGAGTTCATGCTAGAATATTTAAAACGATTCCTCAACATCAAGTAAATTTAACGCATGGAATTTTTTTCGAATTTTCCTTGGATCGAAAGAGACAGATTTTACTTAATTCTATAATACCATTTGTCTCTATCGAGCAAATGGGTCTGCGAAATTAAAAAAACTAGAAATATTAGTCGATTATAATCGTACCGACGACTATTCGAGATTTTTAAACGGTTTATTAAATTGAATGGCATTATTGACTTTAGAAATAAAACACGGAAATTATAAAATATTCTAGAAGAAAAAAGCAACAAGGGTAGTGTGAAATAAAAAAGACCTTGGTATATATTTACGAGTGCTAGCATTTCAACAATACAGATAGATTGTTCTTTAAAAATTAGCCTAATTTTGAATTCTTTAATATACGCGAGTAATTGATTTTTTGTCTCTAACGGGGCATTATTACAAAATTTCAAACCAACTATTCACACCACCTTCCCTTCTCGAAATTAACTGTTTTGTACCAAAAATACATGAAGACGTTTTCCCGAGTTCACTACGTAACGTTAAAGGACTCTCAGAAACGATCTCAGCTTACGGACTGTTCTAAAAAATGTTAACATTACACTGTAAAAAAAATTGTCTTTAACATTCAGGTTGGATTTGGAAATTATTACCGATAATGACTTTAATACAAAATACTATAATCCAAACTTTTTCAAGGTATGTGATTTTACGGCGAATATTGAAAAACACTAAATAAGAACTCATTTAACCCTTACGCTGGTTTTAGAAATCTCATTTCTTGCTTATGGCAGAGTCAAGCCTTTTTTTCCATACTCGATTGGACCATTTTTATCCGTCTCCGCCCGTCGCAATAAGCAACCTGATTATCGTGGCCAGTCCCAAAGTGGCAGTCTCGTCCAATTCTTGGTCCTTCTTAAATATGGACACTGAGGTAAGTTTTCCTCAACAACAATCTACCGGACACCCAACCCATTGAGTTTCGTTTTTGTTACTTTCAGGTGCTGATTTTATTGGCACAAAGAAAATTGCCAAGAAATTGACCAAAGAAACCCTGGAAAAAATCTGGGAGAACGCCTCGCTCTTCTGCGCCGAACGTAAACAATTACATCAGCGCCAATATTTAAAATTAATTCACCTTCGTATAACAAATACCATTAACCCCCATAATTTCGAAAGATGGTCGACGCTTTATTTAGAACTAAATCGAATAACGTAATTTTGTTTTGTAGCGATTCCCGCTGTTCTGCCTCACATTACTTGTCGTCTGCTCACATCGTCGTGGCTTATCGGAGTGACTTTCATTCTGTTCTTCTTGGGTTGTTTCTTGCGTACGGACTTCTCGACGGAAAGGTACAACTGCTTCGACACTCTCTCGGACTTGATCAAATCTGGAGTTGAGCCTGCATTTATAGATCCAAATGATTTAACATACATTAAAGATTTGGTGAATATTCTTCCTCGTGTTAAGTTCTCTCCTTTTCTGACGTAATTGCTTCGTATTAGGCAGCCCGAGACCCAGTTGTTAATGAATGGCTAGACGCTTTTGACGAGAAGAAATTGCTCGGCTTTAACCAAGGTTCTAATAAATTGTTTTACTCGTTCATTCCCGTTTTTTCGGGGGAAAGGGCTCTGATCATAGACGCAGACTTGATGATACAGGTGATGAGACATTTACTGTATGATCCCGAGAAAAAAGAGTTTTTCTCGAGAAACGGAGGACTTTACTTTTCGCAACAAGTTCTTAAAGTGGAATACAAACACTTAATTTTCAACACCTCTTGGATCAGAAGCACACCACAATTGAACGCCCAGCTGATGTCAGTATCATTTTTATTATAATAAAATTAACATCCTAAACTTCTGTTTCACTACAGCGTGGAACCCATTTTCGAAAAGCAAGCTTTTAAGTATCAGAAACAAGAGGTACATTACGCTATTGAACCATTCATGTGGAAGAGACCATCGCAAAGCACAGTAGCCTTGGACCTGAGTAGCGTCAGCGTTCCTTTCTACTTTCTTCTCATGCTGTTGTCAGCAGCAGTAGCTGTTGTTATTACCGAAATAATCTTCAACTAACTCCATTAAACGCTGAAAATTAAATAGGTTAGAAAATGAAATGGAATTACATTTTTTCTCAAAATATACTAAACAAACGAAATCACTGGGTGTTGTGGAAAAAAAACGGATATTCTAATAGAGTTTTAAATGTCTAGGAAAATGCATGGAAAAAGCAGTCATCATAAACCTTTGAATATATGAAGATTTCCTCCTTCATGCATTGATGTATCATACCCATATTAAATTAGCCAATCATGTATATTTTATAGTGTTTTGCCATACATAGATATTAGAAAAACATGTTAAAAGCGTTGCATAATTTTGAGGGTTACCTTCGAAACCCTCTATTAGTAGTTTTTTCTATTCATGTGCACAATATAGGTCATGCTATACTCAAAATCCTACATGATATTGAATGCCCAAGTTTTAGGGTAAAAACCTTAAAAACTTAATTGGACAAATCTGTTGATTAAATCCATATAATTTATTCAATTATATTGAATATGTTATTGTCACAATAAAAAGCCGATGTGTAGTACATATAAAGCGTCAAATACACAGCCTTTAAAGTAATTCGAATACGAAATTTGTTCAATTAATTGATTTACATTATGAGCAGTAAAAAACCTACTCAATGTATATGTTTAGTTTTTTTAAGCAAATACTGTCCAAAGTTTACCGCAAATCATGTTCCATTTCCTTAAAAAGATTGTGGCATTACATTTTATATTATATTTGCACAAATGATAGTAAACATTGATTATGCTCCAGAGAAAGAACATTATACTAGTTGTTTAATATCAATGAGATTAGTACATATATTCTAATGATTAGAAATCAAATATTCTGCATTCGGATTAGTGGAATTAATGGAAAATCCCAGTGACTAGAAATCCGCCATTTCGCTGTTTTTGAAATACATTTACGCGTATTAATTGAAAGGGAATTCTATCCAATGGTTATTCAGTCGAACTGGAGGATACCCAAATGATTGATTATTGAATTTCTAATAAATTGGCCATAAGAGAATTATATATTCTTTTTTGAATCTAAAATGTTATCCTTATTCCAAAAAGAGTAAATTAAGGTTAAAGTAAATAATTTTGTGTTTCGGGGAAAAAACTAGATGGCGTTGAAACTCGTCTTTTGACGGTGTTGCCAGAATATATTTTTGTTTGATTCTACGCGCGAAACAACTGGAATTTACAATCCTTAAACGTGATTGGCAAGGGATAACAATACAGAACTGGCCGGACCAGCCAAGACACTTCAACACCGAGGGTCGCTCGGCGTGTTGAGGATCATAAAAGGACGAAATAAAACTCTCCAAATAGACCCATTTTCATTGCTTAGTATTAGAAGTTCATAACTTGAAGTACAAGGAGCTAATCACCTAGATTTCATTTAACTATCAAACATTGAGGAGCTAATTACTGTGAGTACAAATTTTGCGCCATTCTTTAACAGAAAATTAATAATAGCAATCATGGCCTGGGTTATCAAATAAGGAAAACAGCGTTAATTTACGATACATTATGATCAATTATTTGTACGTACTGCTTTGCTTTAAACTATAGAAGGTTTCTGTCGAGAGTAGCATTTTCGTCCTAACTTCTGGTTCAAATTTTCCATGGCGGTTTTTGAAATACCCCAGGAATTCCTTTTGTAACCACTAGAAATAGAAAAACGAAAACATTGCTATGCAATGTGTGTTCTTTTCTTTTTGGTGGTTACTTACAGCAATTCTCCTATCGTTAAATACTATTGAATGGTATTTTATTGGGTTTCCTTTTATAATAGCTGTGTGTGAAATTTGGAGTGTTCAGTATGTCAAACCAAATATAAAAGAGTTCTAAAAACTTCACTGTTTCCAAATATTTTTCGCCAATTTCTGGACGGATTGCATTTGAAGTTGTTTAACTCAGTACTTCAGCAGCAAACCGTACTTTCATTTTATTATACGAATTTGGATATTTCATTTCTGATTTTGTTTACTCTTTTAAGGTTTCGTGGTTTCGCTCTCTGTTTCATCTAGATCCCTAGCATCTTTTTACCTCTCCGAGTGACGTATGTCACGGAGAGGTTCTAATTTCGACGTGTCTGTGTGTCTGTCTGTCTGTGTGTGTGTCTGTCTGTCCGTTGTTACACCCACGTGACCGCGTTCGCAGTTTGCAAATCGGAGCAAACGTGTATTCAATTTCCAGACTGCATTTACAGTCCCGGAAATTGTATTCCACTTACAGGCTATTACTCCATTGCCTGTCTAACAACTCTGTTCATTTGTCCACCCCACATGGACACCAATCTGAACTTACTAACTTCTAAACACCACCATCTTCTAGTCTTTCGCCCATTCCACATCGTCACCAGTTTGTACTTACTGGCTTCTAAACACCACCACCTTCTCGTCTTTGTCCATTCCACATGGACACCAGTCTGTACACCTGGCTTCTAACACCACCATCTTCTGGTCTTTGTTTTTGTCCATCCCACATGGACACCAGTCTGTACACCTAGCTTCTAACACCACCATCTTCTGGTCTTTGTTTTTGTCCATCCCACATGGACACCAGTCTGTACACCTGGCTTCTAACACCACTATCTTCTGGTCTTTGTTTTTGTCCACCCCACATGGACACCAGTCTGTACACCTGGCTTCTAACACCACCATCTTCTGGTCTTTGTTTTTGTCCATCCCACATGGACACCAGTCTGTACACCTGGCTTCTAACACCACCATCTTCTGGTCTTTGTTTTTGTCCATCCCACATGGACACCAGTCTGTACACCTGGCTTCTAACACCACCATCTTCTGGTCTTTGTTTTTGTCCATCCCACATGGACACCAGTCTGTACACCTGGCTTCTAACACCACCATCATCCTTAAGGTTAAGACAAACGCGGCGATCGGCTAGGGTTACGAGAAACGTCTAGCCTTCCAATGGAGGGGTCTTCCTCCAAGGTTCACGCAATTGCGATGTTCTTATCTACAGCTGCGATTCGAATCCTTTATATACTACCTATTTGAGTAAGTCGAAACAACAGTCATATCCTTCAATTCAAACGTCAATATTAGTCAAGTCTCTCAAGGTTGTTTAATTATTCTTTTTTAAAACGATGTAACGCTCAATAAGGCGAACAACTAACGAAGAAAATATTACATATTAATTATATTTATTTTAATATTTAAGATAATCTCTTTTCTCAATTCAAAATTAATACGGAAAGAGTTAAAAAGCAGTCTATTTTTTGTCTGTGTGTGTCCGTCCGTTATCACACTAGTATAGTGCGCCGAGTTAGCGGTTCGCTTTGTTTTGATGTGTTAAGAAATCCTACAGAACCTTAATATTCACTTTTTCCATAATATAAAGTGAATATGTGGAAATCTTTTTCGTAATTACGATGCATTTAGTACATTTGTAGCTTTAAAGCTCTGTTTCATTTTGATATTCCAAGGATGTTTTTTAATATTATTATTTGAAATGGCTGTTTATATATTACTTAAGCTATATTACATCTGTATATAGAATAATCCTTGGTTTAGGTATTTCAAGACGAAAGCTATGGCCTCGATTCTGTCGGGTAAATCAAGATTGATCCGCAATAGGCTTAGTGAACCAAAGAGTAAATAATTGAGACCTGAGGTGGAGTAAACTCTGGGTTTTGATTATCGTGTCTGTAATGAAGGGACATTAACGGTTCAGAGTGAACCGAAAGTTAAATACACGTTTAAATAATCAAATTTAGATTTTATAATAGAAGAAAGCATCATGGTAGCAATTAGATCAGTGAAAGGGCTAATCGTTATCGGATCATAGATTTGAAGTTTTCATTCTTGTTTCAAAGTTAATATAGAACGAGTATTGATACTGTTAGTTATTTAAAACAGAATTGTATATTTGATTTGCGATAAATGATAAAATGAAGTTTCAAGTGTGTGACTCTCTGAAATACGGTAGGGGGTAGAGACGAGTGCTTTTTATTGATATCGTTAGTTACTAAATTCAATGTAGTGAAGTTAATTTTGGGATAAATGACAAGCGCAGGCTCTCTTTCAAATGACCGTAAACGGTTGGTCTTTCATAATACGGGAAATCAACGACAAAATGTATAATGCAATACAATGCAAAAAGGTCAAAGGTTATATTCTTCCGTCCATACTCCGTGATTGTTACCTCTCCGAGTGACGTATGTCACGGAGAGGTTCTGTAACGATCGTGTGTGTCTGTGTGTCTGTCTGTCTGTCTGTGTGTGTGTCTGTTGTTACACCCACGTGACCGCGTTCGCAGTTTCCAAATCGGAGCAAACGTGTTCGCCATTTCCGAACTGCTTTCACAGTCACGGAAATGGCTACTCTACTTGAGTTCTCACACCACCATCTTCTGGTCTTTGTCCATCCCACACGGACACCAGTCTGTACTTACTGGTTTCTAACACCACCATCTTCTGGTCATTGTCCACCCCACATGGACACCAGTCTGAACACACTGGCTTCTAACACCACCATCTTCTGGTCTTTGTTTTTGTCCATCCCACATGGACACCAGTCTGTACTTACTGGCTTCTAACACCACCATCTTCTTGTCATTGTCCATCCCACATGGACACCAGTCTGTACACACTGGCTTCTAACACCACCATCTTCTGGTCTTTGTTTTTGTCCATCCCTCATGGATACCAGTCTGTACACCTGGCTTCTACACCACCATCTTCTGGTCTTTGTTTTTGTCCATCCCACATGGACACCAGTCTGCACACCTGGCTTCTATACTCCATCGTCATCGTTTGGTTTAAGACATTCGCGGCGATCAGCTAGGGTTACGAGAAACGTCTAGCCTCCCTAAGGTGGGTTGTCCACCAAAGGTTTTCGCAATTGCGGTTGTTCTTGCTTTAAAGTGTAGTTCGACACCCTTATATACTACCTATTTGAGTAAGGCGACGCAACGGGCGTATGCTTCATTTCAAACGCCAATATTAGTCCGGTCTCTCAAGAATGTTTAATTGTTCTTTATCAAAACGATGTAACGCTCAATAAGGCAAACAACTGACGAAGAAAATATTTAATATTAATTATATTTATTTTAATATTTAAGATAATCTTGTTTCTCAACTCAAAATTAATACGGAAAGAGTTAAAAAGCAGCTTATGTTTTTGTCTGTGTGTGTGTCCGTCCATTGTTACACTAGTGCGTCGCGTTAGCAGTTAGCCTTGTGTTGATGTGTTAAGAAATCATACAGAACCTTAATATTCCCTTTTTCCATAATATAAAGTGAATATGTGGAAGTATTTTTCGTAATTATGATGCATTTAGTACTTTTGTAGCTTTAAAGCTCTGTTTCATTTTGATATTCCAAAGATTTTTTTTAATATTGTTATTTGAAATGGCTGTTTATATATTACTTAAGCTATACTACAACTGTATATAGAATAATCCTTGGTTTAGTGATTTCATGAAGAAAACTAAGACCTAGACTCCGGCGTGTACAACAAGCGCGCATTATCCGCAATAGGCTTAGTGAAACAAAGAGTAAATAATTGAGGCCTGAGGTGAAGTAAACTTTTGGCTTTGATTTTCGTCTCTGAAATGAAGAGACATTAACGGTTCAGAGTGAGCCGAAAGTTAAATACACTCTTAAATAATCAGGTTAAGATTTTAAAATAGAAGAAAAGATGGTGGCAATTAGATTAGTAAAAGGGCTTGTGGTAAACGGGTAGTAGGTACAGACTTATTATTCCCTTTATGGTGCGTATTGACTATTAGAGCGTCTAGCTACAATTTAGCTTTGGTGTTATTTAACGTTAACATTCATGTTGGCAAATTAAGAATATTGTTGAGGTGAGACGAGACGATAGTGTTTACACTGCAAACCAGTTGTGAATGTAGCTATCAGAATATACGGTAAACAGCAGAAGCGTAGACTTCATTTCCTGTTCTTTTCCCCATTGACTGATTTCCATGTGTAAAAGATTTGGATATAAAATGTCGTCTGCTTTACTGTACATTCACTATGTTTGGAATACTGCTTCAATATTTCGTAAACTTTTACTTCAAAAAAGTGAACTAATTCCATATCTAGGTAAATAAGTTTGTAGTAGTAGACCTCTTGACTCGGAGAGGTAATATTTTGGTTTTCCCAACTTGTTAAACTATATTTTGACCATTCTCACACATTTGTCTCTTTTTTCACGTTTATTCACTGGAATATAAGCCATTTCTCGTAGTTTTAAAAGATGTGGGAGTCAACAACGAAGTGTAGGGGTCTTCGTTCGTCAAGATTGTATGAGTATATGCAAAAATTAGTTAAATTTTCGGTGGTGTTCATTGTAAAAAACTTGCGGTTTGTAGCAGCACCATCCCCAATAACAGACAATATTTTCAATTCCAAAGATTCAAGCTACTCGATTGCCTCCCAAACAATGGAATTAAGATCATCAGCGTAAGACTGTTGGTCACAAAGTGCACAAATAAGTACTTACTACGTATTGTTGCTCCTCGGAACATCAACATCAAAGTATGATTTGCAACTATATAATCTTTGTGACATTCTGCTGTCAGACAATTAATTTTGTTTCGTGCTTCATTCAAGTGGGTAAGCCCACAATATCACTTGTGTTATTTATTCTAGGAGAGTGATAGCTCTCTTAGATAAGACTTCATACCGACTTTAATGTATAAGGATGGTTTTTTGATTGGTTATAACTTTTTTTGTATCGTATTAACTGCTTTGAAAAAATTATACAGAACTACAATTCGGGCCCTCAATATATGGTTAAAATTTCAAAAAGATCCCCTCATTAGTTTATTTTATAAAAAATAAAGTTGCTAAGGGTGGTTTTCATTTCCATAAAATTAATCAGCCCTTTTGGTGAAAAAGTTAAATTTTCCCATAGAAATAACATGGAGTTTTTTTCAAATTTAGCCATTTTGTCGCCACCCTTTTGAAATGAAATATTCGTTTGTTACGTTTGGGAACGGTTTTATATCAAAATTTAAACCTTTTTCTAGGACCATTTTTAAGGTTTTTGGGAAAAATTAATTTTAAGTATGTTTAATTTTAAATTTTAAAAACTACCCCAATCTGCGATATTTTAGCATGGATAATAGTCAGTTTATGATGTTAGCACGGTTAAGGCTATTTGGTCCAATTTTCGTAGTGGTAAAAAAACAAGAGAACCTAACCTTGTGTTAGCTAACAAGTTAAGTTGGAAAAGTACCCCACACATGTATATAAAGTTAACAAGATTACCTACGACTGGTAATTAAGCAAGAAATAACATGGCGTTTGAGCTCTTGTAGGTGCTTTGCCCGGGTGCTTGTAGGTGCTTGTGGGTGCTTGTGGATACTTGTAGGTGCTTGTGGGTACTTGTAGGTGCTTGTGGATACTTGTAGGTGCTTGTGGATACTTGTAGGTGCTTGTGGATACTTGTAGGTGCTTGTGGATACTTGTAGGTGCTTGTGGATACTTGTAGGTGATTGTGGGTGCTTGTGGGTGCTTGTGGGTACTTGTGGGGGCTTGTAGGTACTTGTGGGGGCTTGTAGGTACTTGTGGGTGCTTGTAGGTACTTGTGGGGGCTTGTAGGTACTTGTGGGGGCTTGTAGGTACTTGTGGGGGCTTGTAGGTACTTGTGGATACTCGTAGGTACTTGTGGGGGCTTGTAGGTACTTGTGGGGGCTTATAGGTACTTGTGGGGGCTTGTAGGTACTTGTGGGGGCTTGTAGGTACCTGTGGGTACTTGTAGGTACCTGTGGGTACTTGTAGGTACCTGTGGGTACTTGTAGGTACTTGAGGGTACTTGTAGGTACTTGAGGGTACTTGTAGGTACTTGAGGGTACTTGTAGGTACCTGTGGGTACTTGTAGGTACCTGTGGGTACTTGTAGGTACCTGTGGGTACTTGTAGGTACTTGTGGGTACTTGTAGGTACTTGTGGGTACTTTAAGGTACTTGTAGGTACTTGTGGGTGCTTGTAGGTACTTTTAGGTACATGTGGGTACTTGTAGGTACTTGTAGGTACTTGTAGGTACTTGTGGATACTTGTGGATACTTGTGGGTACTTGTAGGTACTTGTGGATACTTGTGGGTACTTGTAGTTACTTGTGGTTACTTGTGGGTACTTGTAGTTACTTGTGGTTACTCGTGGGTACTTGTAGTTACTTGTAGGTACTTGTGGATACTTGTGGATACTTGTGGGTACTTGTAGGTACTTGTGGATACTTGTGGGTACTTGTAGTTACTTGTGGTTACTTGTGGGTACTTGTAGTTACTTGTGGTTACTCGTGGGTACTTGTAGTTACTTGTGGTTACTCGTGGGTACTTGTGGGTACTTGTAGGTACTTGTGGGTACTTGTAGTTACTTGTGGTTACTTGTGGGTACTTGTAGGTACTTGTGGGTACTTGTGGGTGCTTGTGGGTACTTGTAGGTACTTGTGGGTGCTTGTAGGTACTTGTGGGTACTTGTGGATGCTTGTGGGTACTTTTAGGTACCTGTGGGTACTTTTAGGTACCTGTGGGTACTTGTAGGTACTTGTGGGTACTTGTGGAGACTTGTGGGTACTTGTAGGTACTTGTAGTTACTTGTGGTTACTCGTGGGTACTTGTGGGTACTTGTAGGTACTTGTGGGTACTTGTGGGTGCTTGTGGGTGGTGTCCCTGAACCGTCAAAGATGTAATTGATCAATTAAGATCCTGCTCGGAAAATGACACTAAGAAAAGGAAATCATCTTAAACAACCAATATTGGATATAACGCTTTAGCATCCTTGTGCATAGAAAAACAGTTAATAACGTATGAACGAAAAAGCAAATGTCACATTGTTGGAAACCCTTACGACAAGGTTTTTCACGCTGTCGAATTAACCAAAGATTCTTGCACTTGGGTTGTTTCTATACATTTGCAGTAAAGCGATTACTTGGAGAAGTGGGAAAACAAGCGATCAATTCTACGACGCTGTTAAAACCAAAAATTTCGAAAGGTCGCAAGAGGCCAAGAAGATAAGATTATGACTATTCATTTAGTGCAGCTCCCGATTCTACTTATGTCGTGGAAAATACTGGTAATGACCTGGAAGGTTTGAAAACAATTGATTTTTCTTTAACACACGCTGAAAAGGATCAATTGCTTCACGACGAAATGGAGCTTGATAGCCATGATGAACAGCTGATTAATGATGAATTTTTGAGCATTCCACACGAAAATAATATTAATCAAATAATCACTCAAGTGAGTAGTTCAGTCGCCCAATTACCAAATGAAAGTTCAAACTTAACCGAAGCGAAGAGCACTATATATTAATCAAAAATGTCTTGATTAGAATCAAGACCTAAAATGTATCAATAAGACTGAGGTTATCACTTGTCTGAAAGATCAGATATTAATTTTTCTTTTTAATTGAAACTTAAATGCACGCTTAAGAAAAAACAACGTTCCATTACCGTTTTCCGTTGAAATAAATTATTTTACTGGTAATCAATTTCAAAAATTTACTTATCTCGGCTTTTCGACCACAATTCCATTCCCCGAAAACATTTTATCATTACATTAATTACTTTTGGGAGAGTACGTGTATGGTTATGCGTTTTAAAAGGTTCCTAAAGACGTTACATCCCCATTCGTGACCGGCACGCTTCGCAGTGGAACATTTTAATTATTCTAAAACCAATGGCGCCAAATTCAATAGGGACAGTAAGATTTTTACTCGCGGTTTTGCAAAATGATGTAATATCAAGTGTACTTTAATCAACCGTCGTATTGTTCTTTCTCATAGTTCAGGGCATGATCAGTGTTACTGCCCAATTTCTCTCTCTAGTTTCTAACAATGGTTAGAAACTATTGGATATGGCACGGCACAACGTTATATACGTTTGTAAATTCTAAGTAGCACAAAAGGAAAAAGAATCCATTTTTTTATATTTTGGTTTGAAATAAATAAACTCGTGATAGTAGTTATAACGAACAGAAAGTCAAGGGAATGGCACCGTTAATGAGCAGCAAAAGGGAGGAAAGTTTGCTTCAAGTTAGCAGAGGGACATGGTAGTGAAAATAGTAATCTAGAATTTTGTTCGTTCAAACCTTAATATATCATGAAAAATTCAAGTGAGGAGGCAACACTACCTAGAAAGATTGATTTTGGCAAAAAACAGCGAAAACATTATGTTCTACACACACTGGGACTATGGGAGAGTTACAGGGCCGCAGGTCGCACATGATGAAATTTCAACTCCAGTTTACATCAATTCTCCCTGGTCGTACTAGTAGCAGGTTAAGCTTTAGTTTGCTCAGGTCCTTTTAGTCTCGAAAGGGTTATATAGTCCTTGTAACTTTTAAAAGGTTGTTGTCATGGCTAAACAGATCGCTATTACAGTTTTTTATTGTTTTATAGGTTATTTTGACACGTTATCTCCCAAAAGTAACTAATGTAATGATAAAATGTTTTCGGGGAATGGAATTGTGGCCGAAAAGCCGAGATAAGTAAATTTTTGAAATTGATTACCAGTAATATAATTTATTTCAACGGAAAACGGTAATGGAACGTTGTTTTTTCTTAAGCATGCATTTAAGTTTCAATTAAAAAGAAAAATTTATATCTGATCCTTCAGACAAGCGATAACCTCAGTCTTATCGATACTTTTTAGGTCTAGATTCTAATCAAGACATTTTTCATTAATTATATTAAGTCTTCTTCGTTTTTCATTTCATCCAAAATTAAATTGAAGAACTTTTGCTCTAGTGCTAAGGTTTCTGGTTGTATATCCTCTTTCATACGATTCAATATCTGACCTGAAAATCCAAGTGTTTTGGAGTCGTGCGATGAATGACGGAACAGTGAGAGCAACTTTAGAATATTTGAATCAGACAAGCTCCTATATGCCTTAGGAGATTTGTAATATTAGAATAAACACCACTAAATTACGAGTGGATGTCATCTTCGTCCTCTCGCATCAGCTTTATTGATCATTTTAAGCTGTTCTTTTAAGAATTTTGAAACAAAAGAATAATCATCCTTTTTTAGGCACTGATTTCTTTATCATTTCTTAAATGCAAGCATCGTCAGCTTCTGACAATGGTTCTGGATCCTTATCTAAATATTTTTACATTGCTTTTGCAATCTTTGAACTTGTTTCCTAATGTTGCGTTCGTTTTTGTTGCTTCTTTTAACTTAACCAATAAGTTCTTCTTTTGTTAAGGATTATAATTTTTTGGTTTTGGATTTGTCGTCCTTAAACTTTGAAGCAAATGCCCTCAATATTGAGCAACGCACGCATGTTTTACTGTTTGATAATCCTAGACAGTTATTATCGCGCATTACTTCTGAAGTTGAACAAAATCTCCCGCGTGACTTTTCCTTCAAGGTGGCTATAAACTGCGGCTTCGTTATTCCATTACACAACTTTCAATTGTTAATATCCTTTTGCGTTTTTAATTAATTCATCATTGGTTGATACCGATCTAGGTTGCTGTACCAGTTTCTGATTATTAAAGTTTTTCTGGAATACTTTGAGATTCAAGATCAAGTCAGCATTGACTGTGATAGATATTAAAGAATTGTCATTCTTCGGATTAGTTTTTAGAAGTTTCAGACAACTCGATTTTATACTGAAGCACCAGCCTTGATCTTGCATCTTCATCCAGTCGGGTGACGCAAAATGGTCTTAGATCTCCAAAAACAGATGGACTATTTAATAATCCTGCAATTGCTTTATCATTTGTTGATGTGATTATCTACATGAGAAAGGCAGAGTTCAATTAGGCCTATTTAAGCAAAATATTAACAAGGAACAGACTCGCCATTTCTAAGAATGAAACACTATACAAACAGAAACATCACTGTCTGACTTATCTTCAAAGGAAAAGGAAGGTAATATTTTATCTGCAGCTACAGTACAGTTTTCATCACTTGAGGGCATCACATGAGACATAATTGCACTATTAACTATTAAATTCAATGTGAGTACTATCCTTACTACTCACAAAAATCGAATCCACTTCAAAATCCTTAAAGCCAAAGTGGTAGGATTTTACCTTTATCTAACTAACCCAAAGAACACTGGTTTCTGTCAAATTAGACCACAGGGAGTTCGAAAAAAATCGTGAAAAAATTCTAAACCCGCCGCAACTTGGTCAAATTTTTTTTGGAAAATTTCAAAATAGCATGTACTTACCGCCATAAAGACCACTGCGCCCCTAAACGCATTCTGCCCTCAATCTTGAAAAACTTTTCGGGGGGGGGGGTAAATATAATATCAAGGACTCGCGACGGAAATATAGCTATGAAATTTTAAACACCAGCTGAAATATATACAATTCTCATATCAGGATAGAAAAATATTTCAAAATAGCTCCAATTTTGAAAATAAACAACGATATTTTGCTAAAATGCGTAGATTATTTCGGAAGTAAATGAAGATATACCACAATATTTTGGAAAAGGCGTAGCATTATTTGGGAAGTAAATGAAGATGAACAATAATATTTTGGAAAAGGCTTAATATTATTTGGGAATTAAATGAGGATAAGCCACAATATTTTGGAAAAGGTTTAACATTATTTGGGAAGTGAGTGCAGATGAGCAACAAGATCTTGGAAAAGGTGTAACATTATTTCGAAGTAAATGAAGATAAACCACAATATTTTGGAAAAGGCGTAATATTATTTGGGAAGTAAATGAAGATAAAACACAATATTTTGGAAAAGGCTTAACATTATTTGGGAAGTGAGTGAAGATGAGCAACAATATCTTGGAAAAGGTGTAACATTATTTAGGAAATGAAGATAAACCACAATATTTTGGAAAAGGCATAACACTATTTGGGAAGTAAATGAAGATAAACCACAATATTTTGAAAAATGCGTAACATTATTTGGGAAGTAAATGAAGATATACCACAATATTTTGGAAAAGGCGTAACATTATTTGGGAAGTAAATGAAGATGAACAATAATATTTTGGAAAAGGCTTAATATTATTTGGGAAGTAAATGAAGATAAGCCACAATATTTGGAAAAGGTTTAACATTATTTGGGAAGTGAGTGAAGATGAGCAACAAGATCTTGGAAAAGGTGTAACATTATTTGGGAAGTGAGTGAAGATGAGCAACAAGATCTTGGAAAAGGTGTAACATTATTTGGAAGTAAATGAAGATAAACCACAATATTTTGGAAAAGGCGTAATATTATTTGGGAAGTAAATGAAGATAAAACACAATATTTTGGAAAAGGCTTAACATTATTTGGGAAGTGAGTGAAGATGAGCAACAATATCTTGGAAAAGGTGTAACATTATTTAGGAAATGAAGATAAACCACAATATTTTGGAAAAGGCATAACACTATTTGGGAAGTAAATGAAGATAAACCACAATATTTTGAAAAATGCGTAACATTATTTGGGAAGTAAATGAAGATGAACAATAATATTTCGGAAAAGGCGTAATATTATTTGGGAAGTAAATAAAGATGAGCAACAATATTTTGGAAAAGGTGTAACATACGGATCCAGGGCTTGGAAGTACGTTTGGCAGAGTGATTGAACAAGGGCACAGTTTTTGAGACATAATCAAAGAGTGAAGCACTTGATTGTCAAGTTCACTACACTATAGGGGCTCGTTTAACAGGTCATGCTGAATAGACAGAAGGTATCATAGATAATGACCATGGAAGAAGAAGGGTGTAATGGAATGGTGAGGTGAATAGGCAGACTGCTACGCGAAATGTAGGGTCACGTGGGAAAACTCTCCTCTCCTCTCCTCACGGCCCTAGCTGTAACTCGATTACTGCTTTGCGCAATATTGGCACGCAAGCCACCTCCTTAATACTGGGAATCACATATTTTTGTTTTTTTAAATTTCTAACACGATAGGCCGAGGCTTAGCAGAAAAAAGTGATAGTAGAGATGGTCAATTATATAAAGTGCTGCTATCGGGGCTGTAGTAGTAATATTAGGTTCAGTAATGACCCCTTTATGAAGAATGTTTATTTCATTACGTTTTCGAAACCAAAAAGTAAATATCAAAAATGTAAAAAAAAGGATAATTGCGTGTGGATGATCAGATTTAACTACGGATTCTATTAAAAGTAAACATTTTGTATGTTCGATACATTTTCTGGGAGGACTGGGGCCAACTGACAGGTTTCCTGATCCAGATGGTTTTAATGATTCTGATGCTAGTGTTTTCAATGAGAGTATTAATTTTAACTTCGAAATAAAATGGCAGTCAAAAGACTTAAAACTAGAAAAGACGGCTAAAAGCGTCTGCATTTAAGGCTCATCCGAAGCGCGTACAGAAAGAGGGATACACTGTTTAGATGCGCTCTCTACCGCCTCTACTACTGTGCAGAAGCTTTCAACGTTGGTGATAAATTCGGGAAGGAGGGGATGAAAAGGGCGAAGTTATGATTTTTCAACGTGCTCTCTTTAACACTATAAGACCCTTCCACATACACCCTTCTTCCATGTAATGACTATGTTAACGTCCAAGCTAAACACGTCTGTAAGCCGTTTTGTTGTGAGGAACATTTTGTAAGTTTTGACTTTTTACTTCCCTTAGGTTTACGGTTTTCTAATGTCAATAAAAGAATGTTATTAAATATTCTGTCAGAGGTTTCAATTTATCACAGGATTTCAGTTCTTCAAAAATATTTTTGATAGCTTTGGACTGGAAATTTTGGTTAACAACTAACTCTACGTTTTGAAGAACGTCTTCCACTTTAATGCTCATTTTCTGTTAAAATACGAGTTAATAATAATAATAAATTAAGTCCTCTTCATTGAAATGTACTTTAAGTAATGGGAATTAACTTACTACCGCATCCATCGCTGCGGTTCCAAATATTCGCAACATTTCGTCTGCTCGAAATAAATTACATTGTTGTATCTCTCCGCCATAGTCACACCTTTTTAGTTATCGGATATTCCTCTAAGGGACGTTATTCAAGATATTCTGACGTCACACTATCATCTGCTCTAAGACAAGCTCTCATTCAGAATATTTCCTAATTGTCATACTTATCTACGATAAGTTATAAACTTATGATTCTACTAAGAATACATGTTCCATTCTCAGAAACTGCCACAAATTTCTGTGGTATTTCATAACGTTTAACGGGCTTCAATAATTGAACTGTAGGAATTTCTCCTTTAATTGGATTTCTTTCCTCTGAGAAATATCGTCGGCCTTGACGCAAGGATGGTAAAGCTGATGGCAAGTTTTGGACAACAAAAAAATATGCCAAAGACCCGGCAAATATAAAGAGTGCCGTGCTAATTTTTTTACTTTCTGAATGCATCTTAGTTCTAGAATGACAGTTGTTCCATAAGATTTTAAGAAAAATCCTCCAATATTTGCATTTCTTACTGGATTTACTTGTAAAGTGCTTGATTCAGCGTTACTTAAGTTCAAACTTCTATCTTTAAAAATACCCTCATTTTCTTTAGCCATGTTATCTATTTGAATTAACGTAGGGAAGAAATCATTAAGCTTAGTTTGTGAGGAATCATCAGCAGCTGCCATAAACTTCTTACGTTAATTTCTTGAAAAGTTATTTCTTTTGTGAAAGACATTCCAGGCTGTGGTAAATTAGACGGGTGTACCTCGTATGAGCAGTTCCCAGTAGAGCAGTTCTCGAAATAGCAGCCGCGATTCCAAAAAAACAGCGGCGTTCTTCAAAACTGCTGTTTTAGAAATAGCGGCTGCTGTTTTAGAAATAGCGGCCGCGGTTTTAGAAATAGCGGCTGCTATTTTGGGAAATAGCAGTGTTTGTCTTCAGTTTCGAGTATTTCTTAACAATACAGTTATATTCGTTGTTTTCGAAAACTACCTTATTCTGTGATCATTTAGTCAGTAATGTGACCTACAAACGGATCGTGTTTTTAAAGTACACTTAAATATTACACTATTCTTCAGGCTGTATCAGTTTACAATTCTAATACCAGATTAGAAAATATTTCAAGAAAGCTTATTTTATTTCGGAAGTAGATAATTGTAAACAGTATTTTTTTTGAAAAGGCATACTATTATTTGGGAAGTGAAAGAAGATAAACAACAATATTTTGGAAAAGGCGTAACATTGTTACACCATTTCCAAAATATTACTAACCTAAGTCTAACCAATCAAAACAAAACCTTAAAACCCAACCGAACCGAACCCAACCCAACCCAACCCAACCCTACCTAACCTAACCTAACCAAACCTAACCAAACCTAACCAAACCTAACCAAACCTAACCTAACCTAACCTAACCTAACCAAACCAAGCCAAACCTAACCTAACCTAACCTAACCTAACCTAACCTAGCCTAACCTAGCCCAACCAAACCTAACCTAACCTAGCCCAACCAAACCTAACCTAACCTAGCCCAACCAAACCTAACCTAACCTAACCTAACCAAACCTAACCAAACCAATAAGAAAGCTTATTTTATTTCGGAAGTAGATAATTGTAAACAGTATTTTTTTGGAAAAGGCATATTATTATTTGGGAAGTGAAAGAAGATAAACAACAATATTTTGGAAAAGGCGTAACATTGTTACACTATTTCCAAAATATTACTAACCTAAGTCTAACCAATCAAAACAAACCTAAAAAACCCAACCCAACCCAACCCAACCCAACCTAACCTAACCTAACCTAACCTAACCTAACCAAACCTAACCAAACCTAACCAAACCAAACCAAACCTAACCTAACCTAACCTAACCAAACCTAACCTAACCTAACCTAGCCCAACCAAACCTAACCTAACCTAACCAAACCAAACCTAACCTAACCAAACCAAACCTAACCTAACCTAACCTAACCTAACCTAACCAAACCTAACCTAACCTAGCCCAACCAAACCTAACCTAACCTAACCAAACCAAACCTAACCAAACCAAACCTAACCTAACCAAACCAAACCTAACCTAACCAAACCAAACCTAACCCAACCTAACCTAGCCCAACCAAACCTAACCTAACCTAACCAAACCAAACCTAACCTAATCAAACCAAACCTAACCTAACCTAACCTTACCTAACCAAACCAAACCTAACCAAACCTAACCTAACCTAACCTAACCTAACCTAACCTAACCAAACCTAACCAAACCTAACCTAACCTAACCTAACCTAACCTAACCAAACCTAACCTAACCTAACCTAACCTAACCTAACCTAACCTAACCTAACCAAACCTAACCAAACCTAACCTAACCTAACACTATTGGGGGTTCAAATAATCAACTTGAAGCAAACCATATCTGACCTAGTTCTATTTAAGTTCATTTTACACAGCGTACACCATAACAAACAACAGTCGTTTTTCGCATTCCTGTTTTTCTGCTCTTTTGAGAACTGCTGTAATGGTACGCCGCGTTTACAAGAACCGCTGTAATGGTACGCCGCGTTTACGAGAACCGCTGTATCGGTAACTGTTGTAACGGGTAAACTGCCATTTCGGGAAACCGCTATTTAGGGAACTGCTGATATGAGGACCGCTATTATGGAATCCGCTCATACGGGAACCGCTCATCTGAGGGCTTCCCAATTAGACGACCCTTTCTTCTCAGCTTCTTCCCTGGAATGGAGGTCTAATAAAAAATCCGCTTCACAAGGGAGATTTTCAAGGCCATTTTTATTTTTGTTTCCGTCTGAATTTTGAGATATGTTTTCTCCAACAAATTCTTGATCATCCTGGTGCCTTCTGGGGTTTTTCTGTTCGATAAATCGTAATGTATACACCATCCAGCGTTCGTACAGGGTAAGTTCTTTCGCAACAGGTAGCGGGGCTTTTGGAAGCTCAAATTTTATATAGCTAACGTCCTTCAGCACCAATGATGTGAAGAAATGTATTTATTTGGGTTTCAAACGAGTCAACGGTATAAACTCGGAAAGCGCACGAAACGTAGCCCCTGGTAGGTGACCGGAAAAGAGCATAGTAAAACGCGACTAATAGGAAAACTGACCGGCGCGAGAACGCGAGTTAACGGAAGACTGACCGACGAGAATTACTAAATTGGGTATGTTTTAACCCAAAAACGAATGCTATTTTACTGAATTATTACTAATTACTTTGTTTATTGTAAATATTTCCACAATATTGTTCACTTCTTTCCTAAATTAAGGCAAACTAGCTAGTTATGACTCCTTGACTTTTTAATAACAAACTTGGCCTTCCGATTGAAACTGTCTTTACTTTTTAGAAAAACTCTTCCACGGTAGATTATTCCTTTAAATTATCAAGACTGAAAACCGTGCTATTTCAATCCAGTCCATTATTGCCGATTGGGAAAAGCTTCCAGAATCAATTCTCTAATCTACTGATAAATCTTAATTTCAAAAAGAGAAATCTGCATGTTCTACCTCACTGTCTTGTCTCTCTACATCACATTTATTAACCCATTTACTCTTTTACCCAAATTTAAACGGAAAATCAGTATCACACACGTACAATCGGTTGAACATTTATTAATATCAGTTATTTTAATATCAGAATTGTGTAGTATACTATAAACTTGTAACTAGTAGTAAAATGAAGTGCCTTCAGAGAAGCGGTTGATGGTATAGCTGCGTCAAGCTCTTCCAGTTCTTCATCGTGGTCATCACAATTGTTGAAAGCATCAAAGGTTTATGGAAGTTCCATAAACAAATGTTGGTCCAAATTTACTTCTTTACAATTTGATCTTTCAGATTTTTTTCCCAAATAATGAAGAAGATAACAATTTTCGAGAGGAATATCCAAATTGTTGGCATGTTGGATTGTCGTTGCTGCCAATTAACCAACGAACTTTGGCGAATAATGTTTCTAAAACATCTTTGTTCAGGTTAGATTTCATGATAAATTTCAGACCATGGTTGATAAAGAGGTCCTCGGATAACTGCAGAAGGGCTGATATAGCTATTTTCCCACCAATCAAGCTTGGTGGCTGTCTCTTACAGTCAAGAACAAAAACTTTTACAAACCATTCAAGTTTTTTGCTTGGCTCAATGGCTTATTAGTTTTCAAATTACTGGAATTGATAACGTCAAAAAGGGCGTGAAGTTCTTTGATAAAGTTTGCCGTGCTAACATTTGTTGCTCTAATCTTTTTGACATCACGTAAATTCCCATTGATACTGAATGTCTGAATATTTGAGAAGCCAATTTAACGTTAATTTTTTGAAATTGACTTGGGTTTGCATGTTAATTTTGGGGCTGGTCGAAAAGCCTCCACTGAATCGATGATATGAAAATGCTGAATACGTTTTCACGATACCCTATCTTTCTCGTTAACTTCGAAGTCGTGCTTCATTAAAATGTTTCTTAAGCATTTTTGTAAATGTGGAGGATCTGACATAAAGAAAACATTTTAATTTTTGAAAATAGCATAAGGCGTCTCTTGCGTAATGTTTCATCTGCTATAAACTGCTTGATTATTCGCGCCCTGGTCTGAAATGACTACTTTGAGTTTAAATCCTATGTAAATGAGTGTTTCTATGGTTTTTGTTAGGATGTCCTGAAGAATATCTTTTTTCATTGAATCCTGTGGCTGTATTTAATAGTGTCTCACCCCAGAGAGCCTAAAAACTGTAGCATGATTGTCACTTTCCAACTTTCTTTCGTCACCCAAATCCCTAACACCTTCAAGTAGAATCATATTGAAGACATTCCTTCAGCGCCATTTCACCATCGCATTTACCTTTAGTCGCAATAAATCAATAATTTCTTTCTGCAGGCCGGGAGCACTAGGGACTTTCTTTAACCCGGAAATTAGAGTTCGATAGGCTGGCAAGAAGAACATTTTCCTTAGTTGACTATAAATTTAGGCCATTGAAAATATAAGGCAAGACAAGTTTGTTTGTCTTTCTCTAAAACCTTCTTCCTCTTGCCCCTTTTTGGCCATATTTAATATCATTTTTAGAAATAATTCTCCTTTTTCAGGAAAATAGGGGAAAAATAGCAACCGCATCATTTATTATTCGAGGCGCATCACTTTTCGAGTTTGGGTTTTGTAGCGGTTGTATCGTAATTTCAACCAATATTTGCACTTCGCTAATTTTGTTTTCAAGAGTTCTTCAGGTTTAAGCTTGTAAAAAAAAGATAAGGATGTTATAAATACTTTTCAACCCTGTGTCCAAGCCTCTCCAAAGCCAAACTAGTCTGTTGCGCACAAAATACCTTAGATAGCACTGCATGGTGCGGCTACACACCCCTTTCAATGATGAAACAACACTTCTGCTACAAGGTTTTCGACGATGAGAATTAACGCCTGTTACAATGTTTTATTTTAGTAAAGATTGTGAAGTTATAATATTAAAATATCAAAGTATACTTTGTCTACCATAAACTACACTAGGTTTCAGATTAAATATTTTAATAAACTTCCATTCCAAGATCGCGTTAGCGAAATTTAGTACTCTAACCCTAAACATGTGGAAATCAGGAAAAAAGTCTGGTGTTTCAAGGTTCACGAAATAGATGGCATTAAGTACCTAAATATAGAGGTCAAAGGTTATTGTGCTGAACTTTGACAATGATGTACACAGTTTTCTAACATTACACCCTACGTTCAGTGTCAATTGAAAAGCTAACTGAACTGAACCACTCTCTTTCCTTGCTTGCATGAACTACCAATCTCAGCCTAGAATCCAATTTCACCTCGAAACATAAGCCGCCAATAAGAAGCCAGAATGCAGTTCTCTACGGACAAATGAGCGACGATAATCCAAGTGGACGCGGAAGGCTAAGCCTGCAGAATACGGCGGCTGGATGGTGTCGCAGACTGTTCTATATAAATAAAATAGTAACTCTTGTCTAAACAAAAGCCGTAAAAACATCTCAGTACTGTATATTAGGTAAAGCTATGGCTGTATCAAGGCACTCACTCTCGCGCTCTCACTAACGATGTAACACTTAACTTATCGGATTAAAATTACTTTTATACTTTAAAACTTACGAGTTATCTTGTTTTTATTCCGGGAATACACAAGAAATTGGCGACGGAGGCACCATCCGGGGAAAGTACGAACGCTATTTAAAACCTTAATAAGTCGCGACATCATCATGGAAACAATCAGTCAATTTCGAGCCCTGGCTCTTATACAATGAAATACCGGAACAATTCTTCATTGTTACCAAGATCACAGACGACGCCATGAAACGCGCTCAACTACTAACCTTCATTGGACCCGAGACATACGCAATCTACGTAGTATTGTATCACCAGTCTCGCCCAAAGACTTGACCTTCCAAGCGCTACTTGATGCACTCACTAAGCATTTCAACCCTGTTCCATCCGAAGTTATTCAGAGATACAAAGTTCATCATCTGAGAGAGAGGCCCAAACGAGTCAATCGCCACTTGCATTGCAGAGTTACGCACCACGAGTAAATACTGTAACTATGGACAAGTTCTTGAAGACATGCTGAGAGACAGATTGGTATGCGGCTGTCGAGACGATGCGCTTCAGAAGAAAGCAACACCGTCTGTGATCTATTGAAAACGCACAACTAAGAACCGTTTATCACCATGCTAACACCATTTTCTGAACACGAAGTAGACGTGGCGGGAGTCATATATCCGATCGTATCCTAAAAGGAAGAAAAAGTCAGATTGCCTCTTGTAATTAATTGTGATTAAGGTCCAACACTTTGCGGCCGGACTTGAACTTCGTCGAGACTACTTATACTTCAGAAAAGAGTCGCACCACAAATATCTTCAAGTCTTCAAAAAGACGCCGTTAGATGCTGTTTTAGACAAATACAGAGTTATTCGATGATCAACTGGGATGTCTAAAGGAAATAGAAGTTCACCTTCAGCAGAAGACCAATGTCCTACCCAGTTTCCAAAAAAGCACTTAAGGAGAATGTTGAAGACGAATTGGAAAGACTGGAGGATCACTCAGATTCCACTCGCGAAGTTTGCAACACCAATAGTCCCTTTAATGAAGTCAAATGGCAAGGTCCGGATCTGCGGAGATTTTAGTGTAACACTAACAATGTCATCGATGCCGACAAATACCCTTCGCCAAAAGCAGAAGACATATTCGCAAAAATGGCCGGATGCACTGTCTTCTCGAGGATTGATATGAAGGACGCGTATAGCCAACTACAACTCGATAAGGAATCAAGAAAGCTCACGGTCATTAACACATCCAAGGGTCAACAGATTGCCATTAGGTATCTCGTCAGCCTCTGCCATTTTTCAAACACGTATGGAGATTTTTCTTGCCAGTCAAAAACGTTGTCTCCGTACCAAGATGACATCCTTCTGAGAGGCGCTGACGATCAAGATCACCTGGATAAGTTGGAGAAACTGTTGACCACACTACAAGAATCTGGACTCAAATTCAAAGAGACAAATGGAAATTCGTGGAATACAGTCTGGACTTTCTGGGATATCACTTGGACAAAGAAGGTCTACACCCTCTACGTTCGTGGAAGCACCCGAGCCGTGAAATTGGGATGAACTGCGATCATTCATCGGACTTCTGAACTACTACTCGAAATTTATAACTAACCAAGCGGCAGCATTATCTCCACTGTATGACCTAATTAAGTAATCTTCGCAATGGCCATGAACTCTGGAGCATGCACGAGTCTATGCCGAAGCGAAGAAGTTGTTTGCAAATCAAGATTTCTGACTCACTTTAATCCGAAGAACGACATCAGACTTGCATGTGATGCATCACCAAAATGAATTGGAGAAATCATTTCTCATGTCAAAGACGGAACGGAAGTCCAAATTGCCTTTTATCCAGAACATTGGCAACAGCAGAGAAAAACTATTCGCGGTTAGAACGAGAAGCCCTATCACTGATTTTTGGAGTAACGAAGTTTAGAGATTACCTCCTTGGTCAAAAATTTACGCTGGTAAGGGACCATCAACCGTTAATATAATTATTATAAGAGAAAAAACGAGTCCCACAAATGGCCGCAGCAAGATTACAATTACAAAGATGGGCTTTGATCTTATCAGCTTATCGATATACCATCGAGTACAAGAAAGGGATTCTACACAGCAATGCAAACAGCGATTTCTCCTGGGACGCTACTAGTTAGTAGCCAAAAAAGAAAGAAGTCATAAGTTTATGAATTATGTTGTGGTAATGAAAAATGCTAAGGTTTCAAGAGAAGGAGTTGATAGTGAAGTTCCTTTGCCTATGCTTCAGTTTCCTGCTGATTGTCAAAATCATGAGACTTTTGAAGCCGCGCTCAATCAATTCCTAATTCCTCAAAGCTCACAAAAGTAGACTTGGCCACTGAGACATTATTAAGCCCGCAGTTATTTCAAGCGACAGAAGCTTACTTTTAATTTGAGCTGCTCTAAAAGAATTCAACTGCATGGAATTACCGGAATATCTGGATTCTTGTAGGAAGATTTTGTAGGGAAAAGCTGACGGAAAAGATTGAAGTATAACATTTATCCAGTGTGGTCTGTGTCAAATGATGAATGATGATAGCAGACTTTTGAGAAAATGTTACAGTTCTGAACTTAAATTTGGCCTGTTAATGTTAAGCGTCATCATAAACAGCCTATTATTAAGCGTCGTAAAAGATCGAATTTCTTGCGCTGCAGTTATTGTTCTGTCGAGGTACTGAAATGATTTCTTGTTAAATTTTTAAGAAACATGTTCAACTATGCTGAATTCTTGGAGAAAAACTATGAAGATAATAACGAGAATCAGGATCACACCACAAAAGAACTGAAAACGATGAATTAGAAGAACGCTACAGACCTCTACTGCCTAAAAACGAAGAAGATTTACTATCTGGGAACAAGTATTTTAAAAGCTTGTCAGATTCTCTTATCTAATTAATTATATTGATAATCCGATTTATACTTAAGGTCACGAATAAGGATCCCATAAAGTTTTGAAAGAACAATGCCTTCCATTGTTCCATCTACTCCGTGTTGACCTTGCTGTGTTAAAATTAGAAACTTATCACAAACAACAATTCAAGCGCGCAGCTATTTGTTCTCACATAAGTCTTCCCAATTAAAATAGGCGTAAAACATATAGAGAAATCAAGGAAATTACTGAAACTTTTAAGAAAACAAGAACAAGGGAGAAGAAAGATGCTTCCGGAAGATCTAGAGGTGTATACCAGCAACGTCTGCGTACATCATTAATCAAAAGGTACGAAAATAAACACAGAAAAGAAAAAAATTACCAGACATCAAGCAAGAACACAAAAGTGTGCGAAGGTGATCAAACACCATCAATAAAAAGGTTTAGGAACCAGACATTTTGGATAAACCGAAGAGAAGGAAGTTAGATTTTGTGAAAAAATTATGAAAATATAAAGTCATTGAACTGTCCAAGCATAGCTAGATATGTAGTTAACGGAAAATTAATTCAACCCGAGCCTTTGTCCCCAAAGAGCGAAGATTGTTTACCTCTAATAAATTTATCATCAAACGAGCAAACATTTCCGAAAAATTCTGATGAATTTAAGTTTGGTTTACAGGAAATCAATATTCTCAATAGTACAAAGTGGTTCCACAACAACATGCTTAGAGGTTATTTTAAAATGTTGGAAAACCATTGCCCTGTGATTTCTTTTCAAGACACCTATTTCTACACTAACGTTCTAAAGTGTTTAGAACAGAAAGCTACTTCTAAATGGTTGCAGAAGGCATATCAAAAAATTCATGAATCAAAAATAACCTACATTACCATGGTTCTTAACAACCCTTTTGTTCATATTCACAGTCAAACTTCTGCCATAAAAAGATCTAGAAACAATTCGAATAACTATTTACGATTCCATACCCGACTTAAATAGGAACCAAATTAAACATAACCAACAGGGTATATAAGAAGGGTCACACCTTCAAGAGGCACTCAACATTATCAGAGGATTCAATCTAGTTCTTAAAACGACCGAACCTGCCTAGATAATTGAAATATCAGCCGACAATTTGAAAACACAAGATAACATACACGATTGCGGTCCAATAGCGTGAATATACGCTAAATGGATAGCATTACAATATAATTAATTAAATAATAATTATCTCAATTAAACGAGAGTAATACAATAAGGTCTTAAAATTTTATCAAGCTCTCTTAACTCAATTTCACCTTGAAGTGTCAATACGATCGAATTCACACTTCAAGGTGAGATTCACTATTACGGCTCTCCAAAGGATAACATCCAAGTGCGTCCAACCAGCCTTCTCGTGGCGGGAGCTGTTAAGTACCCAAAACAAAAGTTGGAGAAAAAAATAGGTTTGACGCTACTTTATAACAGATAATCCACAATATTATTATCGTGATTCAAAGTTTTAAATCAATTGTATGTGTGGGAGGGGAGGAAACTGCAAGTATCCGACCCCCGTTCAGGTGAATTTGTACCAAATTGCAAAGTTCCCTTCTCTAGTTTTACGGCAAACTAATAAAGTCTATGTAATGCGTCATAGCTCATTAGATAGGTAATTTAATCCAGATTACACTGTTAAAATTTGATGTCAATCGTATATGTGGGAGGGGAGGAAACTGCAAATATCCTCTTTTAGGTGAGTTTGTACCAAATTTCAAATTTTCTTGTCTTGTTCTCCATTTTAGAAAATGGTAAATTTGCGCCATCTATTTTATCCTAGTGGAATTTCGTTTTATCATAATTGTCAGTTTCTGGTATACAACATTGAAATTAGCGATTATTTGTTTTACATACCTCCGTGTAGCTATTAGAGATAAAGGGGAGTTTTTCCCAGTTACGAAAATATAAACCAAAAATAACTTTTTAGTTGAGTCTTGGAACCGGTTAAAGCAACTTCTGCTTCGCTGGTTTGGTGCTACTTCCGGTTTAGAAATATTAAGTTTTTACTGGCATATTGACGTCGGTGAAATAACCCCGTTGTTAAATACGACGTGTTCGTCGTTACGTAGCAGTTAAGATCAAATTAAAGTAGTTAGTCTTAGCAAAAAGCCTGCCTACTCAAGCCAGGAAAAATTGGTTATGTTTATTTTGGGTGAATGTCGCGTAATCATTCGACAAGCGGCAGTGCTTCATGCCGAATTTCTTCCACATCAACGATCAGTGGCGGCGCCAGAATTTTTTTCAGTGTAGGCTGAAGGTAATTTTAGGGCCCTTAGTAGGGTTTTCTAACTTTCCATCCCCTTCTTATTAAATATGTAATTTTATTCAAAGAAAAAGTTATATAAAATTACATTGTATAGTTCTGTTTCAGAAAAGAGTGAAAATAACAAGTCAAAATGTTTTTATTATAAACTAAAGTTCACCCTCCTTTTACTTTTAGCAAATTCGTCTACTACTAACATTGTGTTGTTTCTAAGTTTATTGCTTAAATCCCGATTTATCGAAACGAGAGCAAGATTACATAGCCTATTTTCTGCCAGCGTTGTTCTTAAAAATGTTTTTATTCGGTTTAGAGCACTGAAACTCCACTCACTCGTAGCACTGGATACTGGAATACACAGAACTATACTATTTTCTGCCATCGTTGTTCTTAAAAATGTTTTTATTCGGTTTAGAGCATTGAAACTCCGCTCACTCGTAGCACTGGATACTGGAATACACAGAACTATACTAAAGTATTTTTTCAATTCTTTAAAGCCACTTTTCATATTCAGGAGATACCAAGATCTCATTCACGTATAGAGAGAACGTTCGAGTTTACCTTCATCTTCGCTACCATCAAGAACTACCTAGGCCCCTCCCTTAAAACAAATTCCCGCCATTTTATCGATACACTAACACCGCCTGGTGGACTATCCATTCATTATTTATCGAAATTGTCGTTCTCGATCTCGATGTGAGGGAGACTGACTCCAGAATTAGTAGAAATATTTATTAGAGCAACAGTTGATAGTGCTGGTTATATCGATATAAATATAGACCGAATAGTAAATAGTAAAATAGACAATAGTTATTCGGTTATTATAACAAGGAAAGGCCACTTTCATTTTCCTCAAGTGCCAGAACAACCAAGACTTACGTTTGAAACTTCAGGTAAATAGTCATATTTTAATATAATACCACGTTATTTTTATCTGTCCCTACGCCGATTGATAAAAAATATATTTTTAATAAGGCCGATCCGATGTTATCAATCTGAATCGTATACTAATACTTAACATTGTTGTCAATAGTTTCTTTCCACTTCTTGCCTAGGCCGACTCTCGAGTCGCTACTGGCCGCGTCCATTTAACATTTTATTCAGTAATTTCCGGTTAGTAGGTGGCGCGCTAAACCATACCCACCCGATCACGCGCGTCACGACGCAAGCTGCTCTCGCTATAGCTATAGTGCGAGCAGCGCAGCGTCTGGGAGCGCGGAACGAGTGGGCTATGGCTATACCGACTTAAACTAGGCCCCTCCCAGAAAAAAATATAACTCTGACTTCTTGGAAGCGTATTAGACTGACTCGAACGTTCTCTCTTTACGTGAATGAGATCTAGGAGATACTTATAGCAATCTAGTGCATTTTCGAAAGTGTCAGAGTTTAGTAGGTTTTTGGCAACCTCAATTTGGCATTTTAAAGACCCGAAGTTAAATTGATATCTATCGCGAATTTTGCAAAACGAAATTATGTCATCTGGGTTTAAGAAATTAAAGTCTTTGGGATCCGAAGCTGAGAGTTCTTTTAAAAAATCTGAAGTTTCAATCCACCTTTTCTTCATTTCCGAAATAAATTTATCGAGTACCTCAAAAATTCCATCCTTAGTTTTTGTTTGATTGAAACAACATCGCTTTCTCTTGAACCTGTGGTTTGATAAACCACACTGTCCTTAAGCCTTTTGTTTTGAGTAACTTTTCGCTTTGATCTGGCGGCTATACCTGGAAGACTGGTTTTGCGATTGGATGCGCTATTTGGACTGATGAGAGAATTTTAGTAGCTAGCTCTGCTGCTTCGTCCCACATTAAGTCAAATTTAGAAGGTTCTCTCATTCTCTCCAGTGTAGCAATTGTAGCTTTACTGAGCGCTCTGCCTGTGTATACAATAACTTAGAGCTTTGTAGATATAGTGAAAAGAATTGGTGGTCTTAAGGGTGGTATAAGTCCCTGGTTCTCACCTGTACATTGCAGACACGCTATCCCGAGCACCGCGACCAGAAAGAGACATCGACACATCATATCTCGAGGGTCCGTACGCACAAAACTACGCAACCACGGCTCTTCCCGGAGATAAAATTCGCCATTACCACCAGATAACCAGCAAGGATGCAACCGCTCAAGCCCTGTTGGCTTACACAAGGACCGGATGGCCCACAGCAATAACAAAACTAGCCACCCCGCTAAAACGAACTTCATGAGATGAACGGACTGATCTATAGAGGCGACCGCCTCTACGTTCCTGAGGCCTTACGGAAAGAGACGCTGCAACAGATACACGCCGCCCTCCAAGGAATCTCGGCATGCATCGCAAGAGCCAAGCAGCATGTCTATTGGCCACAAATGACATCAGAAATAACCGAATACGTCAAACAATGTACAATATGTCAGCGAAGGGCACCAGCCAACATGCCATTACCATTGAGACCGCACTCCATTCCAGATAGACCATGGGAAATAATAGGATCCGACCTATTCCACATGGGAAGGAAAACGTTCATCATACTGGTCGACTACTTCTCAAAATATGTGGAAGCCAAGGAGCTACGTTCAACGAACGCAGAAGCAGTGACACAATTCATGAGCCCCACTTTGCACGGCATGGAGCCCCACAGAAGATCATGTCGGATAATGGTCCTCCTTACAACTCAAGCATATTCCATCAGTTCCTGCAACAGTGGGGAGTACAGCATGTTACATCCAGCCCCTATCACCCGCAATCAAACGGCCTGACAGAGCGCACGATCCAGACGATAAAGAACATGATGATAAAAACAAGCAAAGAAGGCAACGACTTACAACAAATCTTAATGGAATACCGCGCAACACCAATTGGGAACCTCCCGTCCCCAGCGCAAATGTTAATGGGACGCCAAACAGAGCAGATGCGGGACACTCTGCAACAGCGCCAGCAAACTATGATTAAATACCAGCGACCACACCGAAGCCCTAACCCGCCAATTCTAACCGTGGGCAGGAATGTATACCATTACATCGCACCAAGAACATGGGGCCAAGGTAGAATAGTCAACTTGGCAGCAGAACCCGACTCTTATTTCATCCAAACAGAAACTGGTAGAATCATACGGAGAACGAGACACCAATTAAGGCTTGTAGACCATCAAACAGGGGCAAACCCAACAAGGGGAACACCACAGGAAGAACGGACAAAGGCAGAACGGAAACAAAACACGTCCCAAGACACGTCCGTAGCAATCACTTATCGACACAACGCACAACACGGAGCAGGGACAAGCAGAGCACAAGACATTCCAATACCTCCATCGCCACCTGCGGAAGCAACACCACCATTCGGCCCAAGTCCACAACCAAACAACTGTCGACAGACGAGACCGGAAGAACCAAGGCCAATACAACCATCACCATTCCCGGACACAACGTCGCCATTTGGCCGCGCTCCGCAACTAAACAAGTATCGACAAGCAAGACCACACTGGACGAAGAAACCCCCGCAACGTTACGGAATAGATTAAAATAAAAGAAATAATAATGTAGTCTGGTAAAGGAATGATGTTAGATAGAGATAATAACTAAAAAGTAAAATTGATAAAAAACACCTACAACATAAGAGTAGTTAAAAAACATATATAGGGAAACATATATAAAGAAGGAACGGTGTGGCCTTAAGCCAGTCTTCTTATCTTGTACGCGCCAACATGACAACAAGTCAAATAAAGCTTGCTATTTTATCCTAGTTATGAGTCTCGCTATTTAATCCATAATCGCCAGCGATCCCACATAACATCAAGTACTTTGTCTAGAATTACAATCATTACCAAATCATCGAAATTCAGCAGTTGTGTCATGTAGCCCCGACATTCAGCGGCTTCATCAGGTTTTCCCATCTCTATGATGTTTTCCAAGGCTAAAATGGTTGAGTCTAATTTTGATCTAAAATAGTGTATTACTTTTTTTTTTTTTTTGCTAGACCACCTTATGTCACAACTTTTCGGTATTTTCAAAATCTCTTTATGGCCTAGTTCTTTCTGAGCATTTAAAAAACATTCGTTTCTGAGCACAGAATTGCACTGAAAGTTGTATATGACCTGTAACAGGCCAAGTAGTTCTTTTACTCGAGCGATAGACATACAAGAATCTGCTAAAACTAAATTTAATCTATGAGCGTAACAATGTACGTATGGACAAGGTCCCTCAATTGCGGAGTTACTAGCGGGACGGCTTGAAGTGTTACGAGCGGGACGGTTTGAAGGGTTACTAGCGGGACGGCTTGAAGGGTTACTAGCGGGACGGCTTGTCGAGTTGCTAGCGGGACGGCTTGAAGGGTTACTAGCGGGACGGCTCGAAGAGTTACTAGCGGGACGGCTCGAAGAGTTGCTAGTGGGAAGGCTCGAAGAGTTGCTAGCGGGACGGCTCGAAGAGTTGCTAGCGGGACGGCTCGAAGAGTTACTAGCGGGACGGCTCGAAGAGTTGCTAGCGGGACAGCTTGAAGTGTTACGAGCAGGACGGCTTAAAGAGATACGAGCAGGACGGCTTAAAGAGTTACTAGCGGGACCGCTTGAAGAGTTACTAGCGGGACAGCTTGAAGAGTTACTAGCGGGACGACTTGAAGTGTTAAGAGCGGGACGGCTTAAAGAGTTACTAGCTGGACGGCTTGAAGAGTTACTAGCGGGACGGCTTGAAGTGTTAAGAGCGGGACGGCTTAAAGAGTTACTAGCGGGACGGCTTGAAGAGTTACTAGCGGGACGGCTTGAAGAGTTACTAGCGGGACGGCTTGAAGAGTTACTAGCGGACGGCTTGAAGAGTTACTAGCGGGACGGCTTGAAGTGTTACGAGCGGGACGGTTTGAAGGGTTACAAGCGGGACGGCTTGAAGGGTTACTAGCGAGACGGCTTGAAGAGTTGCTAGCGGGACGGCTTGAAGAGTTGCTAGCGGGACGGCTTGAAGGGTTACTAGCGGGACGGCTTGAAGAGTTACTAGCGGGACGGCTCGAAGAGTTGCTAGCGGGAAGGCTCGAAGAGTTGCTAGCGGGACGGCTCGAAGAGTTGCTAGCGGGACGGCTCGAAGAGTTACTAGCGGGACGGCTCGAAGAGTTGCTAGCGGGACGGCTTGAAGAGTTACTAGCGGGACGGCTTGAAGAGTTACTAGCGGGACGGCTTGAAGAGTTACTAGCGGGACGGCTTGAAGAGTTACTAGCGGGACGGCTTGAAGAGTTACTAGCGGGACGGCTTGAAGTGTTACGAGCGGGACGGTTTGAAGGGTTACTAGCGGGACGGCTTGAAGGGTTACTAGCGAGACGGCTTGAAGAGTTGCTAGCGGGACGGCTTGAAGAGTTGCTAGCGGGACGGCTCGAAGGGTTACTAGCGGGACGGCTCGAAGAGTTACTAGCGGGACGGCTCGAAGTGTTGCTAGCGGGACGGCTTGAAGAGTTACTAGCGGGACGGCTTGAAGAGTTACTAGCGGGACGGCTTGAAGAGTTACTAGCGGGACGGCTTGAAGAGTTACTAGCGGGACGGCTTGAAGAGTTACTAGCGGGACGGCTTGAAGTGTTACGAGCGGGACGGTTTGAAAGGTTACTAGCGGGACGGCTTGAAGGGTTACTAGCGAGACGGCTTGAAGAGTTGCTAGCGGGACGGCTTGAAGAGTTGCTAGCGGGACGGCTTGAAGGGTTACTAGCGGGACGGCTTGAAGAGTTATTAGCGGGACGGCTTGAAGTTTTACTAGAGGGACGGCTTGAAGTTTTACTAGCGGGACGGCTTGAAGAGTTACTAGCGGGACGGCTAGAAGAGTTAGTTAGCGGGACGGCTTGAAGGGTTACTAGCGGGACGGCTCGAAGAGTTACTAGCGGGACGGCTCGAAGGGTTACTAGCGGGACGGCTTGAAGAGTTACTAGCGGGACAGCTTGAAGAGTTACTAGCGGGACGGCTTGAAGTGTTAAGAGCGGGACGGCTTAAAGAGTTACTAGCGGGACGGCTTGAAGAGTTACTAGCGGGACGGCTTGAAGTGTTACGAGCGGGACGGTTTGAAGGGTTACTAGTGGGACGGCTTGAAGGGTTACAAGCGAGACGGCTTGAAGAGTTGCTAGCGGGACGGCTTGAAGAGTTGCTAGCGGGACGGCTTGAAGGGTTACTAGCGGGACGGCTTGAAGAGTTACTAGCGGGACGGCTCGAAGAGTTGCTAGCGGGAAGGCTCGAAGAGTTGCTAGCGGGACGGCTCGAAGAGTTGCTAGCGGGACGGCTTGAAGTGTTACGAGCGGGACGGTTTGAAGGGTTACTAGCGGGACGGCTTGAAGGGTTACTAGCGAGACGGCTTGAAGAATTGCTAGCGGGACGGCTTGAAGGGTTGCTAGCGGGACGGCTTGAAGGGTTACTAGCGGGACGGCTTGAAGAGTTACTAGCGGGACGGCTCGAAGAGTTGCTAGCGGGACGGCTTGAAGTTTTACTAGCGGGACGGCTTGAAGAGTTACTAGCGGGACGGCTTGAAGAGTTAGTTAGCGGGACGGCTTGAAGGGTTACTAGCGGGACGGCTCGAAGAGTTACTAGCGGGACGGCTCGAAGAGTTACTAGCGGGACGGCTCGAAGAGTTACTAGCGGGACGGCTCGAAGAGTTACTAGCGGGACGGCTCGAAGAGTTACTAGCGGGACCGCTTGAAGAGTTACTAGCGGGACAGCTTGAAGAGTTACTAGCGGGACGGCTTGAAGTGTTAAGAGCGGGACGGCTTAAAGAGTTACTAGCTGGACGGCTTGAAGAGTTACTAGCGGGACGGCTTGAAGTGTTAAGAGCGGGACGGCTTAAAGAGTTACTAGCGGGACGGCTTGAAGAGTTACTAGCGGGACGGCTTGAAGAGTTACTAGCGGGACGGCTCGAAGGGTTACTAGCGGGACGGCTTGAAGAGTTGCTAGCGGGACGGCTTGAAGGGTTACTAGCGGGACGGCTCGAAGAGTTACTAGCGGGACGGCTCGAAGAGTTGCTAGTGGGAAGGCTCGAAGAGTTGCTAGCGGGACGGCTCGAAGAGTTGCTAGCGGGACGGCTCGAAGAGTTACTAGCGGGACGGCTCGAAGAGTTGCTAGCGGGACAGCTTGAAGTGTTACGAGCGGGACGGCTTAAAGAGTTACTAGCGTGACCGCTTGAAGAGTTACTAGCGGGACAGCTTGAAGAGTTACTAGCGGGACGGCTTGAAGTGTTAAGAGCGGGACGGCTTAAAGAGTTACTAGCTGGACGGCTTGAAGAGTTACTAGCGGGACGGCTTAAAGAGTTACTAGCGGGACGGCTTAAAGAGTTACTAGCGGGACGGCTTGAAGAGTTACTAGCGGGACGGCTTGAAGAGTTACTAGCGGGACGGCTTGAAGAGTTACTAGCGGACGGCTTGAAGAGTTACTAGCGGGACGGCTTGAAGTGTTACGAGCGGGACGGTTTGAAGGGTTACAAGCGGGACGGCTTGAAGGGTTACTAGCGAGACGGCTTGAAGAGTTGCTAGCGGGACGGCTTGAAGAGTTGCTAGCGGGACGGCTTGAAGGGTTACTAGCGGGACGGCTTGAAGAGTTACTAGCGGGACGGCTCGAAGAGTTGCTAGCGGGAAGGCTCGAAGAGTTGCTAGCGGGACGGCTCGAAGAGTTGCTAGCGGGACGGCTCGAAGAGTTACTAGCGGGACGGCTCGAAGAGTTGCTAGCGGGACGGCTTGAAGATTTACTAGCGGGACGGCTTGAAGAGTTACTAGCGGGACGGCTTGAAGAGTTACTAGCGGGACGGCTTGAAGAGTTACTAGCGGGACGGCTTGAAGAGTTACTAGCGGGACGGCTTGAAGAGTTACTAGCGGGACGGCTTGAAGTGTTACGAGCGGGACGGTTTGAAAGGTTACTAGCGGGACGGCTTGAAGGGTTACTAGCGAGACGGCTTGAAGAGTTGCTAGCGGGACGGCTTGAAGAGTTGCTAGCGGGACGGCTTGAAGGGTTACTAGCGGGACGGCTTGAAGAGTTATTAGCGGGACGGCTTGAAGTTTTACTAGCGGGACGGCTTGAAGTTTTACTAGCGGGACGGCTTGAAGAGTTACTAGCGGGACGGCTTGAAGAGTTAGTTAGCGGGACGGCTTGAAGGGTTACTAGCGGGACGGCTCGAAGAGTTACTAGCGGGACGGCTCGAAGAGTTACTAGCGGGACGGCTCGAAGAGTTACTAGCGGGACGGCTTGAAGGGTTACTAGCGGGACGGCTTGAAGAGTTACTAGCGGGACAGCTTGAAGAGTTACTAGCGGGACGGCTTGAAGTGTTAAGAGCGGGACGGCTTAAAGAGTTACTAGCGGGACGGCTTGAAGAGTTACTAGCGGGACGGCTTGAAGAGTTACTAGCGGGACGGCTTGAAGTGTTACGAGCGGGACGGTTTGAAGGGTTACTAGTGGGACGGCTTGAAGGGTTACTAGCGAGACGGCTTGAAGAGTTGCTAGCGGGACGGCTTGAAGAGTTGCTAGCGGGACGGCTTGAAGGGTTACTAGCGGGACGGCTTGAAGAGTTACTAGCGGGACGGCTCGAAGAGTTGCTAGCGGGAAGGCTCGAAGAGTTGCTAGCGGGACGGCTCGAAGAGTTGCTAGCGGGACGGCTTGAAGTGTTACGAGCGGGACGGTTTGAAGGGTTACTAGCGGGACGGCTTGAAGGGTTACTAGCGAGACGGCTTGAAGAATTGCTAGCGGGACGGCTTGAAGGGTTGCTAGCGGGACGGCTTGAAGGGTTACTAGCGGGACGGCTTGAAGAGTTACTAGCGGGACGGCTCGAAGAGTTGCTAGCGGGACGGCTTGAAGTTTTACTAGCGGGACGGCTTGAAGAGTTACTAGCGGGACGGCTTGAAGAGTTAGTTAGCGGGACGGCTTGAAGGGTTACTAGCGGGACGGCTCGAAGAGTTACTAGCGGGACGGCTCGAAGAGTTACTAGCGGGACGGCTCGAAGAGTTACTAGCGGGACGGCTCGAAGAGTTACTAGCGGGAAGGCTCGAAGAGTTACTAGCGGGACCTCTTGAAGAGTTACTAGCGGGACAGCTTGAAGAGTTACTAGCGGGACGGCTTGAAGTGTTAAGAGCGGGACGGCTTAAAGAGTTACTAGCTGGACGGCTTGAAGAGTTACTAGCGGGACGGCTTGAAGTGTTAAGAGCGGGACGGCTTAAAGAGTTACTAGCGGGACGGCTTGAAGAGTTACTAGCGGGACGGCTTGAAGAGTTACTAGCGGGACGGCTTGAAGAGTTGCTAGCGGGACGGCTTGAAGGGTTACTAGCGGGACGGCTCGAAGAGTTACTAGCGGGACGGCTCGAAGAGTTGCTAGTGGGAAGGCTCGAAGAGTTGCTAGCGGGACGGCTCGAAGAGTTGCTAGCGGGACGGCTCGAAGAGTTGCTAGCGGGACGGCTCGAAGAGTTACTAGCGGGACGGCTCGAAGAGTTGCTAGCGGGACAGCTTGAAGTGTTACGAGCGGGACGGCTTAAAGAGTTACTAGCGTGACCGCTTGAAGAGTTACTAGCGGGACAGCTTGAAGAGTTACTAGCGGGACGGCTTGAAGTGTTAAGAGCGGGACGGCTTAAAGAGTTACTAGCTGGACGGCTTGAAGAGTTACTAGCGGGACGGCTTGAAGTGTTAAGAGCGGGACGGCTTAAAGAGTTACTAGCGGGACGGCTTGAAGAGTTACTAGCGGGACGGCTTGAAGAGTTACTAGCGGGACGGCTTGAAGAGTTACTAGCGGACGGCTTGAAGAGTTACTAGCGGGACGGCTTGAAGTGTTACGAGCGGGACGGTTTGAAGGGTTACAAGCGGGACGGCTTGAAGGGTTACTAGCGAGACGGCTTGAAGAGTTGCTAGCGGGACGGCTTGAAGAGTTGCTAGCGGGACGGCTTGAAGGGTTACTAGCGGGACGGCTTGAAGAGTTACTAGCGGGACGGCTCGAAGAGTTGCTAGCGGGAAGGCTCGAAGAGTTGCTAGCGGGACGGCTCGAAGAGTTGCTAGCGGGACGGCTCGAAGAGTTACTAGCGGGACGGCTCGAAGAGTTGCTAGCGGGACGGCTTGAAGAGTTACTAGCGGGACGGCTTGAAGAGTTACTAGCGGGACGGCTTGAAGAGTTACTAGCGGGACGGCTTGAAGAGTTACTAGCGGGACGGCTTGAAGAGTTACTAGCGGGACGGCTTGAAGAGTTACTAGCGGGACGGCTTGAAGTGTTACGAGCGGGACGGTTTGAAGGGTTACTAGCGGGACGGCTTGAAGGGTTACTAGCGAGACGGCTTGAAGAGTTGCTAGCGGGACGGCTTGAAGAGTTGCTAGCGGGACGGCTTGAAGGGTTACTAGCGGGACGGCTCGAAGAGTTACTAGCGGGACGGCTCGAAGTGTTGCTAGCGGGACGGCTTGAAGAGTTACTAGCGGGACGGCTTGAAGAGTTACTAGCGGGACGGCTTGAAGAGTTACTAGCGGGACGGCTTGAAGAGTTACTAGCGGGACGGCTTGAAGAGTTACTAGCGGGACGGCTTGAAGTGTTACGAGCGGGACGGTTTGAAAGGTTACTAGCGGGACGGCTTGAAGGGTTACTAGCGAGACGGCTTGAAGAGTTGCTAGCGGGACGGCTTGAAGAGTTGCTAGCGGGACGGCTTGAAGGGTTACTAGCGGGACGGCTTGAAGAGTTATTAGCGGGACGGCTTGAAGTTTTACTAGCGGGACGGCTTGAAGTTTTACTAGCGGGACGGCTTGAAGAGTTACTAGCGGGACGGCTTGAAGAGTTAGTTAGCGGGACGGCTTGAAGAGTTACTAGCGGAACGGCTCGAAGAGTTACTAGCGGGACGGCTCGAAGAGTTACTAGCGGGACGGCTCGAAGAGTTACTAGCGGGACGGCTTGAAGGGTTACTAGCGGGACGGCTTGAAGAGTTACTAGCGGGACAGCTTGAAGAGTTACTAGCGGGACGGCTTGAAGTGTTAAGAGCGGGACGGCTTAAAGAGTTACTAGCGGGACGGCTTGAAGAGTTACTAGCGGGACGGCTTGAAGAGTTACTAGCGGGACGGCTTGAAGAGTTACTAGCGGGACGGCTTGAAGTGTTACGAGCGGGACGGTTTGAAGGGTTACTAGTGGGACGGCTTGAAGGGTTACTTGCGAGACGGCTTGAAGAGTTGCTAGCGGGACGGCTTGAAGAGTTGCTAGCGGGACGGCTTGAAGAGTTGCTAGCGGGACGGCTTGAAGGGTTACTAGCGGGACGGCTTGAAGAGTTACTAGCGGGACGGCTCGAAGAGTTGCTAGCGGGACGGCTCGAAGAGTTGCTAGTGGGAAGGCTCGAAGAGTTGCTAGCGGGACGGCTCGAAGAGTTGCTAGCGGGACGGCTCGAAGAGTTGCTAGCGGGACGGCTCGAAGAGTTACTAGCGGGACGGCTCGAAGAGTTGCTAGCGGGACAGCTTGAAGTGTTACGAGCGGGACGGCTTAAAGAGTTACTAGCGTGACCGCTTGAAGAGTTACTAGCGGGACAGCTTGAAGAGTTACTAGCGGGACGGCTTGAAGTGTTAAGAGCGGGACGGCTTAAAGAGTTACTAGCTGGACGGCTTGAAGAATTACTAGCGGGACGGCTTGAAGTGTTAAGAGCGGGACGGCTTAAAGAGTTACTAGCGGGACGGCTTGAAGAGTTACTAGCGGGACGGCTTGAAGAGTTACTAGCGGGACGGCTTGAAGAGTTACTAGCGGACGGCTTGAAGAGTTACTAGCGGGACGGCTTGAAGTGTTACGAGCGGGACGGTTTGAAGGGTTACAAGCGGGACGGCTTGAAGGGTTACTAGCGAGACGGCTTGAAGAGTTGCTAGCGGGACGGCTTGAAGAGTTGCTAGCGGGACGGCTTGAAGGGTTACTAGCGGGACGGCTTGAAGAGTTACTAGCGAGACGGCTCGAAGAGTTGCTAGCGGGAAGGCTCGAAGAGTTGCTAGCGGGACGGCTCGAAGAGTTGCTAGCGGGACGGCTCGAAGAGTTACTAGCGGGACGGCTCGAAGAGTTGCTAGCGGGACGGCTTGAAGAGTTACTAGCGGGACGGCTTGAAGAGTTACTAGCGGGACGGCTTGAAGAGTTACTAGCGGGACGGCTTGAAGAGTTACTAGCGGGACGGCTTGAAGAGTTACTAGCGGGACGGCTTGAAGAGTTACTAGCGGGACGGCTTGAAGTGTTACGAGCGGGACGGCTTGAAGGGTTACTAGCGAGACGGCTTGAAGAGTTGCTAGCGGGACGGCTTGAAGAGTTGCTAGCGGGACGGCTTGAAGGGTTACTAGCGGGACGGCTCGAAGAGTTACTAGCGGGACGGCTCGAAGTGTTGCTAGCGGGACGGCTTGAAGAGTTACTAGCGGGACGGCTTGAAGAGTTACTAGTGGGACGGCTTGAAGAGTTACTAGCGGGACGGCTTGAAGAGTTACTAGCGGGACGGCTTGAAGAGTTACTAGCGGGACGGCTTGAAGTGTTACGAGCGGGACGGTTTGAAAGGTTACTAGCGGGACGGCTTGAAGGGTTACTAGCGAGACGGCTTGAAGAGTTGCTAGCGGGACGGCTTGAAGAGTTGCTAGCGGGACGGCTTGAAGGGTTACTAGCGGGACGGCTTGAAGAGTTATTAGCGGGACGGCTTGAAGTTTTACTAGCGGGACGGCTTGAAGTTTTACTAGCGGGACGGCTTGAAGAGTTACTAGCGGGACGGCTTGAAGAGTTAGTTAGCGGGACGGCTTGAAGAGTTACTAGCGGAACGGCTCGAAGAGTTACTAGCGGGACGGCTCGAAGAGTTACTAGCGGGACGGCTCGAAGAGTTACTAGCGGGACGGCTTGAAGGGTTACTAGCGGGACGGCTTGAAGAGTTACTAGCGGGACAGCTTGAAGAGTTACTAGCGGGACGGCTTGAAGTGTTAAGAGCGGGACGGCTTAAAGAGTTACTAGCGGGACGGCTTGAAGAGTTACTAGCGGGACGGCTTGAAGAGTTACTAGCGGGACGGCTTGAAGAGTTACTAGCGGGACGGCTTGAAGTGTTACGAGCGGGACGGTTTGAAGGGTTACTAGTGGGACGGCTTGAAGGGTTACTTGCGAGACGGCTTGAAGAGTTGCTAGCGGGACGGCTTGAAGAGTTGCTAGCGGGACGGCTTGAAGAGTTGCTAGCGGGACGGCTTGAAGGGTTACTAGCGGGACGGCTTGAAGAGTTACTAGCGGGACGGCTCGAAGAGTTGCTAGCGGGAAGGCTCGAAGAGTTGCTAGCGGGACGGCTCGAAGAGTTGCTAGCGGGACGGCTTGAAGTGTTACGAGCGGGACGGTTTGAAGGGTTACTAGCGGGACGGCTTGAAGGGTTACTAGCGAGACGGCTTGAAGAATTGCTAGCGGGACGGCTTGAAGGGTTGCTAGCGGGACGGCTTGAAGGGTTACTAGCGGGACGGCTTGAAGAGTTACTAGCGGGACGGCTCGAAGAGTTGCTAGCGGGACGGCTTGAAGTTTTACTAGCGGGACGGCTTGAAGAGTTACTAGCGGGACGGCTTGAAGAGTTAGTTAGCGGGACGGCTTGAAGGGTTACTAGCGGGACGGCTCGAAGAGTTACTAGCGGGACGGCTCGAAGAGTTACTAGCGGGACGGCTCGAAGAGTTACTAGCGGGACGGCTCGAAGAGTTACTAGCGGGACGGCTCGAAGAGTTACTAGCGGGACGGCTCGAAGGGTTACTAGCGAGACGGCTTGAAGAGTTGCTAGCGGGACGGCTTGAAGAGTTGCTAGCGGGACGGCTTGAAGGGTTACTAGCGAGACGGCTTGAAGAGTTACTAGCGGGACGGCTTGAAGAGTTACTAGCGGGACGGCTTGAAGAGTTAGTAGCGGGACGGTTCGAAGGGTTACTAGCGGGACGGCTCGAAGAGTTGCTAGCGGGACGGCTCGAAGAGTTGCTAGCGGGACGGCTCGAAGAGTTGCTAGCGGGACGGCTCGAAGAGTTGCTAGCGGGACGGCTCGAAGAGTTGCTAGCGGGACGGCTCGAAGAGTTGCTAGCGGGACGGCTCGAAGAGTTGCTAGCGGGACGGCTCGAAGAGTTGCTAGCGGGACAGCTCGAAGAGTTGCTAGCGGGACGGCTCGAAGAGTTACTAGCGGGACGGCTTGAAGAGTTACTAGCGGGACGGCTTGAAGAGTTATGAGCGGGACGGTTTGAAGGGTTACTAGCGAGACGGCTTGAAGAGTTGCTAGCGGAACGGCTTGAAGAGTTACTAGCGGAACGGCTTGAAGAGTTACTAGCGGAACGGCTTGAAGAGTTACTAGCGGGACGGCTTGAAGAGTTGCTAGCGGTACGGCTCGAAGAGTTACTAGCGGGACGGCTCGAAGAGTTACTAGCGGGACGGCTCGAAGAGTTACTAGCGGGACGGCTCGAAGAGTTGCTAGCGGGACGGCTCGAAGAGTTGCTAGCGGGACGGCTCGAAGAGTTACTAGCGGGACGGCTCGAAGAGTTGCTAGCGGGACGGCATGGAGGGTTACTAGCGGGACGGCTTGAAGGGTTACTAGCGGGACGGCTTGAAGGGTTACTAGCGGGACGGCTTGAAGGGTTACTAGCGGGACGGCTTGAAGGGTTACTAGCGGGATGGCTTGAAGGGTTACTAGCGGGATGGCTTGAAGGGTTACTAGCGGGATGGCTTGAAGGGTTACTAGCGGGATGGCTTGAAGGGTTACTAGCGGGATGGCTTGAAGGGTTACTAGCGGGACGGCTCGAACCGGTGCTGGTTTGGTTTTGGCTTGTGCCGCTACCTATTTTTTAGCTTTTCTATTATTTGAGTTTTTTCTATTATCACCATTTTTTGGGCCTTTCGCGGTGCTAACATCTTCGCGGCTCAATACACTTAGGCCTGATGAACCATATGTGGGTTTGAGCGTTGACTTTCCATTAAAAGGCTTAGAATTTAATCCAAATAATCTCAATTTTCTAGGGGATTTTTTGACATCTTTCATGGTTGATCCTGTCTTACGTGAACCGTCCATCATAACTGTTCCTGGATTTTTAATTTGACTTCCCTATCAACCTTTTCTGGTTTTTGTGAATGTCTTCTTTACAGTTGAATTGAGACTTTTTCAACTGTCTTTTCATGTTCCATTCCTTCTATGTTGCTTAGACTAGAGAATGACACAATGTTTGAACATTCTTCAACATCGCCTTGCATTTGGTTGACAATTATGATTTGTTGTCGATCGGTCTCTTTAATCACTTCATTTAAAACTGCTTATATCCTTCTACATCTTCAGGATCATTAAAATCTTCAATATTTCGAGGCTCATTTAAACTTTCAATGTCTTCGGGTTCGTTTAAACCTTTAAGATCTTCGCGTTCGTTTAAACCTTCAATATCTTCGGGTTCGTTTAAACCTTCAAGATCTTCAAGTTCGTTTATACCTTTAAGATCTTCGGGTTCGTTTAAACCTTCAAGATCTTCGGGTTCGTTCACACCTTCAAGATCTTGTCGTTCATTATCACATTCAATATCTTCGGATTCGTTTAAACCTTCAAGATCTTGTCGTTCATTATCACATTCAATATCTTCGGGTTCGTTTACACCTTCAAGATCTTGTCGTTCATTATCACATTCAATATCTTCGGGTTCGTTTAAACCTTCAAGATCTTGTCGTTCATTATCACATTCAATATCTCGTGGCTGATTAACACATTCAATTAGTTGAGTTCCTTTAGCACCGTGACATTCTTGAGGTTCAATAGCACCGTGACATTTTTGACGATCATTGACACCGCCAGCTTCTTGAGTTACGTCATTGTCATCGTCAATTTCTTTAAGTTCATTAAATCCGTCAACTTCTTGCTGTTTAATGAGATTGGGCGCTCCAGGTGGCACATCATTACCTATAGTCTTTTTCTGTCCATAAGTGGTATTGCCAATGATAACCTGAGGTGGGGCTAATGGTAATGAGTTTAATTTTTCCATGAAATTTTCATGCGACGTAAAAATGGATGTGTCGTTCATAGCTGTAGAATTTTCTCGATTCAAGTTGGGTATGCTTTGATTTTGTACTATGGGTTTCTTGACGTTCTTGGCTAAATGCAGAACATTTTGCGACTTGTAACTCTGTTTTCCATGTGAATCATTTCGGTTTGAACGTGTTTTCAAAGTAGTGGGAACAAATTCTGGAGGAGGTGGTAACTGAACTGTGGAAGCGTTCTTTTGTTCGCTATAATTTTATAAGAAACCTATGAGATGAATCTCTGAGTCGTTTAATGTGGTTTTTTGATTCCAAAACATGCTGAGATTACTATTATAACACCATAGAGAAAAATTTAAATTTCATATAATTTGTTTCTCTAATTTCAACACAGTATATACTTACTTGGATCAATCCGAGGGGCTAATCACTCCGAGTAATCGGTGTATACGGCTGTACCTTTGACTATACTAAAATTATTACGCATAATATTTGAAAGTCCAGCGTTTCACAGTGATAAAACAATTACAGGCCATGTGTAATCGGTGTACAGGAAACCTGAGTGATTAGACCCTCTGATTGGTTGTTTACTTTTCAAATTGGTGCTAAAACATGTTGTTTCTCCAAGGATGCGTAATCTGAGAGAAATTGACGCGCTAGCTGCGGTGCAGCGATCAGGTCTGGTGGGACGCTAAAAATGGGGGATATTCGGGAATAAATATCGGGCAGGCTACTTCAGATACCGTCATCTTTGTCCAGCCATTTTCTCGCGTCCCATCGAACATGAGCTGTACCACAGTTAGCGGGCAGATTTCTCTCAGATTACGCATTATCCCCTCATCATCCTTGATTTCTAAATTTAGTTAAGATAACTTAATAAAATTTTCAAAATAATGAACTTTTATATGGCCTTATCTCACCCTTTGAGGAAACCTTTCTTTTTTTCTTGAGCTTCTTTTTTTCTTTTACCATTGCTATAATTTTATGGAAAAGTTGTTTCTGAGAGTAAGTAAAAACTATTTACAAGTGAAGTGGGCTCACCAGATTTTTCTCAGAAATATGATCAGAGTCACAGCTGTTACTCTCATCTCCATCTCCAATGTCACTCACATAGTCACTAACATAAGCGCGATTTCTCTTTCTTTTTCTTGTGTCAACTTCTTTGTCACTTTGTAAGTCTGACGTATACTCACCTTTTTACATATTTGTCTCGCTTTATCATAGTTAGCTTCGGGAGATATATAAACTATTATTCTACTATCGCACTCAAGTTTAAATCCCGTCCCAATATTATATACTAACGGGCTTTGGCAAGAATTTTGACGTTCAATGCTTCCATATTCGATGCTGGAGGTTGGCAAAGCATTTGCAATTTAGATATTTCACTGCTTTTGGATTTAGTTGGCCAATAGCATTTGTTATTGTCTATACACCAAGATTCTGGCACAATATCCATAGCCCCTGCCTCATCTACAAAGCTCACTATGGCATACATCTAATACGCAACAGATAATAACATTTTTAGGAAAGGTAAAAATCAACCATAAGTTTAAAAGACATGTTCCACAAGTTTGACCCCTCCCAATTGCAGTCCAATGCCGAATTCTGTCTGTATTAAAATTTAATTAGACAGCGGGTCAAAAGTCGCTGCTTTACGTCACTCCAAAGACAAGATCATGTAACAGTGGTGCTCTTATGGGACATGTCTTATAATCCTACGATCCTACAGAGTTGTGAGAAATAACACTTATTTCAATAAATAAAAACGCAGGAACCACTTGTGTCTTCACAGCCATGCAGTACTATAGTCTTTTACCAGTTAAATTAAATAAAACATTATTAAATACAGTATATAGGTGAAGTTAGGTCGCAAAAATCAAAATGAAGAGGTTTCAAATCTATAATGAATGCATTAAAATGGCTTGAAGGACTGCAGCAAAAAAATATACAAAATTTCTGTGGAAAATATATCTTTAGGCATCGTGTAATAAAGGAACCACGATAAATAAATTATCATTAGGGATAACTAAATATTTCCTTATTAAACTTGAATAGCTGAAAGTGTTAATTTCACTTGATGAACGCCCTACAATTATTCCTAATTTGGAAGATTGAAGTGGATTGTCAAACAAATCTTTAGCAAATTTACAAAAAGATGCGCAAGCAGATATTTGTCCTTCCATATTTTTAATAATTGCTTTCACTAGCACAGTCTCTCCAGACTCCAACTGAAAACAATTATCTCCGTTAGAAACTGAAACAATAAATTTGGGAGTTTGAAGTTTTTTAAATGTTTCAACATTTTGGGGCAAAAAAGGAAAATTTATAAAATCGGTTTCTTTAAACCTATGTCTTTTGGAACTCAGCATTTTGTAAAACATTTTGATTCCTCTAAACTTTTAATTAGTTGTTGAAGAGGTTTATTTGGGCTTCTCAAACGTTTTACTATAAAATGCAAGTGATTTTCAAAAGGAAAAGCACTATACGCATCTAGCGGGCCAAACATCTTCACATCTTGAACTATGTGAGAGAGAGCATGGACATTCATAACAATGAATTCCAATACATAAAAGTTTTTCGACCAGTAGATGAACATCTTAAGAAGTTCTCCAGCCTGATCGGCATATTCCTTATGCAGAGTAGGGTGTGATAGAATATAAATGGCACAGTGTAGCAACCGGAATTGTTTTAAAACGTCATCTTTCAGAATGTCAATTAAAATTATGGGTCCAGTGTACAGTAGAAACTGTCTAAGTTCTGTGGCTTTCCACAATTTAATATGTTTTATAGCTCGTGGCTTGCGTGCAAATTCACTCGGGACATACTTTCTACACCGTAGGAGTTTTTCAGAGAGACGTTCAGTTAAGTAATTACTTATTCAAGCATAACGTTTTCCGGTTAACCAACACTTTGTCATTCTTTTCATCACTCCAAGACAAATTAGGTGCATATAGTCCAATGGAAACTGTCGAACCATGTCTATATTCAAATCCGAGAGGGGTGACATGCCTCCAACTATATGATGAAATTCATCATCCTGAATTCGAAATAAATCATTGGTACGTAGCGTCGCAATAAAGTTTTCATCAATGAAAACCGTTCGACTGAGATGTCTACTTCCTTTTACTGCACATTTGTCACAGGAGTTAAAACCGGTGTGACCTTTAGTATTCTTTACTGTCGAGAATAAAGGGTCCTTTAAGATTACAGATGTATTTTCTGTTTTCCAATTCATACCCATTTCTTTCAAAATTTACAAGTCAGTAATCAATGGCAACAATAACTCTCTCAAATTACCGGGCTTCACTTCGCCACAAAAAACACCAACCACGAAAGTCTTACCTATCATACCGACGGAAAAACTAAACACACAAGCCTTTGTGTGTGGGTGTACTTGTGGGTGTTTGTTGGTAATTGTGGGTGTTTGTTGGTAATTGTGGGTGTTTGTAGGTACATGTGGGTGTTTGTAGGTAATTGTGGGTGCTTGTAGGTACTTGTGGGTGTTTGTAGGTACTTGTGGGTGTTTGTAGGTACTTGTGGGTGTTTGTAGGTACTTGTGGGTGTTTGTAGGTACTTGTCGGTGTTTGTAGGTACTTGTGGGTGCTTGTAGTTACTTGTGGGTGCTTGCCCCGGGTGTTTGTGGGTTCTTGCCCCGGGTGCTTGTGGGTACTTACCCAAACTTTTAATGATTTACGTTTTTTTTTGAAGTATCATTATAAATAAATGTCTGATTGAGCTAAAGTTATGGTCCCCTTTATATATGTTTCTGCTTAGTGCAGATTTTGAAAATGTAAAACAGTTTCTTAACATCCTTAATTAAAATGAAGACTGAAGGAACAGATATTATTCAAAAATGTCTTGATTAGAATCAAGACCTAAAAAGTATCGATAAGACTGAGGTTATCACGTGCCTGAAGGAACAGATATTAATTTTTCTTTTTAATTGAAACTTAAAGGCATGCTTAAGAAAAAAAAACGTTCCATTACCGTTTTCCGTTGAAATAAATTATTTTACTGGTAATCAATTTCAAAAATTTACTTATCTCGGCTTTTCGACCACAATTCCATTCCCCGAAAACATTTTATCATTACATTAAAACTTTTGGGAGATAACGTGTCAAAATAAGCTATAAAAAAATAAAAAAAACTGTATTAGCGGTCTGTTTAGCCATGACGACAACCTTTTAAAAGTTTCAAGCACTATATCACCCTTTCGAGAGTAACAGGACCTGAGCAAACTATAGCTCAACCTGCTTCTAGTACGACCAGGGAGAATTGATGTAAACTGGAGTTGAAATTTCATCATGTGCGACCTGCGGCCCTGAAACTCTCCCATAGTGTGTAGTAGTGTGTAGAACATAATTTTTTCGCTGTTATCTGCCAAAATCAATCTTTCTAGGTAGTGCCGCCTCCACACTTGAATTTTTCATGATATATTAAGGTTTGAACGAACAAAATTCTAGATTACTAATTTCACTACCGTGTCCCTCTGCTAACTTGAAGCAAACTTTCCTCCCTTTTTGCTGCTTATTACCGGTGCCATTCCCTTGACTTTTTGTTCGTTATAACTACTATCATGAGTTTATTTATTTCAAACCAAAATATAAAAAAATGGATTCTTTTTCCTTTTATGCTACTTAGAATTTACAAATGTATATAACGTTGTGCCGTGCCATATCAAATACTCCCTAACCATTGTTAGAAACTAGAGAGAGAAATTGGGCATGCCCTAAACTACGAGAAAGAAAAATACGACGGTTGACTAAAGTACACTTGATATTACATCATTTTGCAAAACTGCTAGTAAAAATCTTACTGTCCCTATTGAATTTGGCGCCAGTGGTTTTAGAATAATTAAAATGTTCCACTGCAAAGCGTGCCGGTCACGAATGGCAATGTAACGTTTTTAGGAACCTTTGAAACGCAAAACCATACACGTACTCTTCCAAAAGTTTTAATGTAATGATAAAATGTTTTCGGGGAATGGAATTGTGGTCGAAAAGCCGAGATAAGTAAATTTTTGAAATTGATTACCAGTAAAATAATTTATTTCAACGGAAAACGGTAATGGAACGTTTTTTTTTTCTTAAGCATGCCTTTAAGTTTCAATTAAAAAGAAAAATTAATATCTGTTCCTTCAGGCACGTGATAACCTCAGTCTTATCGATACTTTTTAGGTCTTGATTCTAATCAAGACATTTTTGAATAATGTACAGACTGGTGTCCAAATGGGATGGACGAAGATCAAAAGATGGTGGTGTGAGAACTCAAGTAAAGGAGCCATTTCCGTGACTGTGAAAGCATTTCGGAAATGGCGAACACGTTTGCTCCGATTTGGAAACTGCGAACGTGGTCACGTGGGTGTAACAACAGACACAGACACACACCTACAAACACCCACAAGTACCTACAAACACCCACAAGTACCTACAAACACCCACAAGTACCTTCAAACACCCAAAAGTACCTAGAAACACCCACAAGTACCTAGAAACACCCACAAGTACCTAGAAACACCCACAATTACCTAGAAACACCCACAATTACCTAGAAACACCCACAATTACCAACAAACACCCACAATTACCAACAAACACCCACAAGTACCTACAAACACCCACAAGTACCTACAAACACCCACAAGTACCTACAAACACCCACAATTACCTAGAAACACCCACAATTACCTAGAAACACCCACAATTACCAACAAACACCCACAATTACCAACAAACACCCACAAGTACCTACAAACACCCACAAGTACCTACAAACACCCACAAGTACCTACAAACACCCACAAGTACCTACAAACACCCACAAGTACCTACAAACACCCACAAGTACCTACAAACACCCACAAGTACCTACAAACACCCACAAGTACCTACAAACACCCACAAGTACCTACAAACACCCACAAGTACCTACAAACACCCACAAGTACCTACAAACACCCACAAGTACCTACAAACACCCACAAGTACCTACAAACACCCACAAGTACCTACAAACACCCACAAGTACCTAGAAACACCCACAATTACCTAGAAACACCCACAATTACCTAGAAACACCCACAATTACCAACAAACACCCACAATTACCAACAAACACCCACAAGTACCTACAAACACCCACAAGTACCTACAAACACTCACAAGTACCTACAAACACCCACAAGTACCTACAAACACCCACAAGTACCTAGAAACACCCACAAGTACCTAGAAACACCCACAAGTACCTACAAACACCCACAAGTACCTACAAACACCCACAAGTACCTACAAACACCCACAAGTACCTACAAACACCCACAAGTACCTACAAACACCCACAAGTACCTGCAAACACCCACAAGTACCTGCAAACACCCACAAGTACCTGCAAGCACCCACAAGTACCTAGAAACACCCACAAGTACCTACAAACACCCACAAGTACCTAGAAACACCCAAGTACCTACAAACACCCACAAGTACCTACAAACACCCACAAGTACCTACAAACACCCACAAGTACCTACAAACACCCACAAGTACCTACAAACACCCACAAGTACCTACAAACACCCACAAGTACCTACAAACACCCACAAGTACCTTCAAACACCCACAAGTACCTAGAAACACCCACAAGTACCTAGAAACACCCACAATTACCTAGAAACACCCACAATTACCTAGAAACACCCACAATTACCTAGAAACACCCACAATTACCAACAAACACCCACAATTACCAACAAACACCCACAAGTACCTACAAACACCCACAAGTACCTACAAACACCCACAAGTACCTACAAACACCCACAGGTACCTACAAACACCCACAAGTACCTAGAAACACCCACAAGTACCTAGAAACACCCACAAGTACCTACAAACACCCACAAGTACCTACAAACACCCACAAGTACCTACAAACACCCACAAGTACCTACAAACACCCACAAGTACCTGCAAACACCCACAAGTACCTGCAAACACCCACAAGTACCTGCAAGCACCCACAAGTACCTAGAAACACCCACATGTACCTAGAAACACCCACAAGTACCTAGAAACACCCACAAGTACCTACAAACACCCACAAGTACCTACAAACACCCACAAGTACCTACAAACACCCACAAGTACCTACAAACACCCACAAGTACCTGCAAACACCCACAATTACCAACAAACACCCACAATTACCAACAAACACCCACAAGTACCTACAAACACCCACAAGTACCTACAAACACCCACAAGTACCTACAAACACCCACAAGTACCTACAAACACCCACAAGTACCTACAAACACCCACAAGTACCTACAAACACCCACAAGCACCTACAAACACCCACAAGTACCTACAAACACCCACAAGTACCTACAAACACCCACAAGTACCTACAAACACCCACAAGTACCTTCAAACACCCACAAGTACCTAGAAACACCCACAAGTACCTAGAAACACCCACAATTACCTAGAAACACCCACAATTACCTAGAAACACCCACAATTACCTAGAAACACCCACAATTACCAACAAACACCCACAATTACCAACAAACACCCACAAGTACCTACAAACACCCACAAGTACCTACAAACACCCACAAGTACCTACAAACACCCACAAGTACCTACAAACACCCACAAGTACCTAGAAACACCCACAAGTACCTAGAAACACCCACAAGTACCTACAAACACCCACAAGTACCTACAAACACCCACAAGTACCTACAAACACCCACAAGTACCTACAAACACCCACAAGTACCTACAAACACCCACAAGTACCTGCAAACACCCACAAGTACCTGCAAACACCCACAAGTACCTGCAAGCACCCACAAGTACCTAGAAACACCCACAAGTACCTAGAAACACCCACAAGTACCTAGAAACACCCACAAGTACCTACAAACACCCACAAGTACCTACAAACACCCACAAGTACCTACAAACACCCACAAGTACCTACAAACACCCACAAGTACCTACAAACACCCACAAGTACCTGCAAACACCCACAATTACCAACAAACACCCACAATTACCAACAAACACCCACAAGTACCTACAAACACCCACAAGTACCTACAAACACCCACAAGTACCTAGAAACACCCACAAGTACCTAGAAACACCCACAAGTACCTAGAAACACCCACAAGTACCTAGAAACACCCACAAGTACCTAGAAACACCCACAAGTACCTACAAACACCCACAAGTACCTACAAACACCCACAAGTACCTACAAACACCCACAAGTACCTAGAAACACCCACAAGTACCTAGAAACACCCACAAGTACCTAGAAACACCCACAAGTACCTAGAAACACCCACAAGTACCTACAAACACCCACAAGTACCTACAAACACCCACAAGTACCTACAAACACCCACAAGTACCTACAAACACCCACAAGTACCTGCAAACACCCACAATTACCAACAAACACCCACAATTACCAACAAACACCCACAAGTACCTACAAACACCCACAAGTACCTACAAACACCCACAAGTACCTACAAACACCCACAAGTACCTACAAACACCCACAAGTACCTACAAACACCCACAAGTACCTAGAAACACCCACAAGTACCTAGAAACACCCACAAGTACCTACAAACACCCACAAGTACCTACAAACACCCACAAGTACCTACAAACACCCACAAGTACCTACAAACACCCACAAGTACCTACAAACACCCACAAGTACCTACAAACACCCACAAGTACCTGCAAACACCCACAAGTACCTGCAAACACCCACAAGTACCTGCAAGCACCCACAAGTACCTAGAAACACCCACAAGTACCTAGAAACACCCACAAGTACCTAGAAACACCCACAAGTACCTACAAACACCCACAAGTACCTACAAAAACCCACAAGTACCTACAAACACCCACAAGTACCTACAAACACCCACAAGTACCTGCAAACACCCACAATTACCAACAAACACCCACAATTACCAACAAACACCCACAAGTACCTACAAACACCCACAAGTACCTACAAACACCCACAATTACCAACAAACACCCACAATTACCAACAAACACCCACAAGTACCTACAAACACCCACAAGTACCTACAAACACCCACAAGTACCTACAAACACCCACAAGTACCTACAAACACCCACAAGTACCTACAAACACCCACAAGTACCTACAAACACCCACAAGTACCTACAAACACCCACAAGTACCTACAAACACCCACAAGTACCTACAAACACCCACAAGTACCTACAAACACCCACAAGTACCTACAAACACCCACAAGTACCTACAAACACCCACAAGTACCTACAAACACCCACAAGTACCTACAAACACCCACAAGTACCTAGAAACACCCACAATTACCTAGAAACACCCACAATTACCTAGAAACACCCACAATTACCAACAAACACCCACAATTACCAACAAACACCCACAAGTACCTACAAACACCCACAAGTACCTACAAACACTCACAAGTACCTACAAACACCCACAAGTACCTACAAACACCCACAAGTACCTAGAAACACCCACAAGTACCTAGAAACACCCACAAGTACCTACAAACACCCACAAGTACCTACAAACACCCACAAGTACCTACAAACACCCACAAGTACCTACAAACACCCACAAGTACCTACAAACACCCACAAGTACCTGCAAACACCCACAAGTACCTGCAAACACCCACAAGTACCTGCAAGCACCCACAAGTACCTAGAAACACCCACAAGTACCTACAAACACCCACAAGTACCTAGAAACACCCAAGTACCTACAAACACCCACAAGTACCTACAAACACCCACAAGTACCTACAAACACCCACAAGTACCTACAAACACCCACAAGTACCTACAAACACCCACAAGTACCTACAAACACCCACAAGTACCTACAAACACCCACAAGTACCTTCAAACACCCACAAGTACCTAGAAACACCCACAAGTACCTAGAAACACCCACAATTACCTAGAAACACCCACAATTACCTAGAAACACCCACAATTACCTAGAAACACCCACAATTACCAACAAACACCCACAATTACCAACAAACACCCACAAGTACCTACAAACACCCACAAGTACCTACAAACACCCACAAGTACCTACAAACACCCACAGGTACCTACAAACACCCACAAGTACCTAGAAACACCCACAAGTACCTAGAAACACCCACAAGTACCTACAAACACCCACAAGTACCTACAAACACCCACAAGTACCTACAAACACCCACAAGTACCTACAAACACCCACAAGTACCTGCAAACACCCACAAGTACCTGCAAACACCCACAAGTACCTGCAAGCACCCACAAGTACCTAGAAACACCCACATGTACCTAGAAACACCCACAAGTACCTAGAAACACCCACAAGTACCTACAAACACCCACAAGTACCTACAAACACCCACAAGTACCTACAAACACCCACAAGTACCTACAAACACCCACAAGTACCTGCAAACACCCACAATTACCAACAAACACCCACAATTACCAACAAACACCCACAAGTACCTACAAACACCCACAAGTACCTACAAACACCCACAAGTACCTACAAACACCCACAAGTACCTACAAACACCCACAAGTACCTACAAACACCCACAAGTACCTACAAACACCCACAAGCACCTACAAACACCCACAAGTACCTACAAACACCCACAAGTACCTACAAACACCCACAAGTACCTACAAACACCCACAAGTACCTTCAAACACCCACAAGTACCTAGAAACACCCACAAGTACCTAGAAACACCCACAATTACCTAGAAACACCCACAATTACCTAGAAACACCCACAATTACCTAGAAACACCCACAATTACCAACAAACACCCACAATTACCAACAAACACCCACAAGTACCTACAAACACCCACAAGTACCTACAAACACCCACAAGTACCTACAAACACCCACAAGTACCTACAAACACCCACAAGTACCTAGAAACACCCACAAGTACCTAGAAACACCCACAAGTACCTACAAACACCCACAAGTACCTACAAACACCCACAAGTACCTACAAACACCCACAAGTACCTACAAACACCCACAAGTACCTACAAACACCCACAAGTACCTGCAAACACCCACAAGTACCTGCAAACACCCACAAGTACCTGCAAGCACCCACAAGTACCTAGAAACACCCACAAGTACCTAGAAACACCCACAAGTACCTAGAAACACCCACAAGTACCTACAAACACCCACAAGTACCTACAAACACCCACAAGTACCTACAAACACCCACAAGTACCTACAAACACCCACAAGTACCTACAAACACCCACAAGTACCTGCAAACACCCACAATTACCAACAAACACCCACAATTACCAACAAACACCCACAAGTACCTACAAACACCCACAAGTACCTACAAACACCCACAAGTACCTAGAAACACCCACAAGTACCTAGAAACACCCACAAGTACCTAGAAACACCCACAAGTACCTAGAAACACCCACAAGTACCTAGAAACACCCACAAGTACCTACAAACACCCACAAGTACCTACAAACACCCACAAGTACCTACAAACACCCACAAGTACCTAGAAACACCCACAAGTACCTAGAAACACCCACAAGTACCTAGAAACACCCACAAGTACCTAGAAACACCCACAAGTACCTACAAACACCCACAAGTACCTACAAACACCCACAAGTACCTACAAACACCCACAAGTACCTACAAACACCCACAAGTACCTGCAAACACCCACAATTACCAACAAACACCCACAATTACCAACAAACACCCACAAGTACCTACAAACACCCACAAGTACCTACAAACACCCACAAGTACCTACAAACACCCACAAGTACCTACAAACACCCACAAGTACCTACAAACACCCACAAGTACCTAGAAACACCCACAAGTACCTAGAAACACCCACAAGTACCTACAAACACCCACAAGTACCTACAAACACCCACAAGTACCTACAAACACCCACAAGTACCTACAAACACCCACAAGTACCTACAAACACCCACAAGTACCTACAAACACCCACAAGTACCTGCAAACACCCACAAGTACCTGCAAACACCCACAAGTACCTGCAAGCACCCACAAGTACCTAGAAACACCCACAAGTACCTAGAAACACCCACAAGTACCTAGAAACACCCACAAGTACCTACAAACACCCACAAGTACCTACAAAAACCCACAAGTACCTACAAACACCCACAAGTACCTACAAACACCCACAAGTACCTGCAAACACCCACAATTACCAACAAACACCCACAATTACCAACAAACACCCACAAGTACCTACAAACACCCACAAGTACCTACAAACACCCACAAGTACCTACAAACACCCACAAGTACCTAGAAACACCCACAAGTACCTAGAAACACCCACAAGTACCTGCAAGCACCCACAAGTACCTAGAAACACCCACAAGTACCTACAAACACCCACAAGTACCTAGAAACACCCAAGTACCTACAAACACCCACAAGTACCTACAAACACCCACAAGTACCTACAAACACCCACAAGCACCTACAAACACCCACAAGTACCTAGAAACACCCAAGTACCTACAAACACCCACAAGTACCTAGAAACACCCACAAGTACCTACAAACACCCACAAGTACCTGCAAGCACCCACAAGTACCTAGAAACACCCACAAGTACCTACAAACACCCACAAGTACCTAGAAACACCCAAGTACCTACAAACACCCACAAGTACCTACAAACACCCAGAAGTACCTACAAACACCCACAAGCACCTACAAACACCCACAAGTACCTACAAACACCCACAAGTACCTACAAACACCCACAAGTACCTACAAAGACCCACAAGTACCTTCAAACACCCACAAGTACCTAGAAACACCCAAAAGTACCTAGAAACACCCACAAGTACCTAGAAACACCCACAATTACCTAGAAACACCCACAAGTACCTACAAACACCCACAAGTACCTACAAACACCCACAAGTACCTACAAACACCCACAAGTACCTGCAAGCACCCACAAGTACCTAGAAACACCCACAAGTACCTTGAAACACCCACAAGTACCTAGAAACACCCACAAGTACCTACAAACACCCACAAGTACCTACAAACACCCACAAGTACCTACAAACACCCACAAGTACCTACAAACACCCACAAGTACCTGCAAACACCCACAATTACCAACAAACACCCACAATTACCAACAAACACCCACAAGTACCTACAAACACCCACAAGTACCTACAAACACCCACAAGTACCTACAAACACCCACAAGTACCTAGAAACACCCACAAGTACCTAGAAACACCCACAAGTACCTAGAAACACCCACAAGTACCTACAAACACCCACAAGTACCTACAAACACCCACAAGTACCTACAAACACCCACAAGTACCTACAAACACCCACAAGTACCTGCAAACACCCACAAGTACCTACAAACACCCACAAGTACCTGCAAACACCCACAAGTACCTGCAAACACCCACAAGTACCTAGAAACACCCACAAGTACCTAGAAACACCCACAAGTAACTAGAAACACCCACAAGTACCTAGAAACACCCACAAGTACCTACAAACACCCACAAGTACCTACAAACACCCACAAGTACCTACAAACACCCACAAGTACCTACAAACACCCACAAGTACCTGCAAACACCCACAAGTACCTGCAAACACCCACAATTACCAACAAACACCCACAAGTACCTACAAACACCCACAAGTACCTACAAACACCCACAAGTACCTACAAACACCCACAAGTACCTAGAAACACCCACAAGTACCTAGAAACACCCACAAGTACCTAGAAACACCCACAATTACCTAGAAACACCCACAATTACCTAGAAACACCCACAATTACCAACAAACACCCACAATTACCAACAAACACCCACAAGTACCTACAAACACCCACAAGTACCTACAAACACCCACAAGTACCTACAAACACCCACAAGTACCTACAAACACCCACAAGTACCTACAAACACCCACAAGTACCTACAAACACCCACAAGTACCTACAAACACCCACAAGTACCTACAAACACCCACAAGTACCTTCAAACACCCACAAGTACCTAGAAACACCCACAAGTACCTAGAAACACCCACAAGTACCTAGAAACACCCACAATTACCTAGAAACACCCACAATTACCTAGAAACACCCACAATTACCAACAAACACCCACAATTACCAACAAACACCCACAAGTACCTACAAACTCCCACAAGTACCTACAAACACCCACAAGTACCTACAAACACTCACAAGTACCTACAAACACCCACAAGTACCTAGAAACACCCACAAGTACCTAGAAACACCCACAAATACCTACAAACACCCACAAGTACCTACAAACACCCACAAGTACCTACAAATACCCACAAGTACCTACAAACACCCACAAGTACCTACAAACACCCACAAGTACCTGCAAACACCCACAAGTACCTGCAAACACCCACAAGTACCTGCAAGCACCCACAAGTACCTAGAAACACCCACAAGTACCTAGAAACACCCACAAGTACCTAGAAACACCCACAAGTACCTACAAACACCCACAAGTACCTACAAACACCCACAAGTACCTACAAACACCCACAATTACCTAGAAACACCCACAATTACCTAGAAACACCCACAATTACCAACAAACACCCACAATTACCAACAAACACCCACAAGTACCTACAAACACCCACAAGTACCTACAAACACCCACAAGTACCTACAAACACCCACAAGTACCTGCAAACACCCACAAGTACCTGCAAGCACCCACAAGTACCTAGAAACACCCACAAGTACCTAGAAACACCCACAAGTACCTAGAAACACCCACAAGTACCTACAAACACCCACAAGTACCTACAAACACCCACAAGTACCTACAAACACCCACAAGTACCTACAAACACCCACAAGTACCTGCAAACACCCACAATTACCAACAAACACCCACAAGTACCTACAAACACCCACAAGTACCTACAAACACCCACAAGTACCTACAAACACCCACAAGTACCTACAAACACCCACAAGTACCTAGAAACACCCACAAGTACCTAGAAACACCCACAAGTACCTAGAAACACCCACAATTACCTAGAAACACCCACAATTACCTAGAAACACCCACAAGTACCTACAAACACCCACAAGTACCTACAAACACCCACAAGTACCTACAAACACCCACAAGTACCTACAAACACCCACAAGTACCTACAAACACCCACAAGTACCTACAAACACCCACAAGTACCTACAAACACCCACAAGTACCTACAAACACCCACAAGTACCTTCAAACACCCACAAGTACCTAGAAACACCCACAAGTACCTAGAAACACCCACAATTACCTAGAAACACCCACAAGTACCTACAAACACCCACAAGTACCTACAAACACCCACAAGTACCTACAAACACCCACAAGTACCTGCAAGCACCCACAAGTACCTAGAAACACCCACAAGTACCTAGAAACACCCACAAGTACCTAGAAACACCCACAAGTACCTACAAACACCCACAAGTACCTACAAACACCCACAAGTACCTACAAACACCCACAAGTACCTACAAACACCCACAAGTACCTGCAAACACCCACAATTACCAACAAACACCCACAATTACCAACAAACACCCACAAGTACCTACAAACACCCACAAGTACCTACAAACACCCACAAGTACCTAGAAACACCCACAAGTACCTAGAAACACCCACAAGTACCTACAAACACCCACAAGTACCTACAAACACCCACAAGTACCTACAAACACCCACAAGTACCTACAAACACCCACAAGTACCTACAAACACCCACAAGTACCTACAAACACCCACAAGTACCTACAAACACCCACAAGTACCTGCAAACACCCACAAGTACCTGCAAACACCCACAAGTACCTGCAAGCACCCACAAGTACCTAGAAACACCCACAAGTACCTAGAAACACCCACAAGTACCTAGAAACACCCACAAGTACCTACAAACACCCACAAGTACCTACAAACACCCACAAGTACCTACAAACACCCACAAGTACCTACAAACACCCACAAGTACCTGCAAACACCCACAATTACCAACAAACACCCACAAGTACCTACAAACACCCACAAGTACCTACAAACACCCACAAGTACCTACAAACACCCACAAGTACCTACAAACACCCACAAGTACCTAGAAACACCCACAAGTACCTAGAAACACCCACAAGTACCTAGAAACACCCACAATTACCTAGAAACACCCACAATTACCTAGAAACACCCACAATTACCAACAAACACCCACAATTACCAACAAACACCCACAAGTACCTACAAACACCCACAAGTACCTACAAACACCCACAAGTACCTACAAACACCCACAAGTACCTACAAACACCCACAAGTACCTACAAACACCCACAAGTACCTACAAACACCCACAAGTACCTACAAACACCCACAAGTACCTTCAAACACCCACAAGTACCTAGAAACACCCACAAGTACCTGCAAGCACCCACAAGTACCTAGAAACACCCACAAGTACCTAGAAACACCCACAAGTACCTAGAAACACCCAAAAGTACCTACAAACACCCACAAGTACCTACAAACACCCACAAGTACCTACAAACACCCACAAGTACCTACAAACACCCACAAGTACCTGCAAACACCCACAATTACCAACAAACACCCACAATTACCAACAAACACCCACAAGTACCTACAAACACCCACAAGTACCTACAAACACCCACAAGTACCTACAAACACCCACAAGTACCTACAAACACCCACAAGTACCTAGAAACACCCACAAGTACCTAGAAACACCCACAAGTACCTACAAACACCCACAAGTACCTACAAACACCCACAAGTACCTACAAACACCCACAAGTACCTACAAACACCCACAAGTACCTACAAACACCCACAAGTACCTGCAAACACCCACAAGTACCTGCAAACACCCACAAGTACCTGTAAGCACCCACAAGTACCTAGAAACACCCACAAGTACCTAGAAACACCCACAAGTACCTAGAAACACCCACAAGTACCTACAAACACCCACAAGTACCTACAAACACCCACAAGTACCTACAAACACCCACAAGTACCTACAAACACCCACAAGTACCTGCAAACACCCACAATTACCAACAAACACCCACAAGTACCTACAAACACCCACAAGTACCTACAAACACCCACAAGTACCTACAAACACCCACAAGTACCTACAAACACCCACAAGTACCTAGAAACACCCACAAGTACCTAGAAACACCCACAAGTACCTAGAAACACCCACAATTACCTAGAAACACCCACAATTACCTAGAAACACCCACAATTACCAACAAACACCCACAATTACCAACAAACACCCACAAGTACCTACAAACACCCACAAGTACCTACAAACACCCACAAGTACCTACAAACACCCACAAGTACCTACAAACACCCACAAGTACCTACAAACACCCACAAGTACCTACAAACACCCACAAGTACCTACAAACACCCACAAGTACCTTCAAACACCCACAAGTACCTAGAAACACCCACAAGTACCTAGAAACACCCACAATTACCTAGAAACACCCACAATTACCTAGAAACACCCACAATTACCAACAAACACCCACAATTACCAACAAACACCCACAAGTACCTACAAACTCCCACAAGTACCTGTAAACACCCACAAGTACCTACAAACACCCACAAGTACCTACAAACACCCACAAGTACCTACAAACACCCTCAAGTACCTACAAACACCCACAAGTACCTACAAACACCCACAAGTACCTACAAACACCCACAAGTACCTTCAAACACCCACAAGTACCTAGAAACACCCACAAGTACCTTCAAACACCCACAAGTACCTAGAAACACCCACAAGTACCTAGAAACACCCACAAGTACCTAGAAACACCCACAATTACCTAGAAACACCCACAATTACCTAGAAACACCCACAATTACCAACAAACACCCACAATTACCAACAAACACCCACAAGTACCTACAAACTCCCACAAGTACCTGTAAACACCCACAATTACCAACAAACACCCACAATTACCAACAAACACCCACAAGTACCTACAAACTCCCACAAGTACCTACAAACACCCACAAGTACCTAGAAACACCCACAAGTACCTAGAAACACCCACAAATACCTACAAATACCCACAAGTACCTACAAACACCCACAAGTACCTACAAACACCCACAAGTACCTACAAACACCCACAAGTACCTACAAACACCCACAAGTACCTACAAACACCCACAAGTACCTGCAAACACCCACAATTACCAACAAACACCCACAAGTACCTACAAACACCCACAAGTACCTACAAACACCCACAAGTACCTACAAACACCCACAAGTACCTACAAACACCCACAAGTACCTAGAAACACCCACAAGTACCTAGAAACACCCACAAGTACCTAGAAACACCCACAATTACCTAGAAACACCCACAATTACCTAGAAACACCCACAAGTACCTACAAACACCCACAAGTACCTACAAACACCCACAAGTACCTACAAACACCCACAAGTACCTACAAACACCCACAAGTACCTACAAACACCCACAAGTACCTACAAACACCCACAAGTACCTACAAACACCCACAAGTACCTACAAACACCCACAAGTACCTTCAAACACCCACAAGTACCTAGAAACACCCACAAGTACCTAGAAACACCCACAATTACCTAGAAACACCCACAAGTACCTACAAACACCCACAAGTACCTACAAACACCCACAAGTACCTACAAACACCCACAAGTACCTGCAAGCACCCACAAGTACCTAGAAACACCCACAAGTACCTAGAAACACCCACAAGTACCTAGAAACACCCACAAGTACCTACAAACACCCACAAGTACCTACAAACACCCACAAGTACCTACAAACACCCACAAGTACCTACAAACACCCACAAGTACCTGCAAACACCCACAATTACCAACAAACACCCACAATTACCAACAAACACCCACAAGTACCTACAAACACCCACAAGTACCTACAAACACCCACAAGTACCTACAAACACCCACAAGTACCTACAAACACCCACAAGTACCTAGAAACACCCACAAGTACCTAGAAACACCCACAAGTACCTACAAACACCCACAAGTACCTACAAACACCCACAAGTACCTACAAACACCCACAAGTACCTTCAAACACCCACAAGTACCTAGAAACACCCACAAGTACCTAGAAACACCCACAATTACCTAGAAACACCCACAAGTACCTACAAACACCCACAAGTACCTACAAACACCCACAAGTACCTACAAACACCCACAAGTACCTGCAAGCACCCACAAGTACCTAGAAACACCCACAAGTACCTAGAAACACCCACAAGTACCTAGAAACACCCACAAGTACCTACAAACACCCACAAGTACCTACAAACACCCACAAGTACCTACAAACACCCACAAGTACCTACAAACACCCACAAGTACCTGCAAACACCCACAATTACCAACAAACACCCACAATTACCAACAAACATCCACAAGTACCTACAAACACCCACAAGTACCTACAAACACCCACAAGTACCTACAAACACCCACAAGTACCTACAAACACCCACAAGTACCTAGAAACACCCACAAGTACCTAGAAACACCCACAAGTACCTACAAACACCCACAAGTACCTACAAACACCCACAAGTACCTACAAACACCCACAAGTACCTACAAACACCCACAAGTACCTACAAACACCCACAAGTACCTGCAAACACCCACAAGTACCTGCAAACACCCACAAGTACCTGCAAGCACCCACAAGTACCTAGAAACACCCACAAGTACCTAGAAACACCCACAAGTACCTAGAAACACCCACAAGTACCTACAAACACCCACAAGTACCTACAAACACCCACAAGTACCTACAAACACCCACAAGTACCTACAAACACCCACAAGTACCTGCAAACACCCACAATTACCAACAAACACCCACAAGTACCTACAAACACCCACAAGTACCTACAAACACCCACAAGTACCTACAAACACCCACAAGTACCTACAAACACCCACAAGTACCTAGAAACACCCACAAGTACCTAGAAACACCCACAAGTACCTAGAAACACCCACAATTACCTAGAAACACCCACAATTACCTAGAAACACCCACAATTACCAACAAACACCCACAATTACCAACAAACACCCACAAGTACCTACAAACACCCACAAGTACCTACAAACACCCACAAGTACCTACAAACACCCACAAGTACCTACAAACACCCACAAGTACCTACAAACACCCACAAGTACCTACAAACACCCACAAGTACCTACAAACACCCACAAGTACCTACAAACACCCACAAGTACCTACAAACACCCACAAGTACCTTCAAACACCCACAAGTACCTAGAAACACCCACAAGTACCTGCAAGCACCCACAAGTACCTAGAAACACCCACAAGTACCTAGAAACACCCACAAGTACCTAGAAACACCCAAAAGTACCTACAAACACCCACAAGTACCTACAAACACCCACAAGTACCTACAAACACCCACAAGTACCTACAAACACCCACAAGTACCTGCAAACACCCACAATTACCAACAAACACCCACAATTACCAACAAACACCCACAAGTACCTACAAACACCCACAAGTACCTACAAACACCCACAAGTATCTACAAACACCCACAAGTACCTACAAACACCCACAAGTACCTAGAAACACCCACAAGTACCTAGAAACACCCACAAGTACCTACAAACACCCACAAGTACCTACAAACACCCACAAGTACCTACAAACACCCACAAGTACCTACAAACACCCACAAGTACCTACAAACACCCACAAGTACCTGCAAACACCCACAAGTACCTGCAAACACCCACAAGTACCTGCAAGCACCCACAAGTACCTAGAAACACCCACAAGTACCTAGAAACACCCACAAGTACCTAGAAACACCCACAAGTACCTACAAACACCCACAAGTACCTACAAACACCCACAAGTACCTACAAACACCCACAAGTACCTACAAACACCCACAAGTACCTGCAAACACCCACAATTACCAACAAACACCCACAAGTACCTACAAACACCCACAAGTACCTACAAACACCCACAAGTACCTACAAACACCCACAAGTACCTAGAAACACCCACAAGTACCTAGAAACACCCACAAGTACCTAGAAACACCCACAATTACCTAGAAACACCCACAATTACCTAGAAACACCCACAATTACCAACATACACCCACAATTACCAACAAACACCCACAAGTACCTACAAACACCCACAAGTACCTACAAACACCCACAAGTACCTACAAACACCCACAAGTACCTACAAACACCCACAAGTACCTACAAACACCCACAAGTACCTACAAACACCCACAAGTACCTTCAAACACCCACAAGTACCTAGAAACACCCACAAGTACCTAGAAACACCCACAAGTACCTAGAAACACCCACAATTACCTAGAAACACCCACAATTACCTAGAAACACCCACAATTACCAACAAACACCCACAATTACCAAAAAACACCCACAAGTACCTACAAACTCCCACAAGTACCTGTAAACACCCACAAGTACCTACAAACACCCACAAGTACCTACAAACACCCACAAGTACCTACAAACACCCTCAAGTACCTACAAACACCCACAAGTACCTACAAACACCCACAAGTACCTACAAACACCCACAAGTACCTTCAAACACCCACAAGTACCTAGAAACACCCACAAGTACCTTCAAACACCCACAAGTACCTAGAAACACCCACAAGTACCTAGAAACACCCACAAGTACCTAGAAACACCCACAAGTACCTAGAAACACCCACAATTACCTAGAAACACCCACAATTACCTAGAAACACCCACAATTACCAACAAACACCCACAATTACCAACAAACACCCACAAGTACCTACAAACTCCCACAAGTACCTGTAAACACCCACAATTACCAACAAACACCCACAATTACCAACAAACACCCACAAGTACCTACAAACTCCCACAAGTACCTACAAACACCCACAAGTACCTAGAAACACCCACAAGTACCTAGAAACACCCACAAATACCTACAAATACCCACAAGTACCTACAAACACCCACAAGTACCTACAAACACCCACAAGTACCTACAAACACCCACAAGTACCTACAAACACCCACAAGTACCTGCAAACACCCACAAGTACCTGCAAACACCCACAAGTACCTGCAAGCACCCACAAGTACCTAGAAACACCCACAAGTACCTAGAAACACCCACAAGTACCTAGAAACACCCACAAGTACCTACAAACACCCACAAGTACCTACAAACACCCACAAGTACCTACAAACACCCACAATTACCTAGAAACACCCACAATTACCTAGAAACACCCACAATTACCTAGAAACACCCACAATTACCTAGAAACACCCACAATTAACAACAAACACCCACAAGTACCTACAAACACCCACAAGTACCTACAAACACCCACAAGTACCTACAAACACCCACAAGTACCTACAAACACCCACAAGTACCTAGAAACACCCACAAGTACCTAGAAACACCCACAAGTACCTAGAAACACCCACAATTACCTAGAAACACCCACAATTACCTAGAAACACCCACAAGTACCTACAAACACCCACAAGTACCTACAAACACCCACAAGTACCTACAAACACCCACAAGTACCTACAAACACCCACAAGTACCTACAAACACCCACAAGTACCTACAAACACCCACAAGTACCTACAAACACCCACAAGTACCTACAAACACCCACAAGTACCTTCAAACACCCACAAGTACCTAGAAACACCCACAAGTACCTAGAAACACCCACAATTACCTAGAAACACCCACAAGTACCTACAAACACCCACAAGTACCTACAAACACCCACAAGTACCTACAAACACCCACAAGTAACTGCAAGCACCCACAAGTACCTAGAAACACCCACAAGTACCTAGAAACACCCACAAGTACCTAGAAACACCCACAAGTACCTAGAAACACCCACAAGTACCTAGAAACACCCACAAGTACCTAGAAACACCCACAATTACCTAGAAACACCCAAAATTACCTAGAAACACCCACAATTACCAACAAACACCCACAATTACCAACAAACACCCACAAGTACCTACAAACACCCACAAGTACCTACAAACACCCACAAGTACCTACAAACACCCACAAGTACCTACAAACACCCACAAGTACCTACAAACACCCACAAGTACCTACAAACACCCACAAGTACCTACAAACACCCACAAGTACCTACAAACACCCACAAGTACCTTCAAACACCCACAAGTACCTAGAAACACCCACAAGCACCTGCAAGCACCCACAAGTACCTAGAAACACCCACAAGTACCTAGAAACACCCACAAGTACCTAGAAACACCCACAAGTACCTACAAACACCCACAAGTACCTACAAACACCCACAAGTACCTACAAACACCCACAAGTACCTACAAACACCCACAAGTACCTGCAAACACCCACAATTACCAACAAACACCCACAATTACCAACAAACACCCACAAGTACCTAAAAACACCCACAAGTACCTACAAACACCCACAAGTACCTACAAACACCCACAAGTACCTAGAAACACCCACAAGTACCTAGAAACACCCACAAGTACCTAGAAACACCCACAAGTACCTACAAACACCCACAAGTACCTACAAACACCCACAAGTACCTACAAACACCCACAAGTACCTACAAACACCCACAAGTACCTACAAACACCCACAAGTACCTGCAAACACCCACAAGTACCTGCAAACACCCACAAGTACCTGCAAGCACCCACAAGTACCTAGAAACACCCACAAGTACCTAGAAACACCCACAAGTACCTAGAAACACCCACAAGTACCTACAAACACCCACAAGTACCTACAAACACCCACAAGTACCTACAAACACCCACAATTACCTAGAAACACCCACAATTACCTAGAAACACCCACAATTACCTAGAAACACCCACAATTACCTAGAAACACCCACAATTACCAACAAACACCCACAAGTACCTACAAACACCCACAAGTACCTACAAACACCCACAAGTACCTACAAACACCCACAAGTACCTACAAACACCCACAAGTACCTAGAAACACCCACAAGTACCTAGAAACACCCACAAGTACCTAGAAACACCCACAATTACCTAGAAACACCCACAATTACCTAGAAACACCCACAAGTACCTACAAACACCCACAAGTACCTACAAACACCCACAAGTACCTACAAACACCCACAAGTACCTACAAACACCCACAAGTACCTACAAACACCCACAAGTACCTACAAACACCCACAAGTACCTACAAACACCCACAAGTACCTACAAACACCCACAAGTACCTTCAAACACCCACAAGTACCTAGAAACACCCACAAGTACCTAGAAACACCCACAATTACCTAGAAACACCCACAAGTACCTACAAACACCCACAAGTACCTACAAACACCCACAAGTACCTACAAACACCCACAAGTACCTGCAAGCACCCACAAGTACCTAGAAACACCCACAAGTACCTAGAAACACCCACAAGTACCTAGAAACACCCACAAGTACCTAGAAACACCCACAAGTACCTAGAAACACCCACAAGTACCTAGAAACACCCACAATTACCTAGAAACACCCAAAATTACCTAGAAACACCCACAATTACCAACAAACACCCACAATTACCAACAAACACCCACAAGTACCTACAAACACCCACAAGTACCTACAAACACCCACAAGTACCTACAAACACCCACAAGTACCTACAAACACCCACAAGTACCTACAAACACCCACAAGTACCTACAAACACCCACAAGTACCTACAAACACCCACAAGTACCTACAAACACCCACAAGTACCTTCAAACACCCACAAGTACCTAGAAACACCCACAAGTACCTAGAAACACCCACAAGTACCTAGAAACACCCACAAGTACCTACAAACACCCACAAGTACCTACAAACACCCACAAGTACCTACAAACACCCACAAGTACCTACAAACACCCACAAGTACCTGCAAACACCCACAATTACCAACAAACACCCACAATTACCAACAAACACCCACAAGTACCTAAAAACACCCACAAGTACCTACAAACACCCACAAGTACCTACAAACACCCACAAGTACCTAGAAACACCCACAAGTACCTAGAAACACCCACAAGTACCTAGAAACACCCACAAGTACCTACAAACACCCACAAGTACCTACAAACACCCACAAGTACCTACAAACACCCACAAGTACCTACAAACACCCACAAGTACCTACAAACACCCACAAGTACCTGCAAACACCCACAAGTACCTGCAAACACCCACAAGTACCTGCAAGCACCCACAAGTACCTAGAAACACCCACAAGTACCTAGAAACACCCACAAGTACCTAGAAACACCCACAAGTACCTACAAACACCCACAAGTACCTACAAACACCCACAAGTACCTACAAACACCCACAAGTACCTACAAACACCCACAAGTACCTGCAAACACCCACAATTACCAACAAACACCCACAAGTACCTACAAACACCCACAAGTACCTACAAACACCCACAAGTACCTACAAACACCCACAAGTACCTACAAACACCCACAAGTACCTAGAAACACCCACAAGTACCTAGAAACACCCACAAGTACCTAGAAACACCCACAATTACCTAGAAACACCCACAATTACCTAGAAACACCCACAATTACCAACAAACACCCACAATTACCAACAAACACCCACAAGTACCTACAAACACCCACAAGTACCTACAAACACCCACAAGTACCTACAAACACCCACAAGTACCTACAAACACCCACAAGTACCTACAAACACCCACAAGTACCTACAAACACCCACAAGTACCTACAAACACCCACAAGTACCTACAAACACCCACAAGTACCTTCAAACACCCACAAGTACCTAGAAACACCCACAAGTACCTAGAAACACCCACAAGTACCTAGAAACACCCACAATTACCTAGAAACACCCACAATTACCTAGAAACACCCACAATTACCAACAAACACCCACAATTACCAACAAACACCCACAAGTACCTACAAACTCCCACAAGTACCTACAAACACCCACAAGTACCTACAAACACTCACAAGTACCTACAAACACCCACAAGTACCTAGAAACACCCACAAGTACCTAGAAACACCCACAAATACCTACAAACACCCACAAGTACCTACAAACACCCACAAGTACCTACAAACACCCACAAGTACCTACAAACACCCACAAGTACCTACAAACACCCACAAGTACCTGCAAACACCCACAAGTACCTGCAAACACCCACAAGTACCTGCAAGCACCCACAAGTACCTAGAAACACCCACAAGTACCTAGAAACACCCACAAGTACCTACAAACACCCACAAGTACCTACAAACACCCACAAGTAACTACAAACACCCACAATTACCTAGAAACACCCACAATTACCTAGAAACACCCACAATTACCTAGAAACACCCACAATTACCAACAAACACCCACAAGTACCTACAAACACCCACAAGTACCTACAAACACCCACAAGTACCTACAAACACCCACAAGTACCTACAAACACCCACAAGTACCTAGAAACAAACACAAGTACCTAGAAACACCCACAAGTACCTACAAACACCCACAAGTACCTACAAACACCCACAAGTACCTACAAACACCCACAAGTACCTACAAACACCCACAAGTACCTACAAACACCCACAAGTACCTGCAAACACCCACAAGTACCTAGAAACACCCACAAGTACCTAGAAACACCCACAAGTACCTAGAAACACCCACAATTACCTAAAAACACCCACAATTACCTAGAAACACCCACAATTACCAACAAACACCCACAGTTACCAACAAACACCCACAAGTACCTACAAACACCCACAAGTACCTACAAACACCCACAAGTACCTACAAACACCCACAAGTACCTACAAACACCCACAAGTACCTACAAACACCCACAAGTACCTACAAACACCCACAAGTACCTACAAACACCCACAAGTACCTTCAAACACCCACAAGTACCTAGAAACACCCACAAGTACCTGCAAGCACCCACAAGTACCTAGAAACACCCACAAGTACCTTCAAACACCCACAAGTACCTAGAAACACCCACAAGTACCTAGAAACACCCACAAGTACCTAGAAACACCCACAATTACCTAGAAACACCCACAATTACCTAGAAACACCCACAATTACCAACAAACACCCACAATTACCAACAAACACCCACAAGTACCTACAAACTCCCACAAGTACCTACAAACACCCACAAGTACCTACAAACACTCACAAGTACCTACAAACACCCACAAGTACCTAGAAACACCCACAAGTACCTAGAAACACCCACAAATACCTACAAACACCCACAAGTACCTACAAACACCCACAAGTACCTACAAACACCCACAAGTACCTACAAACACCCACAAGTACCTACAAACACCCACAAGTACCTGCAAACACCCACAAGTACCTGCAAACACCCACAAGTACCTGCAAGCACCCACAAGTACCTAGAAACACCCACAAGTACCTAGAAACACCCACAAGTACCTACAAACACCCACAAGTACCTACAAACACCCACAAGTACCTACAAACACCCACAATTACCTAGAAACACCCACAATTACCTAGAAACACCCACAATTACCTAGAAACACCCACAATTACCAACAAACACCCACAAGTACCTACAAACACCCACAAGTACCTACAAACACCCACAAGTACCTACAAACACCCACAAGTACCTACAAACACCCACAAGTACCTAGAAACAAACACAAGTACCTAGAAACACCCACAAGTACCTACAAACACCCACAAGTACCTACAAACACCCACAAGTACCTACAAACACCCACAAGTACCTACAAACACCCACAAGTACCTACAAACACCCACAAGTACCTGCAAACACCCACAAGTACCTAGAAACACCCACAAGTACCTAGAAACACCCACAAGTACCTAGAAACACCCACAATTACCTAGAAACACCCACAATTACCTAGAAACACCCACAATTACCAACAAACACCCACAGTTACCAACAAACACCCACAAGTACCTACAAACACCCACAAGTACCTACAAACACCCACAAGTACCTACAAACACCCACAAGTACCTACAAACACCCACAAGTACCTACAAACACCCACAAGTACCTACAAACACCCACAAGTACCTACAAACACCCACAAGTACCTTCAAACACCCACAAGTACCTAGAAACACCCACAAGTACCTGCAAGCACCCACAAGTACCTAGAAACACCCACAAGTACCTAGAAACACCCACAAGTACCTAGAAACACCCACAAGTACCTACAAACACCCACAAGTACCTACAAACACCCACAAGTACCTACAAACACCCACAAGTACCTACAAACACCCACAAGTACCTGCAAACACCCACAATTACCAACAAACACCCACAATTACCAACAAACACCCACAAGTACCTACAAACACCCACAAGTACCTACAAACACCCACAAGTACCTACAAACACCCACAAGTACCTACAAACACCCACAAGTACCTACAAACACCCACAAGTACCTGCAAACACCCACAAGTACCTGCAAACACCCACAAGTACCTGCAAGCACCCACAAGTACCTAGAAACACCCACAAGTACCTAGAAACACCCACAAGTACCTAGAAACACCCACAAGTACCTACAAACACCCACAAGTACCTACAAACACCCACAAGTACCTACAAACACCCACAAGTACCTACAAACACCCACAAGTACCTGCAAACACCCACAATTACCAACAAACACCCACAAGTACCTACAAACACCCACAAGTACCTACAAACACCCACAAGTACCTACAAACACCCACAAGTACCTACAAACACCCACAAGTACCTAGAAACACCCACAAGTACCTAGAAACACCCATAAGTACCTAGAAACACCCACAATTACCTAGAAACACCCACAATTACCTAGAAACACCCACAATTACCAACAAACACCCACAATTACCAACAAACACCCACAAGTACCTACAAACACCCACAAGTACCTACAAACACCCACAAGTACCTACAAACACCCACAAGTACCTACAAACACCCACAAGTACCTACAAACACCCACAAGTACCTACAAACACCCACAAGTACCTACAAACACCCACAAGTACCTACAAACACCCACAAGTACCTTCAAACACCCACAAGTACCTAGAAACACCCACAAGTACCTAGAAACACCCACAAGTACCTAGAAACACCCACAATTACCTAGAAACACCCACAATTACCTAGAAACACCCACAATTACCAACAAACACCCACAATTACCAACAAACACCCACAAGTACCTACAAACTCCCACAAGTACCTACAAACACCCACAAGTACCTACAAACACTCACAAGTACCTACAAACACCCACAAGTACCTAGAAACACCCACAAGTACCTAGAAACACCCACAAATACCTAGAAACACCCACAAGTACCTAGAAACACCCACAAGTACCTAGAAACACCCACAAGTACCTACAAACACCCACAAGTACCTACAAACACCCACAAGTACCTACAAACACCCACAAGTACCTACAAACACCCACAAGTACCTGCAAACACCCACAATTACCAACAAACACCCACAATTACCAACAAACACCCACAAGTACCTACAAACACCCACAAGTACCTACAAACACCCACAAGTACCTACAAACACCCACAAGTACCTACAAACACCCACAAGTACCTACAAACACCCACAAGTACCTGCAAACACCCACAAGTACCTGCAAACACCCACAAGTACCTGCAAGCACCCACAAGTACCTAGAAACACCCACAAGTACCTAGAAACACCCACAAGTACCTAGAAACACCCACAAGTACCTACAAACACCCACAAGTACCTACAAACACCCACAAGTACCTACAAACACCCACAAGTACCTACAAACACCCACAAGTACCTGCAAACACCCACAATTACCAACAAACACCCACAAGTACCTACAAACACCCACAAGTACCTACAAACACCCACAAGTACCTACAAACACCCACAAGTACCTACAAACACCCACAAGTACCTAGAAACACCCACAAGTACCTAGAAACACCCATAAGTACCTAGAAACACCCACAATTACCTAGAAACACCCACAATTACCTAGAAACACCCACAATTACCAACAAACACCCACAATTACCAACAAACACCCACAAGTACCTACAAACACCCACAAGTACCTACAAACACCCACAAGTACCTACAAACACCCACAAGTACCTACAAACACCCACAAGTACCTACAAACACCCACAAGTACCTACAAACACCCACAAGTACCTACAAACACCCACAAGTACCTACAAACACCCACAAGTACCTTCAAACACCCACAAGTACCTAGAAACACCCACAAGTACCTAGAAACACCCACAAGTACCTAGAAACACCCACAATTACCTAGAAACACCCACAATTACCTAGAAACACCCACAATTACCAACAAACACCCACAATTACCAACAAACACCCACAAGTACCTACAAACTCCCACAAGTACCTACAAACACCCACAAGTACCTACAAACACTCACAAGTACCTACAAACACCCACAAGTACCTAGAAACACCCACAAGTACCTAGAAACACCCACAAATACCTACAAACACCCACAAGTACCTACAAACACCCACAAGTACCTACAAACACCCACAAGTACCTACAAACACCCACAAGTACCTACAAACACCCACAAGTACCTGCAAACACCCACAAGTACCTGCAAACACCCACAAGTACCTGCAAGCACCCACAAGTACCTAGAAACACCCACAAGTACCTACAAACACCCACAAGTACCTACAAACACCCACAAGTACCTACAAACACCCACAAGTACCTACAAACACCCACAAGTACCTGCAAACACCCACAATTACCAACAAACACCCACAAGTACCTACAAACACCCACAAGTACCTACAAACACCCACAAGTACCTACAAACACCCACAAGTACCTACAAACACCCACAAGTACCTACAAACACCCACAAGTACCTAGAAACACCCACAAGTACCTAGAAACACCCACAAGTACCTAGAAACACCCACAATTACCTAGAAACACCCACAATTACCTAGAAACACCCACAATTACCAACAAACACCCACAATTACCAACAAACACCCACAAGTACCTACAAACACCCACAAGTACCTACAAACACCCACAAGTACCTACAAACACCCACAAGTACCTACAAACACCCACAAGTACCTACAAACACCCACAAGTACCTACAAACACCCACAAGTACCTACAAACACCCACAAGTACCTACAAACACCCACAAGTACCTACAAACACCCACAAGTACCTACAAACACCCACAAGTACCTTCAAACACCCACAAGTACCTAGAAACACCCACAAGTACCTAGAAACACCCACAAGTACCTAGAAACACCCACAAGTACCTAGAAACACCCACAATTACCTAGAAACACCCACAATTACCTAGAAACACCCACAATTACCAACAAACACCCACAATTACCAACAAACACCCACAAGTACCTACAAACTCCCACAAGTACCTACAAACACCCACAAGTACCTACAAACACTCACAAGTACCTACAAACACCCACAAGTACCTAGAAACACCCACAAGTACCTAGAAACACCCACAAATACCTACAAACACCCACAAGTACCTACAAACACCCACAAGTACCTACAAACACCCACAAGTACCTACAAACACCCACAAGTACCTACAAACACCCACAAGTACCTGCAAACACCCACAAGTACCTGCAAACACCCACAAGTACCTGCAAGCACCCACAAGTACCTAGAAACACCCACAAGTACCTAGAAACACCCACAAGTACCTAGAAACACCCACAAGTACCTACAAACACCCACAAGTACCTACAAAAACCCACAAGTACCTACAAACACCCACAAGTACCTACAAACACCCACAAGTACCTACAAACACCCACAAGTACCTACAAACACCCACAAGTACCTACAAACACCCACAAGTACCTACAAACACCCACAAGTACCTACAAACACCCACAAGTACCTACAAACACCCACAAGTACCTACAAACACCCACAAGTACCTACAAACACCCACAAGTACCTACAAACACCCACAAGTACCTACAAACACCCACAAGTACCTACAAACACCCACAAGTACCTACAAACACCCACAAGTACCTTCAAACACCCACAAGTACCTAGAAACACCCACAAGTACCTAGAAACACCCACAAGTACCTAGAAACACCCACAAGTACCTAGAAACACCCACAAGTACCTAGAAACACCCACAATTACCTAGAAACACCCACAATTACCTAGAAACACCCACAATTACCAACAAACACCCACAATTACCAACAAACACCCACAAGTACCTACAAACACCCACAAGTACCTACAAACACCCACAAGTACCTACAAACACCCACAAGTACCTACAAACACCCACAAGTACCTACAAACACCCACAAGTACCTACAAACACCCACAAGTACCTACAAACACCCACAAGTACCTACAAACACCCACAAGTACCTACAAACACCCACAAGTACCTACAAACACCCACAAGTACCTTCAAACACCCACAAGTACCTAGAAACACCCACAAGTACCTAGAAACACCCACAAGTACCTAGAAACACCCACAAGTACCTAGAAACACCCACAATTACCTAGAAACACCCACAATTACCTAGAAACACCCACAATTACCAACAAACACCCACAATTACCAACAAACACCCACAAGTACCTACAAACTCCCACAAGTACCTACAAACACCCACAAGTACCTACAAACACTCACAAGTACCTACAAACACCCACAAGTACCTAGAAACACCCACAAGTACCTAGAAACACCCACAAATACCTACAAACACCCACAAGTACCTACAAACACCCACAAGTACCTACAAACACCCACAAGTACCTACAAACACCCACAAGTACCTACAAACACCCACAAGTACCTGCAAACACCCACAAGTACCTGCAAACACCCACAAGTACCTGCAAGCACCCACAAGTACCTAGAAACACCCACAAGTACCTAGAAACACCCACAAGTACCTAGAAACACCCACAAGTACCTACAAACACCCACAAGTACCTACAAACACCCACAAGTACCTACAAACACCCACAATTACCTAGAAACACCCACAATTACCTAGAAACACCCACAATTACCTAGAAACACCCACAATTACCAACAAACACCCACAAGTACCTACAAACACCCACAAGTACCTACAAACACCCACAAGTACCTACAAACACCCACAAGTACCTAGAAACAAACACAAGTACCTAGAAACACCCACAAGTACCTACAAACACCCACAAGTACCTACAAACACCCACAAGTACCTACAAACACCCACAAGTACCTACAAACACCCACAAGTACCTACAAACACCCACAAGTACCTGCAAACACCCACAAGTACCTAGAAACACCCACAAGTACCTAGAAACACCCACAAGTACCTAGAAACACCCACAATTACCTAGAAACACCCACAATTACCTAGAAACACCCACAATTACCAACAAACACCCACAGTTACCAACAAACACCCACAAGTACCTACAAACACCCACAAGTACCTACAAACACCCACAAGTACCTACAAACACCCACAAGTACCTACAAACACCCACAAGTACCTACAAACACCCACAAGTACCTACAAACACCCACAAGTACCTACAAACACCCACAAGTACCTACAAACACCCACAAGTACCTTCAAACACCCACAAGTACCTAGAAACACCCACAAGTACCTGCAAGCACCCACAAGTACCTAGAAACACCCACAAGTACCTAGAAACACCCACAAGTACCTAGAAACACCCACAAGTACCTACAAACACCCACAAGTACCTACAAACACCCACAAGTACCTACAAACACCCACAAGTACCTACAAACACCCACAAGTACCTGCAAACACCCACAATTACCAACAAACACCCACAATTACCAACAAACACCCACAAGTACCTACAAACACCCACAAGTACCTACAAACACCCACAAGTACCTACAAACACCCACAAGTACCTACAAACACCCACAAGTACCTACAAACACCCACAAGTACCTGCAAACACCCACAAGTACCTGCAAACACCCACAAGTACCTGCAAGCACCCACAAGTACCTAGAAACACCCACAAGTACCTAGAAACACCCACAAGTACCTAGAAACACCCACAAGTACCTACAAACACCCACAAGTACCTACAAACACCCACAAGTACCTACAAACACCCACAAGTACCTACAAACACCCACAAGTACCTGCAAACACCCACAATTACCAACAAACACCCACAAGTACCTACAAACACCCACAAGTACCTACAAACACCCACAAGTACCTACAAACACCCACAAGTACCTACAAACACCCACAAGTACCTAGAAACACCCACAAGTACCTAGAAACACCCATAAGTACCTAGAAACACCCACAATTACCTAGAAACACCCACAATTACCTAGAAACACCCACAATTACCAACAAACACCCACAATTACCAACAAACACCCACAAGTACCTACAAACACCCACAAGTACCTACAAACACCCACAAGTACCTACAAACACCCACAAGTACCTACAAACACCCACAAGTACCTACAAACACCCACAAGTACCTACAAACACCCACAAGTACCTACAAACACCCACAAGTACCTACAAACACCCACAAGTACCTTCAAACACCCACAAGTACCTAGAAACACCCACAAGTACCTAGAAACACCCACAAGTACCTAGAAACACCCACAATTACCTAGAAACACCCACAATTACCTAGAAACACCCACAATTACCAACAAACACCCACAATTACCAACAAACACCCACAAGTACCTACAAACTCCCACAAGTACCTACAAACACCCACAAGTACCTACAAACACTCACAAGTACCTACAAACACCCACAAGTACCTAGAAACACCCACAAGTACCTAGAAACACCCACAAATACCTACAAACACCCACAAGTACCTACAAACACCCACAAGTACCTACAAACACCCACAAGTACCTACAAACACCCACAAGTACCTACAAACACCCACAAGTACCTGCAAACACCCACAAGTACCTGCAAACACCCACAAGTACCTGCAAGCACCCACAAGTACCTAGAAACACCCACAAGTACCTAGAAACACCCACAAGTACCTAGAAACACCCACAAGTACCTACAAACACCCACAAGTACCTACAAACACCCACAAGTACCTACAAACACCCACAATTACCTAGAAACACCCACAATTACCTAGAAACACCCACAATTACCTAGAAACACCCACAATTACCAACAAACACCCACAAGTACCTACAAACACCCACAAGTACCTACAAACACCCACAAGTACCTACAAACACCCACAAGTACCTACAAACACCCACAAGTACCTAGAAACAAACACAAGTACCTAGAAACACCCACAAGTACCTACAAACACCCACAAGTACCTACAAACACCCACAAGTACCTACAAACACCCACAAGTACCTACAAACACCCACAAGTACCTACAAACACCCACAAGTACCTGCAAACACCCACAAGTACCTGCAAACACCCACAAGTACCTGCAAGCACCCACAAGTACCTAGAAACACCCACAAGTACCTACAAACACCCACAAGTACCTGCAAACACCCACAAGTACCTGCAAACACCCACAAGTACCTGCAAGCACCCACAAGTACCTAGAAACACCCACAAGTACCTAGAAACACCCACAAGTACCTAGAAACACCCAAGTACCTACAAACACCCACAAGTACCTACAAACACCCACAAGTACCTACAAACACCCACAAGTACCTACAAACACCCACAAGTACCTACAAACACCCACAAGTACCTACAAACACCCACAAGTACCTACAAACACCCACAAGTACCTACAAACACCCACAAGTACCTAGAAACACCCACAAGTACCTAGAAACACCCACAATTACCTAGAAACACCCACAATTACCTAGAAACACCCACAATTACCAACAAACACCCACAATTACCAACAAACACCCACAAGTACCTACAAACACCCACAAGTACCTACAAACACCCACAAGTACCTACAAACACCCACAAGTACCTACAAACACCCACAAGTACCTACAAACACCCACAAGTACCTACAAACACCCACAAGTACCTACAAACACCCACAAGTACCTACAAACACCCACAAGTACCTTCAAACACCCACAAGTACCTAGAAACACCCACAAGTACCTAGAAACACCCACAAGTACCTAGAAACACCCACAATTACCTAGAAACACCCACAATTACCTAGAAACACCCACAATTACCAACAAACACCCACAATTACCAACAAACACCCACAAGTACCTACAAACACCCACAAGTACCTACAAACACCCACAAGTACCTACAAACACCCACAAGTACCTACAAACACCCACAAGTACCTACAAACACCCACAAGTACCTACAAACACCCACAAGTACCTACAAACACCCACAAGTACCTACAAACACCCACAAGTACCTTCAAACACCCACAAGTACCTTCAAACACCCACAAGTACCTAGAAACACCCACAAGTACCTAGAAACACCCACAAGTACCTAGAAACACCCACAATTACCTAGAAACACCCACAATTACCTAGAAACACCCACAATTACCTAGAAACACCCACAATTACCAACAAACACCCACAATTACCAACAAACACCCACAAGTACCTACAAACACCCACAAGTACCTACAAACACCCACAAGTACCTACAAACACCCACAAGTACCTACAAACACCCACAAGTACCTACAAACACCCACAAGTACCTTCAAACACCCACAAGTACCTAGAAACACCCACAAGTACCTAGAAACACCCACAAGTACCTAGAAACACCCACAATTACCTAGAAACACCCACAATTACCTAGAAACACCCACAATTACCAACAAACACCCACAATTACCAACAAACACCCACAAGTACCTACAAACACCCACAAGTACCTACAAACACCCACAAGTACCTACAAACACCCACAAGTACCTACAAACACCCACAAGTACCTACAAACACCCACAAGTACCTACAAACACCCACAAGTACCTACAAACACCCACAAGTACCTACAAACACCCACAAGTACCTTCAAACACCCACAAGTACCTTCAAACACCCACAAGTACCTAGAAACACCCACAAGTACCTAGAAACACCCACAAGTACCTAGAAACACCCACAATTACCTAGAAACACCCACAATTACCTAGAAACACCCACAATTACCAACAAACACCCACAATTACCAACAAACACCCACAAGTACCTACAAACTCCCACAAGTACCTACAAACACCCACAAGTACCTACAAACACTCACAAGTACCTACAAACACCCACAAGTACCTAGAAACACCCACAAGTACCTAGAAACACCCACAAATACCTACAAACACCCACAAGTACCTAGAAACACCCACAAGTACCTACAAACACCCACAAGTACCTACAAACACCCACAAGTACCTACAAACACCCACAAGTACCTGCAAACACCCACAAGTACCTGCAAACACCCACAAGTACCTGCAAGCACCCACAAGTACCTAGAAACACCCACAAGTACCTAGAAACACCCACAAGTACCTAGAAACACCCACAAGTACCTACAAACACCCACAAGTACCTACAAACACCCACAATTACCTAGAAACACCCACAATTACCTAGAAACACCCACAATTACCAACAAACACCCACAATTACCAACAAACACCCACAAGTACCTACAAACACCCACAAGTACCTACAAACACCCACAAGTACCTACAAACACCCACAAGTACCTACAAACACCCACAAGTACCTACAAACACCCACAAGTACCTACAAACACCCACAAGTACCTACAAACACCCACAAGTACCTACAAACACCCACAAGTACCTACAAACACCCACAAGTACCTACAAACACCCACAAGTACCTACAAACACCCACAAGTACCTACAAACACCCACAAGTACCTACAAACACCCACAAGTACCTACAAACACCCACAAGTACCTACAAACACCCACAAGTACCTTCAAACACCCACAAGTACCTAGAAACACCCACAAGTACCTAGAAACACCCACAATTACCTAGAAACACCCACAATTACCTAGAAACACCCACAATTACCTAGAAACACCCACAATTACTAACAAACACCCACAATTACCAACAAACACCCACAAGTACCTACAAACACCCACAAGTACCTACAAACACCCACAAGTACCTACAAACACCCACAAGTACCTACAAACACCCACAAGTACCTAGAAACACCCACAAGTACCTAGAAAAACCCACAAGTACCTACAAACACCCACAAGTACCTACAAACACCCACAAGTACCTAGAAACACCCACAAGTACCTAGAAACACCCACAAGTACCTAGAAACACCCACAAGTACCTAGAAACACCCACAATTACCTAGAAACACCCACAATTACCTAGAAACACCCACAATTACCAACAAACACCCACAATTACCTGCAAACACCCACAAGTACCTGCAAACACCCACAAGTACCTGCAAGCACCCACAAGTACCTAGAAACACCCACAAGTACCTAGAAACACCCACAAGTACCTAGAAACACCCACAAGTACCTACAAACACCCACAAGTACCTACAAACACCCACAAGTACCTACAAACACCCACAAGTACCTACAAACACCCACAAGTACCTACAAACACCCACAAGTACCTACAAACACCCACAAGTACCTACAAACACCCACAAGTACCTACAAACACCCACAAGTACCTACAAACACCCACAAGTACCTGCAAACACCCACAAGTACCTGCAAACACCCACAAGTACCTGCAAGCACCCACAAGTACCTAGAAACACCCACAAGTACCTAGAAACACCCACAAGTACCTAGAAACACCCACAAGTACCTAGAAACACCCACAAGTACCTACAAACACCCACAAGTACCTACAAACACCCACAAGTACCTACAAACACCCACAAGTACCTACAAACACCCACAAGTACCTACAAACACCCACAAGTACCTGCAAACACCCACAAGTACCTGCAAACACCCACAAGTACCTGCAAACACCCACAAGTACCTAGAAACACCCACAAGTACCTAGAAACACCCACAAGTACCTAGAAACACCCACAAGTACCTAGAAACACCCACAATTACCTAGAAACACCCACAATTACCTAGAAACACCCACAATTACCAACAAACACCCACAATTACCAACAAACACCCACAAGTACCTACAAACACCCACAAGTACCTACAAACACCCACAAGTACCTACAAACACCCACAAGTACCTACAAACACCCACAAGTACCTACAAACACCCACAAGTACCTACAAACACCCACAAGTACCTAGAAACACCCACAAGTACCTAGAAACACCCACAATTACCTAGAAACACCCACAATTACCTAGAAACACCCACAATTACCAACAAACACCCACAATTACCTACAAACACCCACAAGTACCTACAAACACCCACAAGTACCTACAAACACCCACAAGTACCTACAAACACCCACAAGTACCTACAAACACCCACAAGTACCTACAAACACCCACAAGTACCTACAAACACCCACAAGTACCTACAAACACCCACAAGTACCTACAAACACCCACAAGTACCTACAAACACCCACAAGTACCTAGAAACACCCACAAGTACCTACAAACACCCACAAGTACCTACAAACACCCACAAGTACCTACAAACACCCACAAGTACCTACAAACACCCACAAGTACCTGCAAACACCCACAAGTACCTGCAAACACCCACAAGTACCTGCAAGCACCCACAAGTACCTAGAAACACCCACAAGTACCTATAAACACCCAAGTACCTACAAACACCCAAGTACCTACAAACACCCACAAGTACCTACAAACACCCACAAGTACCTACAAACACCCACAAGTACCTACAAACACCCACAAGTACCTACAAACACCCACAAGTACCTACAAACACCCACAAGTACCTTCAAACACCCACAAGTACCTAGAAACACCCACAAGTACCTAGAAACACCCACAAGTACCTAGAAACACCCACAATTACCTAGAAACACCCACAATTACCTAGAAACACCCACAATTACCTAGAAACACCCACAATTACCAACAAACACCCACAATTACCAACAAACACCCACAAGTACCTACAAACACCCACAAGTACCTAGAAACACCCACAAGTACCTAGAAACACCCACAAGTACCTAGAAACACCCACAAGTACCTAGAAACACCCACAAGTACCTAGAAACACCCACAAGTACCTACAAACACCCACAAGTACCTACAAAAACCCACAAGTACCTACAAACACCCACAAGTACCTACAAACACCCACAAGTACCTACAAACACCCACAAGTACCTGCAAACACCCACAAGTACCTGCAAACACCCACAAGTACCTGCAAGCACCCACAAGTACCTAGAAACACCCACAAGTACCTAGAAACACCCACAAGTACCTAGAAACACCCACAAGTACCTAGAAACACCCACAAGTACCTAGAAACACCCACAAGTACCTACAAACACCCACAAGTACCTACAAACACCCACAAGTACCTACAAACACCCACAAGTACCTACAAACACCCACAAGTACCTACAAACACCCACAAGTACCTGCAAACACCCACAAGTACCTGCAAACACCCACAAGTACCTGCAAGCACCCACAAGTACCTAGAAACACCCACAAGTACCTAGAAACACCCACAAGTACCTAGAAACACCCACAAGTACCTAGAAACACCCACAAGTACCTAGAAACACCCACAATTACCTAGAAACACCCACAATTACCTAGAAACACCCACAATTACCAACAAACACCCACAATTACCAACAAACACCCACAAGTACCTACAAACACCCACAAGTACCTACAAACACCCACAAGTACCTACAAACACCCACAAGTACCTACAAACACCCACAAGTACCTACAAACACCCACAAGTACCTAGAAACACCCACAAGTACCTAGAAACACCCACAATTACCTAGAAACACCCACAATTACCTAGAAACACCCACAATTACCAACAAACACCCACAATTACCTACAAACACCCACAAGTACCTAGAAACACCCACAATTACCTAGAAACACCCACAATTACCTAGAAACACCCACAATTACCAACAAACACCCACAATTACCTGCAAACACCCACAATTACCAACAAACACCCACAAGTACCTACAAACACCCACAAGTACCTACAAACACCCACAAGTACCTACAAACACCCACAAGTACCTAGAAACACCCACAAGTACCTAGAAACACCCACAAGTACCTAGAAACACCCACAAGTACCTACAAACACCCACAAGTACCTACAAACACCCACAAGTACCTACAAACACCCACAAGTACCTACAAACACCCACAAGTACCTACAAACACCCACAAGTACCTGCAAACACCCACAAGTACCTGCAAGCACCCACAAGTACCTGCAAGCACCCACAAGTACCTAGAAACACCCACAAGTACCTAGAAACACCCACAAGTACCTAGAAACACCCAAGTACCTACAAACACCCACAAGTACCTACAAACACCCACAAGTACCTACAAACACCCACAAGTACCTACAAACACCCACAAGTACCTACAAACACCCACAAGTACCTACAAACACCCACAAGTACCTAAAAACACCCAAAAGTACCTTCAAACACCCACAAGTAGTTAGAAACACCCACAAGTACCTAGAAACACCCACAATTACCTAGAAACACCCACATTTACCTAGAAACACCCACAATTGCCTAGAAACACCCACAATTACCAACAAACACCCACAATTACCAACAAACACCCACAAGTACCTACAAACACCCACAAGTACCTACAAACACCCACAAGTACCTACAAACACCCACAAGTACCTAGAAACACCCACAAGTACCTAGAAACACCCACAAGTACCTAGAAACACCCACAAGTACCTACAAACACCCACAAGTACCTACAAACACCCACAAGTACCTACAAACACCCACAAGTACCTACAAACACCCACAAATACCTGCAAACACCCACAAGTACCTGCAAACACCCACAAGTACCTGCAAACACCCACAAGTACCTGCAAGCACCCACAAGTACCTAGAAACACCCACAAGTACCTAGAAACACCCACAAGTACCTAGAAACACCCACAAGTACCTAGAAACACCCACAAGTACCTACAAACACCCACAAGTACCTACAAACACCCACAAGTACCTACAAACACCCACAAGTACCTACAAACACCCACAAGTACCTACAAACACCCACAGGTACCTGCAAACACCCACAAGTACCTGCAAACACCCACAAGTACCTAGAAACACCCACAAGTACCTAGAAACACCCACAAGTACCTAGAAACACCCACAAGTACCTAGAAACACCCACAAGTACCTAGAAACACCCACAAGTACCTAGAAACACCCACAATTACCTAGAAACACCCACAATTACCTAGAAACACCCACAAGTACCTAGAAACACCCACAAGTACCTACAAACACCCACAATTACCAACAAACACCCACAAGTACCTACAAACACCCACAAGTACCTACAAACACCCACAAGTACCTACAAACACCCACAAGTACCTACAAACACCCACAAGTACCTAGAAACACCCACAAGTACCTAGAAACACCCACAAGTACCTAGAAACACCCACAAGTACCTAGAAACACCCACAATTACCTAGAAACACCCACAATTACCTAGAAACACCCACAATTACCAACAAACACCCACAATTACCAACAAACACCCACAAGTACCTACAAACACCCACAAGTACCTACAAACACCCACAAGTACCTACAAACACCCACAAGTACCTACAAACACCCACAAGTACCTACAAACACCCACAAGTACCTACAAACACCCACAAGTACCTACAAACACCCACAAGTACCTACAAACACCCACAAGTACCTACAAACACCCACAAGTACCTACAAACACCCACAAGTACCTGCAAACACCCACAAGTACCTGCAAACACCCACAAGTACCTGCAAGCACCCACAAGTACCTAGAAACACCCACAAGTACCTATAAACACCCAAGTACCTACAAACACCCAAGTACCTACAAACACCCACAAGTACCTACAAACACCCACAAGTACCTACAAACACCCACAAGTACCTACAAACACCCACAAGTACCTACAAACACCCACAAGTACCTACAAACACCCACAAGTACCTAGAAACACCCACAAGTACCTAGAAACACCCACAATTACCTAGAAACACCCACAATTACCTAGAAACACCCACAATTACCTAGAAACACCCACAATTACCAACAAACACCCACAATTACCAACAAACACCCACAAGTACCTACAAACACCCACAAGTACCTACAAACACCCACAAGTACCTAGAAACACCCACAAGTACCTAGAAACACCCACAAGTACCTAGAAACACCCACAAGTACCTACAAACACCCACAAGTACCTACAAACACCCACAAGTACCTACAAACACCCACAAGTACCTGCAAACACCCACAAGTACCTGCAAGCACCCACAAGTACCTAGAAACACCCACAAGTACCTAGAAACACCCACAAGTACCTAGAAACACCCACAAGTACCTAGAAACACCCACAAGTACCTAGAAACACCCACAAGTACCTAGAAACACCCACAATTACCTAGAAACACCCACAATTACCTAGAAACACCCACAAGTACCTACAAACACCCACAATTACCAACAAACACCCACAAGTACCTACAAACACCCACAAGTACCTACAAACACCCACAGGTACCTGCAAACACCCACAAGTACCTGCAAACACCCACAAGTACCTACAAACACCCACAAGTACCTACAAACACCCACAAGTACCTACAAACACCCACAAGTACCTACAAACACCCACAAGTACCTAGAAACACCCACAAGTACCTAGAAACACCCACAAGTACCTAGAAACACCCACAAGTACCTAGAAACACCCACAATTACCTAGAAACACCCACAATTACCTAGAAACACCCACAATTACCAACAAACACCCACAATTACCTGCAAACACCCACAAGTACCTGCAAACACCCACAAGTACCTGCAAGCACCCACAAGTACCTAGAAACACCCACAAGTACCTAGAAACACCCACAAGTACCTAGAAACACCCACAAGTACCTAGAAACACCCACAAGTACCTACAAACACCCACAAGTACCTACAAACACCCACAAGTACCTACAAACACCCACAAGTACCTACAAACACCCACAAGTACCTACAAACACCCACAAGTACCTACAAACACCCACAAGTACCTACAAACACCCACAAGTACCTACAAACACCCACAAGTACCTGCAAACACCCACAAGTACCTGCAAACACCCACAAGTACCTGCAAGCACCCACAAGTACCTAGAAACACCCACAAGTACCTAGAAACACCCACAAGTACCTAGAAACACCCACAAGTACCTAGAAACACCCACAAGTACCTACAAACACCCACAAGTACCTAGAAACACCCACAATTACCTAGAAACACCCACAATTACCTAGAAACACCCACAATTACCAACAAACACCCACAATTACCAACAAACACCCACAAGTACCTACAAACACCCACAAGTACCTACAAACACCCACAAGTACCTACAAACACCCACAAGTACCTACAAACACCCACAAGTACCTAGAAACACCCACAAGTACCTAGAAACACCCACAAGTACCTAGAAACACCCACAATTACCTAGAAACACCCACAATTACCTAGAAACACCCACAATTACCTAGAAACACCCACAATTACCAACAAACACCCACAATTACCAACAAACACCCACAAGTACCTACAAACACCCACAAGTACCTACAAACACCCACAAGTACCTACAAACACCCACAAGTACCTACAAACACCCACAAGTACCTACAAACACCCACAAGTACCTACAAACACCCACAAGTACCTACAAACACCCACAAGTACCTACAAACACCCACAAGTACCTACAAACACCCACAAGTACCTACAAACACCCACAAGTACCTACAAACACCCACAAGTACCTACAAACACCCACAAGTACCTGCAAACACCCACAAGTACCTGCAAACACCCACAAGTACCTGCAAACACCCACAAGTACCTAGAAACACCCACAAGTACCTAGAAACACCCACAAGTACCTATAAACACCCAAGTACCTACAAACACCCAAGTACCTACAAACACCCACAAGTACCTACAAACACCCACAAGTACCTACAAACACCCACAAGTACCTACAAACACCCACAAGTACCTACAAACACCCACAAGTACCTTCAAACACCCACAAGTACCTAGAAACACCCACAAGTACCTAGAAACACCCACAATTACCTAGAAACACCCACAATTACCTAGAAACACCCACAATTACCTAGAAACACCCACAATTACCAACAAACACCCACAATTACCAACAAACACCCACAAGTACCTACAAACACCCACAAGTACCTAGAAACACCCACAAGTACCTAGAAACACCCACAAGTACCTAGAAACACCCACAAGTACCTAGAAACACCCACAAGTACCTAGAAACACCCACAAGTACCTACAAACACCCACAAGTACCTACAAACACCCACAAGTACCTACAAACACCCACAAGTACCTACAAACACCCACAAGTACCTAGAAACACCCACAAGTACCTAGAAACACCCACAAGTACCTAGATACACCCACAATTACCTAGAAACACCCACAATTACCAACAAACACCCACAAGTACCTACAAACACCCACAAGTACCTACAAACACCCACAAGTACCTACAAACACCCACAAGTACCTAGAAACACCCACAAGTACCTAGAAACACCCACAAGTACCTAGAAACACCCACAAGTACCTACAAACACCCACAAGTACCTACAAACACCCACAAGTACCTACAAACACCCACAAGTACCTACAAACACCCACAAGTACCTACAAACACCCACAAGTACCTGCAAACACCCACAAGTACCTGCAAGCACCCACAAGTACCTGCAAGCACCCACAAGTACCTAGAAACACCCACAAGTACCTAGAAACACCCACAAGTACCTAGAAACACCCAAGTACCTACAAACACCCACAAGTACCTACAAACACCCACAAGTACCTACAAACACCCACAAGTACCTACAAACACCCACAAGTACCTACAAACACCCACAAGTACCTACAAACACCCACAAGTACCTAAAAACACCCAAAAGTACCTTCAAACACCCACAAGTAGTTAGAAACACCCACAAGTACCTAGAAACACCCACAATTACCTAGAAACACCCACATTTACCTAGAAACACCCACAATTGCCTAGAAACACCCACAATTACCAACAAACACCCACAATTACCAACAAACACCCACAAGTACCTACAAACACCCACAAGTACCTACAAACACCCACAAGTACCTACAAACACCCACAAGTACCTAGAAACACCCACAAGTACCTAGAAACACCCACAAGTACCTAGAAACACCCACAAGTACCTACAAACACCCACAAGTACCTACAAACACCCACAAGTACCTACAAACACCCACAAGTACCTACAAACACCCACAAATACCTGCAAACACCCACAAGTACCTGCAAACACCCACAAGTACCTGCAAACACCCACAAGTACCTGCAAGCACCCACAAGTACCTAGAAACACCCACAAGTACCTAGAAACACCCACAAGTACCTAGAAACACCCACAAGTACCTAGAAACACCCACAAGTACCTACAAACACCCACAAGTACCTACAAACACCCACAAGTACCTACAAACACCCACAAGTACCTACAAACACCCACAAGTACCTACAAACACCCACAGGTACCTGCAAACACCCACAAGTACCTGCAAACACCCACAAGTACCTAGAAACACCCACAAGTACCTAGAAACACCCACAAGTACCTAGAAACACCCACAAGTACCTAGAAACACCCACAAGTACCTAGAAACACCCACAAGTACCTAGAAACACCCACAATTACCTAGAAACACCCACAATTACCTAGAAACACCCACAAGTACCTAGAAACACCCACAAGTACCTACAAACACCCACAATTACCAACAAACACCCACAAGTACCTACAAACACCCACAAGTACCTACAAACACCCACAAGTACCTACAAACACCCACAAGTACCTACAAACACCCACAAGTACCTAGAAACACCCACAAGTACCTAGAAACACCCACAAGTACCTAGAAACACCCACAAGTACCTAGAAACACCCACAATTACCTAGAAACACCCACAATTACCTAGAAACACCCACAATTACCAACAAACACCCACAATTACCAACAAACACCCACAAGTACCTACAAACACCCACAAGTACCTACAAACACCCACAAGTACCTACAAACACCCACAAGTACCTACAAACACCCACAAGTACCTACAAACACCCACAAGTACCTACAAACACCCACAAGTACCTACAAACACCCACAAGTACCTACAAACACCCACAAGTACCTACAAACACCCACAAGTACCTACAAACACCCACAAGTACCTGCAAACACCCACAAGTACCTGCAAACACCCACAAGTACCTGCAAGCACCCACAAGTACCTAGAAACACCCACAAGTACCTATAAACACCCAAGTACCTACAAACACCCAAGTACCTACAAACACCCACAAGTACCTACAAACACCCACAAGTACCTACAAACACCCACAAGTACCTACAAACACCCACAAGTACCTACAAACACCCACAAGTACCTACAAACACCCACAAGTACCTAGAAACACCCACAAGTACCTAGAAACACCCACAATTACCTAGAAACACCCACAATTACCTAGAAACACCCACAATTACCTAGAAACACCCACAATTACCAACAAACACCCACAATTACCAACAAACACCCACAAGTACCTACAAACACCCACAAGTACCTACAAACACCCACAAGTACCTAGAAACACCCACAAGTACCTAGAAACACCCACAAGTACCTAGAAACACCCACAAGTACCTACAAACACCCACAAGTACCTACAAACACCCACAAGTACCTACAAACACCCACAAGTACCTGCAAACACCCACAAGTACCTGCAAGCACCCACAAGTACCTAGAAACACCCAGAAGTACCTAGAAACACCCACAAGTACCTAGAAACACCCACAAGTACCTAGAAACACCCACAAGTACCTAGAAACACCCACAAGTACCTAGAAACACCCACAATTACCTAGAAACACCCACAATTACCTAGAAACACCCACAAGTACCTACAAACACCCACAATTACCAACAAACACCCACAAGTACCTACAAACACCCACAAGTACCTACAAACACCCACAGGTACCTGCAAACACCCACAAGTACCTGCAAACACCCACAAGTACCTACAAACACCCACAAGTACCTACAAACACCCACAAGTACCTACAAACACCCACAAGTACCTACAAACACCCACAAGTACCTAGAAACACCCACAAGTACCTAGAAACACCCACAAGTACCTAGAAACACCCACAAGTACCTAGAAACACCCACAATTACCTAGAAACACCCACAATTACCTAGAAACACCCACAATTACCAACAAACACCCACAATTACCTGCAAACACCCACAAGTACCTGCAAACACCCACAAGTACCTGCAAGCACCCACAAGTACCTAGAAACACCCACAAGTACCTAGAAACACCCACAAGTACCTAGAAACACCCACAAGTACCTAGAAACACCCACAAGTACCTACAAACACCCACAAGTACCTACAAACACCCACAAGTACCTACAAACACCCACAAGTACCTACAAACACCCACAAGTACCTACAAACACCCACAAGTACCTACAAACACCCACAAGTACCTACAAACACCCACAAGTACCTACAAACACCCACAAGTACCTGCAAACACCCACAAGTACCTGCAAACACCCACAAGTACCTGCAAGCACCCACAAGTACCTAGAAACACCCACAAGTACCTAGAAACACCCACAAGTACCTAGAAACACCCACAAGTACCTAGAAACACCCACAAGTACCTACAAACACCCACAAGTACCTAGAAACACCCACAATTACCTAGAAACACCCACAATTACCTAGAAACACCCACAATTACCAACAAACACCCACAATTACCAACAAACACCCACAAGTACCTACAAACACCCACAAGTACCTACAAACACCCACAAGTACCTACAAACACCCACAAGTACCTACAAACACCCACAAGTACCTAGAAACACCCACAAGTACCTAGAAACACCCACAAGTACCTAGAAACACCCACAATTACCTAGAAACACCCACAATTACCTAGAAACACCCACAATTACCTAGAAACACCCACAATTACCAACAAACACCCACAATTACCAACAAACACCCACAAGTACCTACAAACACCCACAAGTACCTACAAACACCCACAAGTACCTACAAACACCCACAAGTACCTACAAACACCCACAAGTACCTACAAACACCCACAAGTACCTACAAACACCCACAAGTACCTACAAACACCCACAAGTACCTACAAACACCCACAAGTACCTACAAACACCCACAAGTACCTACAAACACCCACAAGTACCTACAAACACCCACAAGTACCTACAAACACCCACAAGTACCTGCAAACACCCACAAGTACCTGCAAACACCCACAAGTACCTGCAAACACCCACAAGTACCTAGAAACACCCACAAGTACCTAGAAACACCCACAAGTACCTATAAACACCCAAGTACCTACAAACACCCAAGTACCTACAAACACCCACAAGTACCTACAAACACCCACAAGTACCTACAAACACCCACAAGTACCTACAAACACCCACAAGTACCTACAAACACCCACAAGTACCTTCAAACACCCACAAGTACCTAGAAACACCCACAAGTACCTAGAAACACCCACAATTACCTAGAAACACCCACAATTACCTAGAAACACCCACAATTACCTAGAAACACCCACAATTACCAACAAACACCCACAATTACCAACAAACACCCACAAGTACCTACAAACACCCACAAGTACCTAGAAACACCCACAAGTACCTAGAAACACCCACAAGTACCTAGAAACACCCACAAGTACCTAGAAACACCCACAAGTACCTAGAAACACCCACAAGTACCTACAAACACCCACAAGTACCTACAAAAACCCACAAGTACCTACAAACACCCACAAGTACCTACAAACACCCACAAGTACCTACAAACACCCACAAGTACCTGCAAACACCCACAAGTACCTGCAAACACCCACAAGTACCTGCAAGCACCCACAAGTACCTAGAAACACCCACAAGTACCTAGAAACACCCACAAGTACCTAGAAACACCCACAAGTACCTAGAAACACCCACAAGTACCTACAAACACCCACAAGTACCTACAAACACCCACAAGTACCTACAAACACCCACAAGTACCTACAAACACCCACAAGTACCTACAAACACCCACAAGTACCTGCAAACACCCACAAGTACCTGCAAACACCCACAAGTACCTGCAAGCACCCACAAGTACCTAGAAACACCCACAAGTACCTAGAAACACCCACAAGTACCTAGAAACACCCACAAGTACCTAGGAACACCCACAAGTACCTAGAAACACCCACAATTACCTAGAAACACCCACAATTACCTAGAAACACCCACAATTACCAACAAACACCCACAATTACCAACAAACACCCACAAGTACCTACAAACACCCACAAGTACCTACAAACACCCACAAGTACCTACAAACACCCACAAGTACCTACAAACACCCACAAGTACCTACAAACACCCACAAGTACCTACAAACACCCACAAGTACCTAGAAACACCCACAATTACCTAGAAACACCCACAATTACCTAGAAACACCCACAATTACCAACAAACACCCACAATTACCTACAAACACCCACAAGTAACTACAAACACCCACAAGTACCTACAAACACCCACAAGTACCTACAAACACCCACAAGTACCTACAAACACCCACAAGTACCTACAAACACCCACAAGTACCTAGAAACACCCACAAGTACCTAGAAACACCCACAAGTACCTAGAAACACCCACAAGTACCTAGAAACACCCACAATTACCTAGAAACACCCACAATTACCTAGAAACACCCACAATTACCAACAAACACCCACAATTACCTGCAAACACCCACAAGTACCTGCAAACACCCACAAGTACCTGCAAGCACCCACAAGTACCTAGAAACACCCACAAGTACCTAGAAACACCCACAAGTACCTAGAAACACCCACAAGTACCTAGAAACACCCACAAGTACCTACAAACACCCACAAGTACCTACAAACACCCACAAGTACCTACAAACACCCACAAGTACCTACAAACACCCACAAGTACCTACAAACACCCACAAGTACCTACAAACACCCACAAGTACCTACAAACACCCACAAGTACCTACAAACACCCACAAGTACCTGCAAACACCCACAAGTACCTGCAAACACCCACAAGTACCTGCAAGCACCCACAAGTACCTAGAAACACCCACAAGTACCTAGAAACACCCACAAGTACCTAGAAACACCCACAAGTACCTAGAAACACCCACAAGTACCTACAAACACCCACAAGTACCTAGAAACACCCACAATTACCTAGAAACACCCACAATTACCTAGAAACACCCACAATTACCAACAAACACCCACAATTACCAACAAACACCCACAAGTACCTACAAACACCCACAAGTACCTACAAACACCCACAAGTACCTACAAACACCCACAAGTACCTACAAACACCCACAAGTACCTAGAAACACCCACAAGTACCTAGAAACACCCACAAGTACCTAGAAACACCCACAATTACCTAGAAACACCCACAATTACCTAGAAACACCCACAATTACCTAGAAACACCCACAATTACCAACAAACACCCACAATTACCAACAAACACCCACAAGTACCTACAAACACCCACAAGTACCTACAAACACCCACAAGTACCTACAAACACCCACAAGTACCTACAAACACCCACAAGTACCTACAAACACCCACAAGTACCTACAAACACCCACAAGTACCTACAAACACCCACAAGTACCTACAAACACCCACAAGTACCTACAAACACCCACAAGTACCTACAAACACCCACAAGTACCTACAAACACCCACAAGTACCTGCAAACACCCACAAGTACCTGCAAACACCCACAAGTACCTGCAAACACCCACAAGTACCTAGAAACACCCACAAGTACCTAGAAACCCCCACAAGTACCTATAAACACCCAAGTACCTACAAACACCCAAGTACCTACAAACACCCACAAGTACCTACAAACACCCACAAGTACCTACAAACACCCACAAGTACCTACAAACACCCACAAGTACCTACAAACACCCACAAGTACCTTCAAACACCCACAAGTACCTAGAAACACCCACAAGTACCTAGAAACACCCACAATTACCTAGAAACACCCACAATTACCTAGAAACACCCACAATTACCTAGAAACACCCACAATTACCAACAAACACCCACAATTAACAACAAACACCCACAAGTACCTACAAACACCCACAAGTACCTAGAAACACCCACAAGTACCTAGAAACACCTCACAAGTACCTAGAAACACCCACAAGTACCTAGAAACACCCACAAGTACCTAGAAACACCCACAAGTACCTACAAACACCCACAAGTACCTACAAAAACCCACAAGTACCTACAAACACCCACAAGTACCTACAAACACCCACAAGTACCTACAAACACCCACAAGTACCTGCAAACACCCACAAGTACCTGCAAACACCCACAAGTACCTGCAAGCACCCACAAGTACCTAGAAACACCCACAAGTACCTAGAAACACCCACAAGTACCTAGAAACACCCACAAGTACCTAGAAACACCCACAAGTACCTACAAACACCCACAAGTACCTACAAACACCCACAAGTACCTACAAACACCCACAAGTACCTACAAACACCCACAAGTACCTACAAACACCCACAAGTACCTGCAAACACCCACAAGTACCTGCAAACACCCACAAGTACCTGCAAGCACCCACAAGTACCTAGAAACACCCACAAGTACCTAGAAACACCCACAAGTACCTAGAAACACCCACAAGTACCTAGAAACACCCACAAGTACCTAGAAACACCCACAATTACCTAGAAACACCCACAATTACCTAGAAACACCCACAATTACCAACAAACACCCACAATTACCAACAAACACCCACAAGTACCTACAAACACCCACAAGTACCTACAAACACCCACAAGTACCTACAAACACCCACAAGTACCTACAAACACCCACAAGTACCTACAAACACCCACAAGTACCTAGAAACACCCACAAGTACCTAGAAACACCCACAATTACCTAGAAACACCCACAATTACCTAGAAACACCCACAATTACCTAGAAACACCCACAATTACCAACAAACACCCACAATTACCTACAAACACCCACAAGTAACTACAAACACCCACAAGTACCTACAAACACCCACAAGTACCTACAAACACCCACAAGTACCTACAAACACCCACAAGTACCTACAAACACCCACAAGTACCTACAAACACCCACAAGTACCTACAAACACCCACAAGTACCTACAAACACCCACAAGTACCTAGAAACACCCACAAGTACCTAGAAACACCCACAAGTACCTAGAAACACCCACAATTACCTAGAAACACCCACAATTACCAACAAACACCCACAAGTACCTACAAACACCCACAAGTACCTACAAACACCCACAAGTACCTACAAACACCCACAAGTACCTAGAAACACCCACAAGTACCTAGAAACACCCACAAGTACCTAGAAACACCCACAAGTACCTACAAACACCCACAAGTACCTACAAACACCCACAAGTACCTACAAACACCCACAAGTACCTACAAACACCCACAAGTACCTACAAACACCCACAAGTACCTGCAAACACCCACAAGTACCTGCAAACACCCACAAGTACCTGCAAGCACCCACAAGTACCTAGAAACACCCACAAGTACCTAGAAACACCCACAAGTACCTAGAAACACCCAAGTACCTACAAACACCCACAAGTACCTACAAACACCCACAAGTACCTACAAACACCCACAAGTACCTACAAACACCCACAAGTACCTACAAACACCCACAAGTACCTACAAACACCCACAAGTACCTACAAACACCCACAAGTACCTAAAAACACCCAAAAGTACCTTCAAACACCCACAAGTAGTTAGAAACACCCACAAGTACCTAGAAACACCCACAATTACCTAGAAACACCCACATTTACCTAGAAACACCCACAATTACCTAGAAACACCCACAATTACCAACAAACACCCACAATTACCAACAAACACCCACAAGTACCTACAAACACCCACAAGTACCTACAAACACCCACAAGTACCTACAAACACCCACAAGTACCTAGAAACACCCACAAGTACCTAGAAACACCCACAAGTACCTAGAAACACCCACAAGTACCTACAAACACCCACAAGTACCTACAAACACCCACAAGTACCTACAAACACCCACAAGTACCTACAAACACCCACAAATACCTGCAAACACCCACAAGTACCTGCAAACACCCACAAGTACCTGCAAACACCCACAAGTACCTGCAAGCACCCACAAGTACCTAGAAACACCCACAAGTACCTAGAAACACCCACAAGTACCTAGAAACACCCACAAGTACCTAGAAACACCCACAAGTACCTACAAACACCCACAAGTACCTACAAACACCCACAAGTACCTACAAACACCCACAAGTACCTACAAACACCCACAGGTACCTGCAAACACCCACAAGTACCTGCAAACACCCACAAGTACCTAGAAACACCCACAAGTACCTAGAAACACCCACAAGTACCTAGAAACACCCACAAGTACCTAGAAACACCCACAAGTACCTAGAAACACCCACAAGTACCTAGAAACACCCACAATTACCTAGAAACACCCACAAGTACCTAGAAACACCCACAAGTACCTACAAACACCCACAATTACCAACAAACACCCACAAGTACCTACAAACACCCACAAGTACCTACAAACACCCACAAGTACCTACAAACACCCACAAGTACCTACAAACACCCACAAGTACCTAGAAACACCCACAAGTACCTAGAAACACCCACAAGTACCTAGAAACACCCACAAGTACCTAGAAACACCCACAATTACCTAGAAACACCCACAATTACCTAGAAACACCCACAATTACCAACAAACACCCACAATTACCAACAAACACCCACAAGTACCAACAAACACCCACAAGTACCTACAAACACCCACAAGTACCTACAAACACCCACAAGTACCTACAAACACCCACAAGTACCTACAAACACCCACAAGTACCTACAAACACCCACAAGTACCTACAAACACCCACAAGTACCTACAAACACCCACAAGTACCTACAAACACCCACAAGTACCTGCAAACACCCACAAGTACCTGCAAACACCCACAAGTACCTGCAAGCACCCACAAGTACCTAGAAACACCCACAAGTACCTATAAACACCCAAGTACCTACAAACACCCAAGTACCTACAAACACCCACAAGTACCTACAAACACCCACAAGTACCTACAAACACCCACAAGTACCTACAAACACCCACAAGTACCTAGAAACACCCACAAGTACCTACAAACACCCACAAGTACCTACAAACACCCACAAGTACCTACAAACACCCACAAGTACCTACAAACACCCACAAATACCTGCAAACACCCACAAGTACCTGCAAACACCCACAAGTACCTGCAAACACCCACAAGTACCTGCAAGCACCCACAAGTACCTAGAAACACCCACAAGTACCTAGAAACACCCACAAGTACCTAGAAACACCCACAAGTACCTAGAAACACCCACAAGTACCTACAAACACCCACAAGTACCTACAAACACCCACAAGTACCTACAAACACCCACAAGTACCTACAAACACCCACAGGTACCTGCAAACACCCACAAGTACCTGCAAACACCCACAAGTACCTAGAAACACCCACAAGTACCTAGAAACACCCACAAGTACCTAGAAACACCCACAAGTACCTAGAAACACCCACAAGTACCTAGAAACACCCACAAGTACCTAGAAACACCCACAATTACCTAGAAACACCCACAAGTACCTAGAAACACCCACAAGTACCTACAAACACCCACAATTACCAACAAACACCCACAAGTACCTACAAACACCCACAAGTACCTACAAACACCCACAAGTACCTACAAACACCCACAAGTACCTAGAAACACCCACAAGTACCTAGAAACACCCACAAGTACCTAGAAACACCCACAAGTACCTAGAAACACCCACAATTACCTAGAAACACCCACAATTACCTAGAAACACCCACAATTACCAACAAACACCCACAATTACCAACAAACACCCACAAGTACCTACAAACACCCACAAGTACCTACAAACACCCACAAGTACCTACAAACACCCACAAGTACCTACAAACACCCACAAGTACCTAGAAACACCCACAAGTACCTAGAAACACCCACAAGTACCTACAAACACCCACAAGTACCTACAAACACCCACAAGTACCTACAAACACCCACAAGTACCTACAAACACCCACAAGTACCTACAAACACCCACAAGTACCTGCAAACACCCACAAGTACCTGCAAACACCCACAAGTACCTGCAAGCACCCACAAGTACCTAGAAACACCCACAAGTACCTAGAAACACCCACAAGTACCTAGAAACACCCAAGTACCTACAAACACCCACAAGTACCTACAAACACCCACAAGTACCTACAAACACCCACAAGTACCTGCAAGCACCCACAAGTACCTAGAAACACCCACAAGTACCTAGAAACACCCACAAGTACCTAGAAACACCCACAAGTACCTACAAACACCCACAAGTACCTTCAAACACCCACAAGTACCTAGAAACACCCACAAGTACCTAGAAACACCCACAATTACCTAGAAACACCCACAATTACCTAGAAACACCCACAATTACCTGCAAACACCCACAATTACCAACAAACACCCACAATTACCTAGAAACACCCACAAGTACCTAGAAACACCCACAAGTACCTAGAAACACCCACAAGTACCTAGAAACACCCACAAGTACCTAGAAACACCCACAAGTACCTACAAACACCCACAAGTACCTACAAACACCTGCAAGTACCTACAAACACCCACAAGTACCTAGAAACACCCACAATTACCTAGAAACACCCACAATTACCTAGAAACACCCACAATTACCTAGAAACACCCACAATTACCTAGAAACACCCACAAGTACCTAGAAACACCCACAAGTACCTAGAAACACCCACAAGTACCTAGAAACACCCACAAGTACCTAGAAACACCCACAAGTACCTAGAAACACCCACAAGTACCTAGAAACTTCCACAATTACCTAGAAACACCCACAAGTACCTAGAAACACCCACAAGTACCTACAAACACCCACAATTACCAACAAACACCCACAAGTACCTACAAACACCCACAAGTACCTACAAACACCCACAAGTACCTACAAACACCCACAAGTACCTACAAACACCCACAAGTACCTAGAAACACCCACAAGTACCTACAAACACCCACAAATACCTGCAAACACCCACAAGTACCTGCAAACACCCACAAGTACCTGCAAACACCCACAAGTACCTGCAAGCACCCACAAGTACCTAGAAACACCCACAAGTACCTAGAAACACCCACAAGTACCTAGAAACACCCACAAGTACCTAGAAACACCCACAAGTACCTACAAACACCCACAAGTACCTACAAACACCCACAAGTACCTACAAACACCCACAAGTACCTACAAACACCCACAGGTACCTGCAAACACCCACAAGTACCTGCAAACACCCACAAGTACCTAGAAACACCCACAAGTACCTAGAAACACCCACAAGTACCTAGAAACACCCACAAGTACCTAGAAACACCCACAAGTACCTAGAAACACCCACAAGTACCTAGAAACACCCACAATTACCTAGAAACACCCACAAGTACCTAGAAACACCCACAAGTACCTACAAACACCCACAATTACCAACAAACACCCACAAGTACCTACAAACACCCACAAGTACCTACAAACACCCACAAGTACCTACAAACACCCACAAGTACCTAGAAACACCCACAAGTACCTAGAAACACCCACAAGTACCTAGAAACACCCACAAGTACCTAGAAACACCCACAATTACCTAGAAACACCCACAATTACCTAGAAACACCCACAATTACCAACAAACACCCACAATTACCAACAAACACCCACAAGTACCTACAAACACCCACAAGTACCTACAAACACCCACAAGTACCTACAAACACCCACAAGTACCTACAAACACCCACAAGTACCTAGAAACACCCACAAGTACCTAGAAACACCCACAAGTACCTACAAACACCCACAAGTACCTACAAACACCCACAAGTACCTACAAACACCCACAAGTACCTACAAACACCCACAAGTACCTACAAACACCCACAAGTACCTGCAAACACCCACAAGTACCTGCAAACACCCACAAGTACCTGCAAGCACCCACAAGTACCTAGAAACACCCACAAGTACCTAGAAACACCCACAAGTACCTAGAAACACCCAAGTACCTACAAACACCCACAAGTACCTACAAACACCCACAAGTACCTACAAACACCCACAAGTACCTGCAAGCACCCACAAGTACCTAGAAACACCCACAAGTACCTAGAAACACCCACAAGTACCTAGAAACACCCACAAGTACCTACAAACACCCACAAGTACCTTCAAACACCCACAAGTACCTAGAAACACCCACAAGTACCTAGAAACACCCACAATTACCTAGAAACACCCACAATTACCTAGAAACACCCACAATTACCTGCAAACACCCACAATTACCAACAAACACCCACAATTACCTAGAAACACCCACAAGTACCTAGAAACACCCACAAGTACCTAGAAACACCCACAAGTACCTAGAAACACCCACAAGTACCTAGAAACACCCACAAGTACCTACAAACACCCACAAGTACCTACAAACACCTGCAAGTACCTACAAACACCCACAAGTACCTAGAAACACCCACAATTACCTAGAAACACCCACAATTACCTAGAAACACCCACAATTACCTAGAAACACCCACAATTACCTAGAAACACCCACAAGTACCTAGAAACACCCACAAGTACCTAGAAACACCCACAAGTACCTAGAAACACCCACAAGTACCTAGAAACACCCACAAGTACCTAGAAACACCCACAAGTACCTAGAAACTTCCACAATTACCTAGAAACACCCACAAGTACCTAGAAACACCCACAAGTACCTACAAACACCCACAATTACCAACAAACACCCACAAGTACCTACAAACACCCACAAGTACCTACAAACACCCACAAGTACCTACAAACACCCACAAGTACCTACAAACACCCACAAGTACCTAGAAACACCCACAAGTACCTAGAAACACCCACAAGTACCTAGAAACACCCACAAGTACCTAGAAACACCCACAATTACCTAGAAACACCCACAATTACCTAGAAACACCCACAATTACCAACAAACACCCACAATTACCAACAAACACCCACAAGTACCAACAAACACCCACAAGTACCTACAAACACCCACAAGTACCTACAAACACCCACAAGTACCTACAAACACCCACAAGTACCTACAAACACCCACAAGTACCTACAAACACCCACAAGTACCTACAAACACCCACAAGTACCTACAAACACCCACAAGTACCTACAAACACCCACAAGTACCTGCAAACACCCACAAGTACCTGCAAACACCCACAAGTACCTGCAAGCACCCACAAGTACCTAGAAACACCCACAAGTACCTATAAACACCCAAGTACCTACAAACACCCAAGTACCTACAAACACCCACAAGTACCTACAAACACCCACAAGTACCTACAAACACCCACAAGTACCTACAAACACCCACAAGTACCTACAAACACCCACAAGTACCTACAAACACCCACAAGTACCTTCAAACACCCACAAGTACCTAGAAACACCCACAAGTACCTAGAAACACCCACAATTACCTAGAAACACCCACAATTACCTAGAAACACCCACAATTACCTAGAAACACCCACAATTACCAACAAACACCCACAATTACCAACAAACACCCACAAGTACCTACAAACACCCACAAGTACCTACAAACACCCACAAGTACCTAGAAACACCCACAAGTACCTAGAAACACCCACAAGTACCTACAAACACCCACAAGTACCTACAAACACCTGCAAGTACCTACAAACACCCACAAGTACCTAGAAACACCCACAATTACCTAGAAACACCCACAATTACCTAGAAACACCCACAATTACCTAGAAACACCCACAATTACCTAGAAACACCCACAAGTACCTAGAAACACCCACAAGTACCTAGAAACACCCACAAGTACCTAGAAACACCCACAAGTACCTAGAAACACCCACAAGTACCTAGAAACACCCACAAGTACCTAGAAACTTCCACAATTACCTAGAAACACCCACAAGTACCTAGAAACACCCACAAGTACCTACAAACACCCACAATTACCAACAAACACCCACAAGTACCTACAAACACCCACAAGTACCTACAAACACCCACAAGTACCTACAAACACCCACAAGTACCTACAAACACCCACAAGTACCTAGAAACACCCACAAGTACCTAGAAACACCCACAAGTACCTAGAAACACCCACAAGTACCTAGAAACACCCACAATTACCTAGAAACACCCACAATTACCTAGAAACACCCACAATTACCAACAAACACCCACAATTACCAACAAACACCCACAAGTACCTACAAACACCCACAAGTACCTACAAACACCCACAAGTACCTACAAACACCCACAAGTACCTACAAACACCCACAAGTACCTACAAACACCCACAAGTACCTACAAACACCCACAAGTACCTAGAAACACCCACAAGTACCTACAAACACCCACAAGTACCTAGAAACACCCACAAGTACCTACAAACACCCACAAGTACCTAGAAACACCCACAATTACCTAGAAACACCCACAATTACCTAGAAACACCCACAATTACCAACAAACACCCACAATTACCAACAAACACCCACAAGTACCTACAAACACCCACAAGTACCTACAAACACCCACAAGTACCTACAAACACCCACAAGTACCTACAAACACCCACAAGTACCTAGAAACACCCACAAGTACCTAGAAACACCCACAAGTACCTAGAAACACCCACAATTACCTAGAAACACCCACAATTACCTAGAAACACCCACAATTACCTAGAAACACCCACAATTACCAACAAACACCCACAATTACCAACAAACACCCACAAGTACCTACAAACACCCACAAGTACCTACAAACACCCACAAGTACCTACAAACACCCACAAGTACCTACAAACACCCACAAGTACCTACAAACACCCACAAGTACCTACAAACACCCACAAGTACCTACAAACACCCACAAGTACCTACAAACACCCACAAGTACCTACAAACACCCACAAGTACCTACAAACACCCACAAGTACCTACAAACACCCACAAGTACCTGCAAACACCCACAAGTACCTGCAAACACCCACAAGTACCTAGAAACACCCACAAGTACCTAGAAACACCCACAAGTACCTAGAAACACCCACAAGTACCTAGAAACACCCACAAGTACCTAGAAACACCCACAAGTACCTAGAAACACCCACAAGTACCTAGAAACACCCACAAGTACCTACAAACACCCACAAGTACCTACAAACACCCACAAGTACCTACAAACACCCACAAGTACCTGCAAACACCCACAAGTACCTGCAAACACCCACAAGTACCTAGAAACACCCACAAGTACCTAGAAACACCCACAAGTACCTAGAAACACCCACAAGTACCTAGAAACACCCACAAGTACCTAGAAACACCCACAAGTACCTAGAAACACCCACAAGTACCTAGAAACACCCACAATTACCTAGAAACACCCACAATTACCTAGAAACACCCACAAGTACCTACAAACACCCACAATTACCAACAAACACCCACAAGTACCTACAAACACCCACAAGTACCTACAAACACCCACAAGTACCTACAAACACCCACAAGTACCTACAAACACCCACAAGTACCTAGAAACACCCACAAGTACCTAGAAACACCCACAAGTACCTAGAAACACCCACAAGTACCTAGAAACACCCACAATTACCTAGAAACACCCACAATTACCTAGAAACACCCACAATTACCAACAAACACCCACAATTACCAACAAACACCCACAAGTACCTACAAACACCCACAAGTACCTACAAACACCCACAAGTACCTACAAACACCCACAAGTACCTACAAACACCCACAAGTACCTACAAACACCCACAAGTACCTACAAACACCCACAAGTACCTACAAACACCCACAAGTACCTACAAACACCCACAAGTACCTGCAAACACCCACAAGTACCTGCAAACACCCACAAGTACCTGCAAGCACCCACAAGTACCTAGAAACACCCACAAGTACCTATAAACACCCAAGTACCTACAAACACCCAAGTACCTACAAACACCCACAAGTACCTACAAACACCCACAAGTACCTACAAACACCCACAAGTACCTACAAACACCCACAAGTACCTACAAACACCCACAAGTACCTACAAACACCCACAAGTACCTTCAAACACCCACAAGTACCTAGAAACACCCACACGTACCTAGAAACACCCACAATTACCTAGAAACACCCACAATTACCTAGAAACACCCACAATTACCTAGAAACACCCACAATTACCAACAAACACCCACAATTACCAACAAACACCCACAAGTACCTACAAACACCCACAAGTACCTACAAACACCCACAAGTACCTAGAAACACCCACAAGTACCTAGAAACACCCACAAGTACCTAGAAACACCCACAAGTACCTAGAAACACCCACAAGTACCTAGAAACACCCACAATTACCTAGAAACACCCACAATTACCTAGAAACACCCACAATTACCAACAAACACCCACAATTACCAACAAACACCCACAAGTACCTACAAACACCCACAAGTACCTACAAACACCCACAAGTACCTACAAACACCCACAAGTACCTACAAACACCCACAAGTACCTACAAACACCCACAAGTACCTACAAACACCCACAAGTACCTACAAACACCCACAAGTACCTACAAACACCCACAAGTACCTACAAACACCCACAAGTACCTACAAACACCCACAAGTACCTACAAACACCCACAAGTACCTACAAACACCCACAAGTACCTACAAACACCCACAAGTACCTGCAAACACCCACAAGTACCTGCAAACACCCACAAGTACCTAGAAACACCCACAAGTACCTAGAAACACCCACAAGTACCTAGAAACACCCACAAGTACCTAGAAACACCCACAAGTACCTAGAAACACCCACAAGTACCTAGAAACACCCACAAGTACCTAGAAACACCCACAAGTACCTACAAACACCCACAAGTACCTGCAAACACCCACAAGTACCTGCAAACACCCACAAGTACCTAGAAACACCCACAAGTACCTAGAAACACCCACAAGTACCTAGAAACACCCACAAGTACCTAGAAACACCCACAAGTACCTAGAAACACCCACAAGTACCTAGAAACACCCACAAGTACCTAGAAACACCCACAATTACCTAGAAACACCCACAATTACCTAGAAACACCCACAAGTACCTACAAACACCCACAATTACCAACAAACACCCACAAGTACCTACAAACACCCACAAGTACCTACAAACACCCACAAGTACCTAGAAACACCCACAATTACCTAGAAACACCCACAATTACCTAGAAACACCCACAAGTACCTACAAACACCCACAATTACCAACAAACACCCACAAGTACCTACAAACACCCACAAGTACCTACAAACACCCACAAGTACCTACAAACACCCACAAGTACCTACAAACACCCACAAGTACCTAGAAACACCCACAAGTACCTAGAAACACCCACAAGTACCTAGAAACACCCACAAGTACCTAGAAACACCCACAATTACCTAGAAACACCCACAATTACCTAGAAACACCCACAATTACCAACAAACACCCACAATTACCAACAAACACCCACAAGTACCTACAAACACCCACAAGTACCTACAAACACCCACAAGTACCTACAAACACCCACAAGTACCTACAAACACCCACAAGTACCTACAAACACCCACAAGTACCTACAAACACCCACAAGTACCTACAAACACCCACAAGTACCTACAAACACCCACAAGTACCTGCAAACACCCACAAGTACCTGCAAACACCCACAAGTACCTGCAAGCACCCACAAGTACCTAGAAACACCCACAAGTACCTATAAACACCCAAGTACCTACAAACACCCAAGTACCTACAAACACCCACAAGTACCTACAAACACCCACAAGTACCTACAAACACCCACAAGTACCTACAAACACCCACAAGTACCTACAAACACCCACAAGTACCTACAAACACCCACAAGTACCTTCAAACACCCACAAGTACCTAGAAACACCCACACGTACCTAGAAACACCCACAATTACCTAGAAACACCCACAATTACCTAGAAACACCCACAATTACCTAGAAACACCCACAATTACCAACAAACACCCACAATTACCAACAAACACCCACAAGTACCTACAAACACCCACAAGTACCTACAAACACCCACAAGTACCTTGAAACACCCACAAGTACCTAGAAACACCCACAAGTACCTAGAAACACCCACAAGTACCTAGAAACACCCACAAGTACCTAGAAACACCCACAAGTACCTAGAAACACCCACAAGTACCTACAAACACCCACAAGTACCTACAAACACCCACAAGTACCTACAAACACCCACAGGTACCTGCAAACACCCACAAGTACCTGCAAACACCCACAAGTACCTGCAAGCACCCACAAGTACCTAGAAACACCCACAAGTACCTAGAAACACCCACAAGTACCTAGAAACACCCACAAGTACCTAGAAACACCCACAAGTACCTAGAAACACTCACAATTACCTAGAAACACCCACAATTACCTAGAAACACCCACAAGTACCTACAAACACCCACAATTACCAACAAACACCCACAAGTACCTACAAACACCCACAAGTACCTACAAACACCCACAAGTACCTACAAACACCCACAAGTACCTACAAACACCCACAAGTACCTACAAACACCCACAAGTACCTAGAAACACCCACAAGTACCTAGAAACACCCACAAGTACCTAGAAACACCCACAATTACCTAGAAACACCCACAATTACCTAGAAACACCCACAATTACCAACAAACACCCACAATTACCAACAAACACCCACAAGTACCTACAAACACCCACAAGTACCTACAAACACCCACAAGTACCTAGAAACACCCACAAGTACCTAGAAACACCCACAAGTACCTAGAAACACCCACAAGTACCTAGAAACACCCACAAGTACCTAGAAACACCCACAATTACCTAGAAACACCCACAATTACCTAGAAACACCCACAATTACCAACAAACACCCACAATTACCAACAAACACCCACAAGTACCTACAAACACCCACAAGTACCTACAAACACCCACAAGTACCTACAAACACCCACAAGTACCTACAAACACCCACAAGTACCTACAAACACCCACAAGTACCTACAAACACCCACAAGTACCTACAAACACCCACAAGTACCTACAAACACCCACAAGTACCTACAAACACCCACAAGTACCTACAAACACCCACAAGTACCTACAAACACCCACAAGTACCTACAAACACCCACAAGTACCTACAAACACCCACAAGTACCTGCAAACACCCACAAGTACCTGCAAACACCCACAAGTACCTAGAAACACCCACAAGTACCTAGAAACACCCACAAGTACCTAGAAACACCCACAAGTACCTAGAAACACCCACAAGTACCTAGAAACACCCACAAGTACCTAGAAACACCCACAAGTACCTAGAAACACCCACAAGTACCTACAAACACCCACAAGTACCTGCAAACACCCACAAGTACCTGCAAACACCCACAAGTACCTAGAAACACCCACAAGTACCTAGAAACACCCACAAGTACCTAGAAACACCCACAAGTACCTAGAAACACCCACAAGTACCTAGAAACACCCACAAGTACCTAGAAACACCCACAAGTACCTAGAAACACCCACAATTACCTAGAAACACCCACAATTACCTAGAAACACCCACAAGTACCTACAAACACCCACAATTACCAACAAACACCCACAAGTACCTACAAACACCCACAAGTACCTACAAACACCCACAAGTACCTAGAAACACCCACAATTACCTAGAAACACCCACAATTACCTAGAAACACCCACAAGTACCTACAAACACCCACAATTACCAACAAACACCCACAAGTACCTACAAACACCCACAAGTACCTACAAACACCCACAAGTACCTACAAACACCCACAAGTACCTACAAACACCCACAAGTACCTAGAAACACCCACAAGTACCTAGAAACACCCACAAGTACCTAGAAACACCCACAAGTACCTAGAAACACCCACAATTACCTAGAAACACCCACAATTACCTAGAAACACCCACAATTACCAACAAACACCCACAATTACCAACAAACACCCACAAGTACCTACAAACACCCACAAGTACCTACAAACACCCACAAGTACCTACAAACACCCACAAGTACCTACAAACACCCACAAGTACCTACAAACACCCACAAGTACCTACAAACACCCACAAGTACCTACAAACACCCACAAGTACCTACAAACACCCACAAGTACCTGCAAACACCCACAAGTACCTGCAAACACCCACAAGTACCTGCAAGCACCCACAAGTACCTAGAAACACCCACAAGTACCTATAAACACCCAAGTACCTACAAACACCCAAGTACCTACAAACACCCACAAGTACCTACAAACACCCACAAGTACCTACAAACACCCACAAGTACCTACAAACACCCACAAGTACCTACAAACACCCACAAGTACCTACAAACACCCACAAGTACCTTCAAACACCCACAAGTACCTAGAAACACCCACACGTACCTAGAAACACCCACAATTACCTAGAAACACCCACAATTACCTAGAAACACCCACAATTACCTAGAAACACCCACAATTACCAACAAACACCCACAATTACCAACAAACACCCACAAGTACCTACAAACACCCACAAGTACCTACAAACACCCACAAGTACCTTGAAACACCCACAAGTACCTAGAAACACCCACAAGTACCTAGAAACACCCACAAGTACCTAGAAACACCCACAAGTACCTAGAAACACCCACAAGTACCTAGAAACACCCACAAGTACCTACAAACACCCACAAGTACCTACAAACACCCACAAGTACCTACAAACACCCACAGGTACCTGCAAACACCCACAAGTACCTGCAAACACCCACAAGTACCTGCAAGCACCCACAAGTACCTAGAAACACCCACAAGTACCTAGAAACACCCACAAGTACCTAGAAACACCCACAAGTACCTAGAAACACCCACAAGTACCTAGAAACACTCACAATTACCTAGAAACACCCACAATTACCTAGAAACACCCACAAGTACCTACAAACACCCACAATTACCAACAAACACCCACAAGTACCTACAAACACCCACAAGTACCTACAAACACCCACAAGTACCTACAAACACCCACAAGTACCTACAAACACCCACAAGTACCTAGAAACACCCACAAGTACCTAGAAACACCCACAAGTACCTAGAAACACCCACAATTACCTAGAAACACCCACAATTACCTAGAAACACCCACAATTACCAACAAACACCCACAATTACCAACAAACACCCACAAGTACCTACAAACACCCACAAGTACCTACAAACACCCACAAGTACCTACAAACACCCACAAGTACCTACAAACACCCACAAGTACCTACAAACACCCACAAGTACCTACAAACACCCACAAGTACCTACAAACACCCACAAGTACCTACAAACACCCACAAGTACCTACAAACACCCACAAGTACCTACAAACACCCACAAGTACCTACAAACACCCACAAGTACCTACAAACACCCACAAGTACCTACAAACACCCACAAGTACCTACAAACACCCACAAGTACCTACAAACACCCACAAGTACCTGCAAACACCCACAAGTACCTACAAACACCCACAAGTACCTACAAACACCCACAAGTACCTACAAACACCCACAAGTACCTAGAAACACCCACAAGTACCTACAAACACCCACAAGTACCTGCAAACACCCACAAGTACCTGCAAACACCCACAAGTACCTGCAAGCACCCACAAGTACCTAGAAACACCCACAAGTACCTATAAACACCCAAGTACCTACAAACACCCAAGTACCTACAAACACCCACAAGTACCTACAAACACCCACAAGTACCTACAAACACCCACAAGTACCTACAAACACCCACAAGTACCTACAAACACCCACAAGTACCTACAAACACCCACAAGTACCTTCAAACACCCACAAGTACCTAGAAACACCCACACGTACCTAGAAACACCCACAATTACCTAGAAACACCCACAATTACCTAGAAACACCCACAATTACCTAGAAACACCCACAATTACCAACAAACACCCACAATTACCAACAAACACCCACAAGTACCTACAAACACCCACAAGTACCTACAAACACCCACAAGTACCTAGAAACACCCACAAGTACCTAGAAACACCCACAAGTACCTAGAAACACCCACAAGTACCTAGAAACACCCACAAGTACCTAGAAACACCCACAAGTACCTACAAACACCCACAAGTACCTACAAACACCCACAAGTACCTACAAACACCCACAGGTACCTGCAAACACCCACAAGTACCTGCAAACACCCACAAGTACCTGCAAGCACCCACAAGTACCTAGAAACACCCACAAGTACCTAGAAACACCCACAAGTACCTAGAAACACCCACAAGTACCTAGAAACACCCACAAGTACCTAGAAACACTCACAATTACCTAGAAACACCCACAATTACCTAGAAACACCCACAAGTACCTACAAACACCCACAATTACCAACAAACACCCACAAGTACCTACAAACACCCACAAGTACCTACAAACACCCACAAGTACCTACAAACACCCACAAGTACCTACAAACACCCACAAGTACCTACAAACACCCACAAGTACCTAGAAACACCCACAAGTACCTAGAAACACCCACAAGTACCTAGAAACACCCACAATTACCTAGAAACACCCACAATTACCTAGAAACACCCACAATTACCAACAAACACCCACAATTACCAACAAACACCCACAAGTACCTACAAACACCCACAAGTACCTACAAACACCCACAAGTACCTACAAACACCCACAAGTACCTACAAACACCCACAAGTACCTACAAACACCCACAAGTACCTACAAACACCCACAAGTACCTACAAACACCCACAAGTACCTACAAACACCCACAAGTACCTACAAACACCCACAAGTACCTACAAACACCCACAAGTACCTACAAACACCCACAAGTACCTACAAACACCCACAAGTACCTACAAACACCCACAAGTACCTACAAACACCCACAAGTACCTACAAACACCCACAAGTACCTGCAAACACCCACAAGTACCTACAAACACCCACAAGTACCTACAAACACCCACAAGTACCTACAAACACCCACAAGTACCTAGAAACACCCACAAGTACCTAGAAACACCCACAATTACCTAGAAACACCCACAATTACCAACAAACACCCACAATTACCAACAAACACCCACAATTACCAACAAACACCCACAAGTACCTACAAACACCCACAAGTACCTACAAACACCCACAAGTACCTACAAACACCCACAAGTACCTAGAAACACCCACAAGTACCTAGAAACACCCACAAGTACCTACAAACACCCACAAGTACCTACAAACACCCACAAGTACCTACAAACACCCACAAGTACCTACAAACACCCACAAGTACCTGCAAACACCCACAAGTACCTGCAAACACCCACAAGTACCTGCAAGCACCCACAAGTACCTAGAAACACCCACAAGTACCTAGAAACACCCACAAGTACCTAGAAACACCCAAGTACCTACAAACACCCACAAGTACCTACAAACACCCACAAGTACCTACAAACACCCACAAGTACCTACAAACACCCACAAGTACCTACAAACACCCACAAGTACCTACAAACACCCACAAGTACCTACAAACACCCACAAGTACCTAAAAACACCCAAAAGTACCTTCAAACACCCACAAGTACCTAGAAACACCCACAAGTACCTAGAAACACCCACAATTACCTAGAAACACCCACATTTACCTAGAAACACCCACAATTACCTAGAAACACCCACAATTACCAACAAACACCCACAATTACCAACAAACACCCACAAGTACCTACAAACACCCACAAGTACCTACAAACACCCACAAGTACCTACAAACACCCACAAGTACCTAGAAACACCCACAAGTACCTAGAAACACCCACAAGTACCTAGAAACACCCACAAGTACCTACAAACACCCACAAGTACCTACAAACACCCACAAGTACCTACAAACACCCACAAGTACCTACAAACACCCACAAGTACCTACAAACACCCACAAATACCTGCAAACACCCACAAGTACCTGCAAACACCCACAAGTACCTGCAAGCACCCACAAGTACCTAGAAACACCCACAAGTACCTAGAAACACCCACAAGTACCTAGAAACACCCACAAGTACCTAGAAACACCCACAAGTACCTAGAAACACCCACAAGTACCTACAAACACCCACAAGTACCTACAAACACCCACAAGTACCTACAAACACCCACAAGTACCTATAAACACCCACAGGTACCTGCAAACACCCACAAGTACCTGCAAACACCCACAAGTACCTGCAAGCACCCACAAGTACCTAGAAACACCCACAAGTACCTAGAAACACCCACAAGTACCTAGAAACACCCACAAGTACCTAGAAACACCCACAAGTACCTAGAAACACCCACAAGTACCTAGAAACACCCACAATTACCTAGAAACACCCACAATTACCTAGAAACACCCACAAGTACCTACAAACACCCACAAGTACCTACAAACACCCACAAGTACCTACAAACACCCACAAGTACCTACAAACACCCACAAGTACCTACAAACACCCACAAGTACCTACAAACACCCACAAGTACCTGCAAACACCCACAAGTACCTGCAAACACCCACAAGTACCTGCAAGCACCCACAAGTACCTAGAAACACCCACAAGTACCTATAAACACCCAAGTACCTACAAACACCCAAGTACCTACAAACACCCACAAGTACCTACAAACACCCACAAGTACCTACAAACACCCACAAGTACCTACAAACACCCACAAGTACCTACAAACACCCACAAGTACCTACAAACACCCACAAGTACCTTCAAACACCCACAAGTACCTAGAAACACCCACAAGTACCTAGAAACACCCACAATTACCTAGAAACACCCACAATTACCTAGAAACACCCACAATTACCTAGAAACACCCACAATTACCAACAAACACCCACAATTACCAACAAACACCCACAAGTACCTACAAACACCCACAAGTACCTACAAACACCCACAAGTACCTACAAACACCCACAAGTACCTACAAACACCCACAAGTACCTACAAACACCCACAAGTACCTACAAACACCCACAAGTACCTAAAAACACCCAAAAGTACCTTCAAACACCCACAAGTACCTAGAAACACCCACAAGTACCTAGAAACACCCACAATTACCTAGAAACACCCACATTTACCTAGAAACACCCACAATTACCTAGAAACACCCACAATTACCAACAAACACCCACAATTACCAACAAACACCCACAAGTACCTACAAACACCCACAAGTACCTACAAACACCCACAAGTACCTACAAACACCCACAAGTACCTAGAAACACCCACAAGTACCTAGAAACACCCACAAGTACCTAGAAACACCCACAAGTACCTACAAACACCCACAAGTACCTACAAACACCCACAAGTACCTACAAACACCCACAAGTACCTACAAACACCCACAAGTACCTACAAACACCCACAAATACCTGCAAACACCCACAAGTACCTGCAAACACCCACAAGTACCTGCAAGCACCCACAAGTACCTAGAAACACCCACAAGTACCTAGAAACACCCACAAGTACCTAGAAACACCCACAAGTACCTAGAAACACCCACAAGTACCTAGAAACACCCACAAGTACCTACAAACACCCACAAGTACCTACAAACACCCACAAGTACCTACAAACACCCACAAGTACCTACAAACACCCACAGGTACCTGCAAACACCCACAAGTACCTGCAAACACCCACAAGTACCTGCAAGCACCCACAAGTACCTAGAAACACCCACAAGTACCTAGAAACACCCACAAGTACCTAGAAACACCCACAAGTACCTAGAAACACCCACAAGTACCTAGAAACACCCACAAGTACCTAGAAACACCCACAATTACCTAGAAACACCCACAATTACCTAGAAACACCCACAAGTACCTACAAACACCCACAATTACCAACAAACACCCACAAGTACCTACAAACACCCACAAGTACCTACAAACACCCACAAGTACCTACAAACACCCACAAGTACCTACAAACACCCACAAGTACCTAGAAACACCCACAAGTACCTAGAAACACCCACAAGTACCTAGAAACACCCACAAGTACCTAGAAACACCCACAATTACCTAGAAACACCCACAATTACCTAGAAACACCCACAATTACCAACAAACACCCACAATTACCAACAAACACCCACAAGTACCTACAAACACCCACAAGTACCTACAAACACCCACAAGTACCTACAAACACCCACAAGTACCTACAAACACCCACAAGTACCTACAAACACCCACAAGTACCTACAAACACCCACAAGTACCTACAAACACCCACAAGTACCTACAAACACCCACAAGTACCTGCAAACACCCACAAGTACCTGCAAACACCCACAAGTACCTGCAAGCACCCACAAGTACCTAGAAACACCCACAAGTACCTATAAACACCCAAGTACCTACAAACACCCAAGTACCTACAAACACCCACAAGTACCTACAAACACCCACAAGTACCTACAAACACCCACAAGTACCTACAAACACCCACAAGTACCTACAAACACCCACAAGTACCTACAAACACCCACAAGTACCTTCAAACACCCACAAGTACCTAGAAACACCCACAAGTACCTAGAAACACCCACAATTACCTAGAAACACCCACAATTACCTAGAAACACCCACAATTACCTAGAAACACCCACAATTACCAACAAACACCCACAATTACCAACAAACACCCACAAGTACCTACAAACACCCACAAGTACCTACAAACACCCACAAGTACCTAGAAACACCCACAAGTACCTAGAAACACCCACAAGTACCTAGAAACACCCACAAGTACCTAGAAACACCCACAAGTACCTACAAACACCCACAAGTACCTACAAACACCCACAAGTACCTACAAACACCCACAAGTACCTACAAACACCCACAAGTACCTACAAACACCCACAAGTACCTGCAAACACCCACAAGTACCTGCAAACACCCACAAGTACCTGCAAGCACCCACAAGTACCTAGAAACACCCACAAGTACCTAGAAACACCCACAAGTACCTAGAAACACCCACAAGTACCTAGAAACACCCACAAGTACCTACAAACACCCACAAGTACCTACAAACACCCACAAGTACCTACAAACACCCACAAGTACCTACAAACACCCACAAGTACCTACAAACACCCACAAGTACCTGCAAACACCCACAAGTACCTGCAAACACCCACAAGTACCTGCAAGCACCCACAAGTACCTAGAAACACCCACAAGTACCTAGAAACACCCACAAGTACCTAGAAACACCCACAAGTACCTAGAAACACCCACAAGTACCTAGAAACACCCACAATTACCTAGAAACACCCACAATTACCTAGAAACACCCACAATTACCAACAAACACCCACAATTACCAACAAACACCCACAAGTACCTACAAACACCCACAAGTACCTACAAACACCCACAAGTACCTACAAACACCCACAAGTACCTACAAACACCCACAAGTACCTACAAACACCCACAAGTACCTACAAACACCCACAAGTACCTAGAAACACCCACAAGTACCTAGAAACACCCACAATTACCTAGAAACACCCACAATTACCTAGAAACACCCACAATTACCAACAAACACCCACAATTACCTACAAACACCCACAAGTACCTACAAACACCCACAAGTACCTACAAACACCCACAAGTACCTACAAACACCCACAAGTACCTACAAACACCCACAAGTACCTACAAACACCCACAAGTACCTACAAACACCCACAAGTACCTACAAACACCCACAAGTACCTACAAACACCCACAAGTACCTAGAAACACCCACAAGTACCTAGAAACACCCACAAGTACCTAGAAACACCCACAATTACCTAGAAACACCCACAATTACCAACAAACACCCACAATTACCAACAAACACCCACAAGTACCTACAAACACCCACAAGTACCTACAAACACCCACAAGTACCTACAAACACCCACAAGTACCTAGAAACACCCACAAGTACCTAGAAACACCCACAAGTACCTACAAACACCCACAAGTACCTAGAAACACCCACAAGTACCTACAAACACCCACAAGTACCTACAAACACCCACAAGTACCTACAAACACCCACAAGTACCTGCAAACACCCACAAGTACCTGCAAACACCCACAAGTACCTGCAAGCACCCACAAGTACCTAGAAACACCCACAAGTACCTAGAAACACCCACAAGTACCTAGAAACACCCAAGTACCTACAAACACCCACAAGTACCTACAAACACCCACAAGTACCTACAAACACCCACAAGTACCTACAAACACCCACAAGTACCTACAAACACCCACAAGTACCTACAAACACCCACAAGTACCTAAAAACACCCAAAAGTACATTCAAACACCCACAAGTACCTAGAAACACCCACAAGTACCTAGAAACACCCACAATTACCTAGAAACACCCACATTTACCTAGAAACACCCACAATTACCTAGAAACACCCACAATTACCAACAAACACCCACAATTACCAACAAACACCCACAAGTACCTACAAACACCCACAAGTACCTACAAACACCCACAAGTACCTACAAACACCCACAAGTACCTACAAACACCCACAAGTACCTACAAACACCCACAAGTACCTGCAAACACCCACAAGTACCTGCAAACACCCACAAGTACCTGCAAGCACCCACAAGTACCTAGAAACACCCACAAGTACCTATAAACACCCAAGTACCTACAAACACCCAAGTACCTACAAACACCCACAAGTACCTACAAACACCCACAAGTACCTACAAACACCCACAAGTACCTACAAACACCCACAAGTACCTACAAACACCCACAAGTACCTACAAACACCCACAATTACCTAGAAACACCCACAATTACCTAGAAACACCCACAATTACCAACAAACACCCACAATTACCTACAAACACCCACAAGTACCTACAAACACCCACAAGTACCTACAAACACCCACAAGTACCTACAAACACCCACAAGTACCTACAAACACCCACAAGTACCTACAAACACCCACAAGTACCTACAAACACCCACAAGTACCTACAAACACCCACAAGTACCTACAAACACCCACAAGTACCTAGAAACACCCACAAGTACCTAGAAACACCCACAAGTACCTAGAAACACCCACAATTACCTAGAAACACCCACAATTACCAACAAACACCCACAATTACCAACAAACACCCACAAGTACCTACAAACACCCACAAGTACCTACAAACACCCACAAGTACCTACAAACACCCACAAGTACCTAGAAACACCCACAAGTACCTAGAAACACCCACAAGTACCTACAAACACCCACAAGTACCTAGAAACACCCACAAGTACCTAGAAACACCCACAAGTACCTACAAACACCCACAAGTACCTACAAACACCCACAAGTACCTGCAAACACCCACAAGTACCTGCAAACACCCACAAGTACCTGCAAGCACCCACAAGTACCTAGAAACACCCACAAGTACCTAGAAACACCCACAAGTACCTAGAAACACCCAAGTACCTACAAACACCCACAAGTACCTACAAACACCCACAAGTACCTACAAACACCCACAAGTACCTACAAACACCCACAAGTACCTACAAACACCCACAAGTACCTACAAACACCCACAAGTACCTACAAACACCCACAAGTACCTACAAACACCCACAAGTACCTAAAAACACCCAAAAGTACCTTCAAACACCCACAAGTACCTAGAAACACCCACAAGTACCTAGAAACACCCACAATTACCTAGAAACACCCACATTTACCTAGAAACACCCACAATTACCTAGAAACACCCACAATTACCAACAAACACCCACAATTACCAACAAACACCCACAAGTACCTACAAACACCCACAAGTACCTACAAACACCCACAAGTACCTACAAACACCCACAAGTACCTACAAACACCCACAAGTACCTACAAACACCCACAAGTACCTGCAAACACCCACAAGTACCTGCAAACACCCACAAGTACCTGCAAGCACCCACAAGTACCTAGAAACACCCACAAGTACCTATAAACACCCAAGTACCTACAAACACCCAAGTACCTACAAACACCCACAAGTACCTACAAACACCCACAAGTACCTACAAACACCCACAAGTACCTACAAACACCCACAAGTACCTACAAACACCCACAAGTACCTACAAACACCCACAAGTACCTTCAAACACCCACAAGTACCTAGAAACACCCACAAGTACCTAGAAACACCCACAATTACCTAGAAACACCCACAATTACCTAGAAACACCCACAATTACCTAGAAACACCCACAATTACCAACAAACACCCACAATTACCAACAAACACCCACAAGTACCTACAAACACCCACAAGTACCTACAAACACCCACAAGTACCTAGAAACACCCACAAGTACCTAGAAACACCCACAAGTACCTAGAAACACCCACAAGTACCTACAAACACCCACAAGTACCTACAAACACCCACAAGTACCTACAAACACCCACAAGTACCTACAAACACCCACAAGTACCTGCAAACACCCACAAGTACTTGCAAACACCCACAAGTACCTGCAAGCACCCACAAGTACCTAGAAACACCCACAAGTACCTAGAAACACCCACAAGTACCTAGAAACACCCACAAGTACCTAGAAACACCCACAAGTACCTACAAACACCCACAAGTACCTACAAACACCCACAAGTACCTACAAACACCCACAAGTACCTACAAACACCCACAAGTACCTACAAACACCCACAAGTACCTACAAACACCCACAAGTACCTGCAAACACCCACAAGTACCTGCAAGCACCCACAAGTACCTAGAAACACCCACAAGTACCTAGAAACACCCACAAGTACCTAGAAACACCCACAAGTACCTAGAAACACCCACAAGTACCTAGAAACACCCACAATTACCTAGAAACACCCACAATTACCTAGAAACACCCACAAGTACCTACAAACACCCACAAGTACCTACAAACACCCACAAGTACCTACAAACACCCACAAGTACCTACAAACACCCACAAGTACCTACAAACACCCACAAGTACCTAGAAACACCCACAAGTACCTAGAAACACCCACAATTACCTAGAAACACCCACAATTACCTAGAAACACCCACAATTACCAACAAACACCCACAATTACCTACAAACACCCACAAGTACCTACAAACACCCACAAGTACCTACAAACACCCACAAGTACCTACAAACACCCACAAGTACCTACAAACACCCACAAGTACCTACAAACACCCACAAGTACCTACAAACACCCACAAGTACCTACAAACACCCACAAGTACCTAGAAACACCCACAAGTACCTAGAAACACCCACAAGTACCTACAAACACCCACAAGTACCTAGAAACACCCACAAGTACCTACAAACACCCACAAGTACCTACAAACACCCACAAGTACCTACAAACACCCACAAGTACCTGCAAACACCCACAAGTACCTGCAAACACCCACAAGTACCTGCAAGCACCCACAAGTACCTAGAAACACCCACAAGTACCTAGAAACACCCACAAGTACCTAGAAACACCCAAGTACCTACAAACACCCACAAGTACCTACAAACACCCACAAGTACCTACAAACACCCACAAGTACCTACAAACACCCACAAGTACCTACAAACACCCACAAGTACCTACAAACACCCACAAGTACCTAAAAACACCCAAAAGTACATTCAAACACCCACAAGTACCTAGAAACACCCACAAGTACCTAGAAACACCCACAATTACCTAGAAACACCCACATTTACCTAGAAACACCCACAATTACCTAGAAACACCCACAATTACCAACAAACACCCACAATTACCAACAAACACCCACAAGTACCTACAAACACCCACAAGTACCTACAAACACCCACAAGTACCTACAAACACCCACAAGTACCTACAAACACCCACAAGTACCTACAAACACCCACAAGTACCTGCAAACACCCACAAGTACCTGCAAACACCCACAAGTACCTGCAAGCACCCACAAGTACCTAGAAACACCCACAAGTACCTATAAACACCCAAGTACCTACAAACACCCAAGTACCTACAAACACCCACAAGTACCTACAAACACCCACAAGTACCTACAAACACCCACAAGTACCTACAAACACCCACAAGTACCTACAAACACCCACAAGTACCTACAAACACCCACAATTACCTAGAAACACCCACAATTACCTAGAAACACCCACAATTACCAACAAACACCCACAATTACCTACAAACACCCACAAGTACCTACAAACACCCACAAGTACCTACAAACACCCACAAGTACCTACAAACACCCACAAGTACCTACAAACACCCACAAGTACCTACAAACACCCACAAGTACCTACAAACACCCACAAGTACCTACAAACACCCACAAGTACCTACAAACACCCACAAGTACCTAGAAACACCCACAAGTACCTAGAAACACCCACAAGTACCTAGAAACACCCACAATTACCTAGAAACACCCACAATTACCAACAAACACCCACAATTACCAACAAACACCCACAAGTACCTACAAACACCCACAAGTACCTACAAACACCCACAAGTACCTACAAACACCCACAAGTACCTAGAAACACCCACAAGTACCTAGAAACACCCACAAGTACCTACAAACACCCACAAGTACCTAGAAACACCCACAAGTACCTAGAAACACCCACAAGTACCTACAAACACCCACAAGTACCTACAAACACCCACAAGTACCTGCAAACACCCACAAGTACCTGCAAACACCCACAAGTACCTGCAAGCACCCACAAGTACCTAGAAACACCCACAAGTACCTAGAAACACCCACAAGTACCTAGAAACACCCAAGTACCTACAAACACCCACAAGTACCTACAAACACCCACAAGTACCTACAAACACCCACAAGTACCTACAAACACCCACAAGTACCTACAAACACCCACAAGTACCTACAAACACCCACAAGTACCTACAAACACCCACAAGTACCTACAAACACCCACAAGTACCTAAAAACACCCAAAAGTACCTTCAAACACCCACAAGTACCTAGAAACACCCACAAGTACCTAGAAACACCCACAATTACCTAGAAACACCCACATTTACCTAGAAACACCCACAATTACCTAGAAACACCCACAATTACCAACAAACACCCACAATTACCAACAAACACCCACAAGTACCTACAAACACCCACAAGTACCTACAAACACCCACAAGTACCTACAAACACCCACAAGTACCTACAAACACCCACAAGTACCTACAAACACCCACAAGTACCTGCAAACACCCACAAGTACCTGCAAACACCCACAAGTACCTGCAAGCACCCACAAGTACCTAGAAACACCCACAAGTACCTATAAACACCCAAGTACCTACAAACACCCAAGTACCTACAAACACCCACAAGTACCTACAAACACCCACAAGTACCTACAAACACCCACAAGTACCTACAAACACCCACAAGTACCTACAAACACCCACAAGTACCTACAAACACCCACAAGTACCTTCAAACACCCACAAGTACCTAGAAACACCCACAAGTACCTAGAAACACCCACAATTACCTAGAAACACCCACAATTACCTAGAAACACCCACAATTACCTAGAAACACCCACAATTACCAACAAACACCCACAATTACCAACAAACACCCACAAGTACCTACAAACACCCACAAGTACCTACAAACACCCACAAGTACCTAGAAACACCCACAAGTACCTAGAAACACCCACAAGTACCTAGAAACACCCACAAGTACCTACAAACACCCACAAGTACCTACAAACACCCACAAGTACCTACAAACACCCACAAGTACCTACAAACACCCACAAGTACCTGCAAACACCCACAAGTACTTGCAAACACCCACAAGTACCTGCAAGCACCCACAAGTACCTAGAAACACCCACAAGTACCTAGAAACACCCACAAGTACCTAGAAACACCCACAAGTACCTAGAAACACCCACAAGTACCTACAAACACCCACAAGTACCTACAAACACCCACAAGTACCTACAAACACCCACAAGTACCTACAAACACCCACAAGTACCTACAAACACCCACAAGTACCTACAAACACCCACAAGTACCTGCAAACACCCACAAGTACCTGCAAGCACCCACAAGTACCTAGAAACACCCACAAGTACCTAGAAACACCCACAAGTACCTAGAAACACCCACAAGTACCTAGAAACACCCACAAGTACCTAGAAACACCCACAATTACCTAGAAACACCCACAATTACCTAGAAACACCCACAAGTACCTACAAACACCCACAAGTACCTACAAACACCCACAAGTACCTACAAACACCCACAAGTACCTACAAACACCCACAAGTACCTACAAACACCCACAAGTACCTACAAACACCCACAAGTACCTACAAACACCCACAAGTACCTAGAAACACCCACAAGTACCTAGAAACACCCACAAGTACCTAGAAACACCCACAATTACCTAGAAACACCCACAATTACCAACAAACACCCACAATTACCAACAAACACCCACAAGTACCTACAAACACCCACAAGTACCTACAAACACCCACAAGTACCTACAAACACCCACAAGTACCTAGAAACACCCACAAGTACCTACAAACACCCACAAGTACCTGCAAACACCCACAAGTACCTGCAAACACCCACAAGTACCTGCAAGCACCCACAAGTACCTACAAACACCCACAAGTACCTAGAAACACCCACAAGTACCTACAAACACCCACAAGTACCTGCAAACACCCACAAGTACCTGCAAACACCCACAAGTACCTGCAAGCACCCACAAGTACCTAGAAACACCCACAAGTACCTATAAACACCCAAGTACCTACAAACACCCAAGTACCTACAAACACCCACAAGTACCTACAAACACCCACAAGTACCTACAAACACCCACAAGTACCTACAAACACCCACAAGTACCTACAAACACCCACAAGTACCTACAAACACCCACAATTACCTAGAAACACCCACAATTACCTAGAAACACCCACAATTACCAACAAACACCCACAATTACCTACAAACACCCACAAGTACCTACAAACACCCACAAGTACCTACAAACACCCACAAGTACCTACAAACACCCACAAGTACCTACAAACACCCACAAGTACCTACAAACACCCACAAGTACCTACAAACACCCACAAGTACCTACAAACACCCACAAGTACCTACAAACACCCACAAGTACCTAGAAACACCCACAAGTACCTAGAAACACCCACAAGTACCTAGAAACACCCACAATTACCTAGAAACACCCACAATTACCAACAAACACCCACAATTACCAACAAACACCCACAAGTACCTACAAACACCCACAAGTACCTACAAACACCCACAAGTACCTACAAACACCCACAAGTACCTAGAAACACCCACAAGTACCTAGAAACACCCACAAGTACCTACAAACACCCACAAGTACCTAGAAACACCCACAAGTACCTAGAAACACCCACAAGTACCTACAAACACCCACAAGTACCTACAAACACCCACAAGTACCTGCAAACACCCACAAGTACCTGCAAACACCCACAAGTACCTGCAAGCACCCACAAGTACCTAGAAACACCCACAAGTACCTAGAAACACCCACAAGTACCTAGAAACACCCAAGTACCTACAAACACCCACAAGTACCTACAAACACCCACAAGTACCTACAAACACCCACAAGTACCTACAAACACCCACAAGTACCTACAAACACCCACAAGTACCTACAAACACCCACAAGTACCTACAAACACCCACAAGTACCTACAAACACCCACAAGTACCTAAAAACACCCAAAAGTACCTTCAAACACCCACAAGTACCTAGAAACACCCACAAGTACCTAGAAACACCCACAATTACCTAGAAACACCCACATTTACCTAGAAACACCCACAATTACCTAGAAACACCCACAATTACCAACAAACACCCACAATTACCAACAAACACCCACAAGTACCTACAAACACCCACAAGTACCTACAAACACCCACAAGTACCTACAAACACCCACAAGTACCTACAAACACCCACAAGTACCTACAAACACCCACAAGTACCTGCAAACACCCACAAGTACCTGCAAACACCCACAAGTACCTGCAAGCACCCACAAGTACCTAGAAACACCCACAAGTACCTATAAACACCCAAGTACCTACAAACACCCAAGTACCTACAAACACCCACAAGTACCTACAAACACCCACAAGTACCTACAAACACCCACAAGTACCTACAAACACCCACAAGTACCTACAAACACCCACAAGTACCTACAAACACCCACAAGTACCTTCAAACACCCACAAGTACCTAGAAACACCCACAAGTACCTAGAAACACCCACAATTACCTAGAAACACCCACAATTACCTAGAAACACCCACAATTACCTAGAAACACCCACAATTACCAACAAACACCCACAATTACCAACAAACACCCACAAGTACCTACAAACACCCACAAGTACCTACAAACACCCACAAGTACCTAGAAACACCCACAAGTACCTAGAAACACCCACAAGTACCTAGAAACACCCACAAGTACCTACAAACACCCACAAGTACCTACAAACACCCACAAGTACCTACAAACACCCACAAGTACCTACAAACACCCACAAGTACCTGCAAACACCCACAAGTACTTGCAAACACCCACAAGTACCTGCAAGCACCCACAAGTACCTAGAAACACCCACAAGTACCTAGAAACACCCACAAGTACCTAGAAACACCCACAAGTACCTAGAAACACCCACAAGTACCTACAAACACCCACAAGTACCTACAAACACCCACAAGTACCTACAAACACCCACAAGTACCTACAAACACCCACAAGTACCTACAAACACCCACAAGTACCTACAAACACCCACAAGTACCTGCAAACACCCACAAGTACCTGCAAGCACCCACAAGTACCTAGAAACACCCACAAGTACCTAGAAACACCCACAAGTACCTAGAAACACCCACAAGTACCTAGAAACACCCACAAGTACCTAGAAACACCCACAATTACCTAGAAACACCCACAATTACCTAGAAACACCCACAAGTACCTACAAACACCCACAAGTACCTACAAACACCCACAAGTACCTACAAACACCCACAAGTACCTACAAACACCCACAAGTACCTACAAACACCCACAAGTACCTACAAACACCCACAAGTACCTACAAACACCCACAAGTACCTAGAAACACCCACAAGTACCTAGAAACACCCACAAGTACCTAGAAACACCCACAATTACCTAGAAACACCCACAATTACCAACAAACACCCACAATTACCAACAAACACCCACAAGTACCTACAAACACCCACAAGTACCTACAAACACCCACAAGTACCTACAAACACCCACAAGTACCTAGAAACACCCACAAGTACCTACAAACACCCACAAGTACCTACAAACACCCACAAGTACCTACAAACACCCACAAGTACCTACAAACACCCACAAGTACCTACAAACACCCACAAGTACCTGCAAACACCCACAAGTACCTGCAAACACCCACAAGTACCTGCAAGCACCCACAAGTACCTAGAAACACCCACAAGTACCTAGAAACACCCACAAGTACCTAGAAACACCCAAGTACCTACAAACACCCACAAGTACCTACAAACACCCACATGTACCTACAAACACCCACAAGTACCTACAAACACCCACAAGTACCTACAAACACCCACAAGTACCTACAAACAGCCACAAGTACCTACAAACACCCACAAGTACCTACAAACACCCACAAGTACCTACAAACACCCACAAGTACCTACAAACACCCACAAGTACCTACAAACACCCACAAGTACCTACAAACACCCACAAGTACCTGCAAACACCCAAAAGTACCTGCAAACACCCACAAGTACCTGCAAGCACCCACAAGTACCTAGAAACACCCACAAGTACCTATAAACACCCAAGTACCTACAAACACCCAAGTACCTACAAACACCCACAAGTACCTACAAACACCCACAAGTACCTACAAACACCCACAAGTACCTACAAACACCCACAAGTACCTACAAACACCCACAAGTACCTACAAACACCCACAAGTACCTACAAACACCCACAAGTACCTTCAAACACCCACAAGTACCTAGAAACACCCACAAGTACCTAGAAACACCCACAATTACCTAGAAACACCCACAATTACCTAGAAACACCCACAATTACCAACAAACACCCACAATTACCAACAAACACCCACAAGTACCTACAAACACCCACAAGTACCTACAAACACCCACAAGTACCTAGAAACACCCACAAGTACCTAGAAACACCCACAAGTACCTAGAAACACCCACAAGTACCTACAAACACCCACAAGTACCTACAAACACCCACAAGTACCTACAAACACCCACAAGTACCTACAAACACCCACAAGTACCTACAAACACCCACAAGTACCTACAAACACCCACAAGTACCTGCAAACACCCACAAGTACCTGCAAACACCCACAAGTACCTGCAAGCACCCACAAGTACCTAGAAACACCCACAAGTGCCTAGAAACACCCACAAGTACCTAGAAACACCCACAAGTACCTAGAAACACCCACAAGTACCTACAAACACCCACAAGTACCTACAAACACCCACAAGTACCTACAAACACCCACAAGTACCTACAAACACCCACAAGTACCTACAAACACCCACAAGTACCTGCAAACACCCACAAGTACCTGCAAACACCCACAAGTACCTGCAAGCACCCACAAGTACCTAGAAACACCCACAAGTACCTAGAAACACCCACAAGTACCTAGAAACACCCACAAGTACCTAGAAACACCCACAAGTACCTAGAAACACCCACAATTACCTAGAAACACCCACAATTACCAACAAACACCCACAATTACCAACAAACACCCACAAGTACCTACAAACACCCACAAGTACCTACAAACACCCACAAGTACCTACAAACACCCACAAGTACCTACAAACACCCACAAGTACCTACAAACACCCACAAGTACCTACAAACACCCACAAGTACCTAGAAACACCCACAAGTACCTAGAAACACCCACAATTACCTAGAAACACCCACAATTACCTAGAAACACCCACAATTACCAACAAACACCCACAATTACCTACAAACACCCACAAGTACCTACAAACACCCACAAGTACCTACAAACACCCACAAGTACCTACAAACACCCACAAGTACCTACAAACACCCACAAGTACCTACAAACACCCACAAGTACCTACAAACACCCACAAGTACCTACAAACACCCACAAGTACCTACAAACACCCACAAGTACCTACAAACACCCACAAGTACCTACAAACACCCACAAGTACCTGCAAACACCCACAAGTACCTGCAAACACCCACAAGTACCTGCAAGCACCCACAAGTACCTAGAAACACCCACAAGTACCTATAAACACCCAAGTACCTACAAACACCCAAGTACCTACAAACACCCACAAGTACCTACAAACACCCACAAGTACCTACAAACACCCACAAGTACCTACAAACACCCACAAGTACCTACAAACACCCACAAGTACCTACAAACACCCACAAGTACCTTCAAACACCCACAAGTACCTAGAAACACCCACAATTACCTAGAAACACCCACAATTACCTAGAAACACCCACAATTACCAACAAACACCCACAATTACCAACAAACACCCACAAGTACCTACAAACACCCACAAGTACCTACAAACACCCACAAGTACCTAGAAACACCCACAAGTACCTAGAAACACCCACAAGTACCTAGAAACACCCACAAGTACCTACAAACACCCACAAGTACCTACAAACACCCACAAGTACCTACAAACACCCACAAGTACCTACAAACACCCACAAGTACCTACAAACACCCACAAGTACCTACAAACACCCACAAGTACCTGCAAACACCCACAAGTACCTGCAAACACCCACAAGTACCTGCAAGCACCCACAAGTACCTAGAAACACCCACAATTACCTAGAAACACCCACAATTACCAACAAACACCCACAAGTACCTAGAAACACCCACAAGTACCTAGAAACACCCACAAGTACCTAGAAACACCCACAAGTACCTGCAAACACCCACAAGTACCTGCAAACACCCACAAGTACCTGCAAGCACCCACAAGTACCTAGAAACACCCACAATTACCTAGAAACACCCACAATTACCTAGAAACACCCACAATTACCAACAAACACCCACAATTACCAACAAACACCCACAAGTACCTACAAACACCCACAAGTACCTACAAACACCCACAAGTACCTACAAACACCCACAAGTACCTACAAACACCCACAAGTACCTAAAAACACCCAAAAGTACCTTCAAACACCCACAAGTACCTAGAAACACCCACAAGTACCTAGAAACACCCACAATTACCTAGAAACACCCACATTTACCTAGAAACACCCACAATTACCAACAAACACCCACAATTACCAACAAACACCCACAATTACCAACAAACACCCACAAGTACCTACAAACACCCACAAGTACCTACAAACACCCACAAGTACCTACAAACACCCACAAGTACCTACAAACACCCACAAGTACCTACAAACACCCACAAGTACCTGCAAACACCCACAAGTACCTGCAAGCACCCACAAGTACCTAGAAACACCCACAAGTACCTATAAACACCCAAGTACCTACAAACACCCAAGTACCTACAAACACCCACAAGTACCTACAAACACCCACAAGTACCTACAAACACCCACAAGTACCTACAAACACCCACAAGTACCTACAAACACCCACAAGTACCTACAAACACCCACAATTACCTAGAAACACCCACAATTACCTAGAAACACCCACAATTACCAACAAACACCCACAATTACCTACAAACACCCACAAGTACCTACAAACACCCACAAGTACCTACAAACACCCACAAGTACCTACAAACACCCACAAGTACCTACAAACACCCACAAGTACCTACAAACACCCACAAGTACCTACAAACACCCACAAGTACCTACAAACACCCACAAGTACCTACAAACACCCACAAGTACCTAGAAACACCCACAAGTACCTAGAAACACCCACAAGTACCTAGAAACACCCACAATTACCTAGAAACACCCACAATTACCAACAAACACCCACAATTACCAACAAACACCCACAAGTACCTACAAACACCCACAAGTACCTACAAACACCCACAAGTACCTACAAACACCCACAAGTACCTAGAAACACCCACAAGTACCTAGAAACACCCACAAGTACCTACAAACACCCACAAGTACCTAGAAACACCCACAAGTACCTAGAAACACCCACAAGTACCTACAAACACCCACAAGTACCTACAAACACCCACAAGTACCTGCAAACACCCACAAGTACCTGCAAACACCCACAAGTACCTGCAAGCACCCACAAGTACCTAGAAACACCCACAAGTACCTAGAAACACCCACAAGTACCTAGAAACACCCAAGTACCTACAAACACCCACAAGTACCTACAAACACCCACAAGTACCTACAAACACCCACAAGTACCTACAAACACCCACAAGTACCTACAAACACCCACAAGTACCTACAAACACCCACAAGTACCTACAAACACCCACAAGTACCTACAAACACCCACAAGTACCTAAAAACACCCAAAAGTACCTTCAAACACCCACAAGTACCTAGAAACACCCACAAGTACCTAGAAACACCCACAATTACCTAGAAACACCCACATTTACCTAGAAACACCCACAATTACCTAGAAACACCCACAATTACCAACAAACACCCACAATTACCAACAAACACCCACAAGTACCTACAAACACCCACAAGTACCTACAAACACCCACAAGTACCTACAAACACCCACAAGTACCTACAAACACCCACAAGTACCTACAAACACCCACAAGTACCTGCAAACACCCACAAGTACCTGCAAACACCCACAAGTACCTGCAAGCACCCACAAGTACCTAGAAACACCCACAAGTACCTATAAACACCCAAGTACCTACAAACACCCAAGTACCTACAAACACCCACAAGTACCTACAAACACCCACAAGTACCTACAAACACCCACAAGTACCTACAAACACCCACAAGTACCTACAAACACCCACAAGTACCTACAAACACCCACAAGTACCTTCAAACACCCACAAGTACCTAGAAACACCCACAAGTACCTAGAAACACCCACAATTACCTAGAAACACCCACAATTACCTAGAAACACCCACAATTACCTAGAAACACCCACAATTACCAACAAACACCCACAATTACCAACAAACACCCACAAGTACCTACAAACACCCACAAGTACCTACAAACACCCACAAGTACCTAGAAACACCCACAAGTACCTAGAAACACCCACAAGTACCTAGAAACACCCACAAGTACCTACAAACACCCACAAGTACCTACAAACACCCACAAGTACCTACAAACACCCACAAGTACCTACAAACACCCACAAGTACCTACAAACACCCACAAGTACCTGCAAACACCCACAAGTACTTGCAAACACCCACAAGTACCTGCAAGCACCCACAAGTACCTAGAAACACCCACAAGTACCTAGAAACACCCACAAGTACCTAGAAACACCCACAAGTACCTAGAAACACCCACAAGTACCTACAAACACCCACAAGTACCTACAAACACCCACAAGTACCTACAAACACCCACAAGTACCTACAAACACCCACAAGTACCTACAAACACCCACAAGTACCTACAAACACCCACAAGTACCTGCAAACACCCACAAGTACCTGCAAACACCCACAAGTACCTGCAAGCACCCACAAGTACCTAGAAACACCCACAAGTACCTAGAAACACCCACAAGTACCTAGAAACACCCACAAGTACCTAGAAACACCCACAAGTACCTAGAAACACCCACAATTACCTAGAAACACCCACAATTACCTAGAAACACCCACAAGTACCTACAAACACCCACAAGTACCTACAAACACCCACAAGTACCTACAAACACCCACAAGTACCTACAAACACCCACAAGTACCTACAAACACCCACAAGTACCTACAAACACCCACAAGTACCTACAAACACCCACAAGTACCTAGAAACACCCACAAGTACCTAGAAACACCCACAAGTACCTAGAAACACCCACAATTACCTAGAAACACCCACAATTACCAACAAACACCCACAATTACCAACAAACACCCACAAGTACCTACAAACACCCACAAGTACCTACAAACACCCACAAGTACCTACAAACACCCACAAGTACCTAGAAACACCCACAAGTACCTACAAACACCCACAAGTACCTACAAACACCCACAAGTACCTACAAACACCCACAAGTACCTACAAACACCCACAAGTACCTACAAACACCCACAAGTACCTGCTAACACCCACAAGTACCTGCAAACACCCACAAGTACCTGCAAGCACCCACAAGTACCTAGAAACACCCACAAGTACCTAGAAACACCCACAAGTACCTAGAAACACCCAAGTACCTACAAACACCCACAAGTACCTACAAACACCCACAAGTACCTACAAACACCCACAAGTACCTACAAACACCCACAAGTACCTACAAACACCCACAAGTACCTACAAACAGCCACAAGTACCTACAAACACCCACAAGTACCTACAAACACCCACAAGTACCTACAAACACCCACAAGTACCTACAAACACCCACAAGTACCTACAAACACCCACAAGTACCTACAAACACCCACAAGTACCTGCAAACACCCACAAGTACCTGCAAACACCCACAAGTACCTGCAAGCACCCACAAGTACCTAGAAACACCCACAAGTACCTATAAACACCCAAGTACCTACAAACACCCAAGTACCTACAAACACCCACAAGTACCTACAAACACCCACAAGTACCTACAAACACCCACAAGTACCTACAAACACCCACAAGTACCTACAAACACCCACAAGTACCTACAAACACCCACAAGTACCTACAAACACCCACAAGTACCTTCAAACACCCACAAGTACCTAGAAACACCCACAAGTACCTAGAAACACCCACAATTACCTAGAAACACCCACAATTACCTAGAAACACCCACAATTACCAACAAACACCCACAATTACCAACAAACACCCACAAGTACCTACAAACACCCACAAGTACCTACAAACACCCACAAGTACCTAGAAACACCCACAAGTACCTAGAAACACCCACAAGTACCTAGAAACACCCACAAGTACCTACAAACACCCACAAGTACCTACAAACACCCACAAGTACCTACAAACACCCACAAGTACCTACAAACACCCACAAGTACCTACAAACACCCACAAGTACCTACAAACACCCACAAGTACCTGCAAACACCCACAAGTACCTGCAAACACCCACAAGTACCTGCAAGCACCCACAAGTACCTAGAAACACCCACAAGTACCTAGAAACACCCACAAGTACCTAGAAACACCCACAAGTACCTAGAAACACCCACAAGTACCTACAAACACCCACAAGTACCTACAAACACCCACAAGTACCTACAAACACCCACAAGTACCTACAAACACCCACAAGTACCTACAAACACCCACAAGTACCTGCAAACACCCACAAGTACCTGCAAACACCCACAAGTACCTGCAAGCACCCACAAGTACCTAGAAACACCCACAAGTACCTAGAAACACCCACAAGTACCTAGAAACACCCACAAGTACCTAGAAACACCCACAAGTACCTAGAAACACCCACAATTACCTAGAAACACCCACAATTACCTAGAAACACCCACAATTACCAACAAACACCCACAATTACCAACAAACACCCACAAGTACCTACAAACACCCACAAGTACCTACAAACACCCACAAGTACCTACAAACACCCACAAGTACCTACAAACACCCACAAGTACCTACAAACACCCACAAGTACCTACAAACACCCACAAGTACCTAGAAACACCCACAAGTACCTAGAAACACCCACAATTACCTAGAAACACCCACAATTACCTAGAAACACCCACAATTACCAACAAACACCCACAATTACCTACAAACACCCACAAGTACCTACAAACACCCACAAGTACCTACAAACACCCACAAGTACCTACAAACACCCACAAGTACCTACAAACACCCACAAGTACCTACAAACACCCACAAGTACCTACAAACACCCACAAGTACCTACAAACACCCACAAGTACCTACAAACACCCACAAGTACCTACAAACACCCACAAGTACCTACAAACACCCACAAGTACCTACAAACACCCACAAGTACCTGCAAACACCCACAAGTACCTGCAAACACCCACAAGTACCTGCAAGCACCCACAAGTACCTAGAAACACCCACAAGTACCTATAAACACCCAAGTACCTACAAACACCCAAGTACCTACAAACACCCACAAGTACCTACAAACACCCACAAGTACCTACAAACACCCACAAGTACCTACAAACACCCACAAGTACCTACAAACACCCACAAGTACCTACAAACACCCACAAGTACCTTCAAACACCCACAAGTACCTAGAAACACCCACAATTACCTAGAAACACCCACAATTACCTAGAAACACCCACAATTACCAACAAACACCCACAATTACCAACAAACACCCACAAGTACCTACAAACACCCACAAGTACCTACAAACACCCACAAGTACCTAGAAACACCCACAAGTACCTAGAAACACCCACAAGTACCTAGAAACACCCACAAGTACCTAGAAACACCCACAAGTACCTACAAACACCCACAAGTACCTACAAACACCCACAAGTACCTACAAACACCCACAAGTACCTACAAACACCCACAAGTACCTACAAACACCCACAAGTACCTGCAAACACCCACAAGTACCTGCAAACACCCACAAGTACCTGCAAGCACCCACAAGTACCTAGAAACACCCACAATTACCTAGAAACACCCACAATTACCAACAAACACCCACAAGTACCTAGAAACACCCACAAGTACCTAGAAACACCCACAAGTACCTAGAAACACCCACAAGTACCTACAAACACCCACAAGTACCTACAAACACCCACAAGTACCTACAAACACCCACAAGTACCTACAAACACCCACAAGTACCTGCAAACACCCACAAGTACCTGCAAACACCCACAAGTACCTGCAAGCACCCACAAGTACCTAGAAACACCCACAAGTACCTAGAAACACCCACAAGTACCTAGAAACACCCACAAGTACCTAGAAACACCCACAAGTACCTAGAAACACCCACAATTACCTAGAAACACCCACAATTACCTAGAAACACCCACAATTACCAACAAACACCCACAATTACCAACAAACACCCACAAGTACCTACAAACACCCACAAGTACCTACAAACACCCACAAGTACCTACAAACACCCACAAGTACCTACAAACACCCACAAGTACCTACAAACACCCACAAGTACCTACAAACACCCACAAGTACCTAGAAACACCCACAAGTACCTAGAAACACCCACAATTACCTAGAAACACCCACAATTACCTAGAAACACCCACAATTACCAACAAACACCCACAATTACCTACAAACACCCACAAGTACCTACAAACACCCACAAGTACCTACAAACACCCACAAGTACCTACAAACACCCACAAGTACCTAGAAACACCCACAAGTACCTACAAACACCCACAAGTACCGATGGCGTCACCGCAGCGGCCGCATCATCGTCGCGGCGGCAATATTAAAACCATCTTATCACACTATCGATTAATAAAAACTGTCATTGTAGACAAAGACCGGAAAGTGTAAAAGATAAGTTTAGAAAATTAAATGCCTGAAGAACAGATATTCAAATTTTCACTTTTGAAGACATGATTATAAAACATCAATTGTTTTAAAAAATTCTTATCATACTTTTTTTCACCAAAATTACTTCAGAACAATATTTTAACAAGAAACATGCGCATCATTTTAAAAATAGTAAGTGTTACATTTCATTTTCTATCAAAAATTTACAATTAGGTAGAGAATTCGGCCCTATAAAAAGTATAAAATGGACAGAAAATCGTTGAGAGCTGATAAAATAAAACCGTATAAAAACTTAACAAAACGTATTCTTCAATTGTATTAAATATTAACGTGCTGTATAGCTCTCAAAGATCACGATCAATCTACAGATCTTTTCGACACAAATAACTAAATCACAATGAAAAGGCCTATCCGCTTCGCAATATTTCCAATTTTAAAATAAAAAAATTTAAACTCTTCAAGAGAAATCATTTCAGATATCCAAGTATTTGAATATCCTAACAGCAAATTTTAGTCGAAAGTAAAACCTAGTATCAAGATAGTATCCCTTAAATTCTTCTAGGTGCCATTTTTACTTCAACTACTATTGAAAACAAAATACTTGGGTAAATAATGTTGAGAAATATTTTGGGAAAATGAAATTGTGGTGAAAAAAAGTAAGATAAGAATTTTTTAAAATAATTGATGTTTTATAATCATGTCTTCAAAAGTGAAAATTTGAATATCTGTTCTTCAGGCATTTAATTTTCTAAACTTATCTTTTACACTTTCCGGTCTTTGTCTACAATGACAGTTTTTATTAATATCTGTTACTTCAGTCTTCATATTAACTAAAATTGTTTAGAAAACACAGGAGAGATAAAGCTTTATTACCAGCCGTCGTTAATCCGCTTAATTATCTGCCGTCGGTAATCTAGCTTAATTACCTGCCGTCGGTAATCTAGCTTAATTACCTGCCGTCGGTAATCTAACTTAATTACCTGCCGTCGGTAATCTAGCTTAATTACCAGTCGTCGGTAATCTAGCTTAATTACCAGTCGTCGGTAATCTAGCTTAATTACCAGTCGTCGGTAATCTAGATTAATTACCAGTCGTCGGTAATCTAGCTTAATTACCAGTCGTCGGTAATCTAGATTAATTACCAGTCGTCGGTTATCTACCTTAATTACCAGTCGTCGGTAATCTAGCTTAATTACCAGTCGTCGGTTATCTAGCTTAATTACCAGTCGTCGGTAATCTAGCTTAATTACCAGTCGTCGGTAATCTAGCTTAATTACCAGTCGTCGGTAATCTAGCTTATTTACCAGTCGTCGGTTATCTAGCTTAATTACCAGTCGTCGGTTATCTAGCTTAATTACCAGTCGTCGGTTATCTAGCTTAATTACCAGCCGTCGGTAATCTAGCTTAATTACCAGTCGTCGGTAATCTAGCTTAATTACCAGTCGTCGGTAATCTAGCTTACTTACCAGACGTCGGTAATCTAGCTTACTTACCAGACGTCGGTAATCTAGCTTACTTACCAGACGCCGGAAATCTAGCTTAATTTCCAGCCGTCGGTAATCTAGCTTAATTACCAGCCGTCGGTAATCCGGCTTAATTTCCAGCCGTCGATAATCCGGCTAAATTACCAGTCGTCGGTAATCCGGCTAAATTACCAGCCGTCGGTAATCCGGCTAAATTACCAGTCGTCGGTAATCTAACTTAATTACCAGTCGACAGTAATCCAGCTTAATTACCAGTCATCGGTAATCCAGCTTAATTACCAGTCGTCGGAAATCTAGCTTAATTACCAGCCGTCGGTAATCTAGCTTAATTGCCAGTCGTCGGTAATCTAGCTTAATTGCCGGTCGTCGGTAATCTAGCTTAATTGCCGGTCGTCGGTAATCTAGCTTAATTGCCAGTCGTCGGGAATCTAGCTTAATTGCCGGTCGTCGGTAATGTAGCTTAATTGCCGGTCGTCGGTAATCTAGCTTAATTGCCGGTCGTCGGTAATCTAACTTAATTGCCGGTCGTCGGTAATCTAGCTTAATTGCCGGTCGTCGGTAATCTAGCTTAATTGCCGGTCGTCGGTAATCTAGCTTAATTGCCGGTCGTCGGTAATCTACCTTAATTACCGGTCGTCGGTAATCTACCTTAATTACCGGTCGTCGGTAATCCACCTTAATTACCGGTCGTCGGTAATCTACCTTAATTACCGGTCGTCGGTAATCAAGCTTAATTACCAGTCGTCGGTAATCTAGCTTAATTACCAGTCTTCGGTAATCTAGCTTAATTACCAGTCGTCGGTAATCTAGCTTAATTACCAGTCGTCGGTAATCTAGCTTAATTACCAGTCGTCGGTAATCTAGCTTAATTGCCGGTCGTCGGTAATCTAGCTTAATTGCCGGTCGTCGGTAATCTAGCTTAATTGCCGGTCGTCGGTAATCTAGCTTAATTGCCAGTCGTCGGTAATCTAGCTTAATTGCCGGTCGTCGGTAATGTAGCTTAATTGCCGGTCGTCGGTAATCTAGCTTAATTGCCGGTCGTCGGTAATCTAGCTTAATTGCCGGTCGTCGGTAATCTAGCTTAATTGCCGGTCGTCAGTAATCTACCTTAATTACCGGTCGTTGGTAATCTACCTTAATTACCGGTCGTCGGTAATCCACCTTAATTACCGGTCGTCGGTAATCTACCTTAATTACCGGCCGTCGGTAATCAAGCTTAATTACCGGTCGTCGGTAATCAAGCTTAATTACCGGTCGTCGGTAATCAAGCTTAATTACCGGTCGTCGCTGATCTAGCTTAATTACCAGTCGTCGCTGATCTAGCTTAATTACCAGTCGTCGCTGATCTAGCTTAATTACCAGTCGTTGCTGATCTAGCTTAATTACCAGTCGTCGGTAATCTAGCTTAATTACCAGTCGTAGGTAATCTAACTTAATTACCAGTCGTAGGTAATCTAGCTTAATTACCAGTCGTAGGTAATCTAGCTTAATTACCAGTCGTCGGTAATCTAGCTTAATTACCAGTCGTCGGTAATCTAGCTTAATTACCAGTCGTCGGTAATCTAGCTTAATTACCAGTCGTCGGTAATCTAGCTTAATTACCAGTCGTCGGTAATCTTGTTAACTTAATATATATGTGTGGGGTCTTATTCCAACTTAACTTGTTAGCTAACACAAGCTTAGGTTCTCTTGTTTTTTAACCACTAAGAAAATTGGACCAAATAGCCTTAACCGTGCTATTATCATAAACTGACTCTTATCCATGCTAAAATATCGCAGATTGGAATGGTTTTAAAAATTTTAAATTAAACACACTTAGAGTTAATTATAGTTAATGAAAATCGCTTAGCGCCAAGTAAAATGTTGTACCTTTCATTTAAAACCGTTTTCAAGTCTAACAAATGTATAGTTATGTCTATAAGTCCCTGGACAAAATGGCTGTTTGGGAAAAAAATCCCATGTTATTTCTATGAGAAATTTCCAGTTTTTCGTCAAAAGGGCTGATTAATTTTATGGAAATGAAAACCACCCTTAGCAACTTTATTTTTTATAAAATAAACTAATTAATGGATCTCTTTGAAATTTTAACCACATATTCAGGGCCAGAATTGTAGTTCTGTGGATTTTTTTTCAAAACAGTTAATACAATACAAAAAAAGTTACATCCAAACAAAAAACCCTCCTTATACATTAAGAGCAGTATGAAGTCTTATCTAAGAGAGCTACCGCTCTCATAGAATTACATCCAAACAAAAACCCTCCTTATACATTAAGAGCAGTATGAAGTCTTATCTAAGAGAGCTACCGCTCTCATAGAATACTAAGAGAGCTACCGCTCTCATAGAATAGGCCATTCCAACCAAAGGGCAATAAGAAGAAACAATCGAATTATTATGAGGCAACTACCTATACGTTAAAAAAGGCCAATATTGGTCACGCTGATATTTCCCAATAAAACAGTGTATAAATGCTAAAATATCGCAGATTGGGGCAATTTTTAAAATTTAGAATTAAACATACTTAAAATTAATTCTTCTTAATAAGAAAAAAAATGATCCTAGATTATAGTGTAAAGTTTCATTTAAGATCGTTCCCAAAACTAACCAACGTATAGTTTTTCTAAATCACGAATAACCGATTTGTTTTTTTCCAAAAACTTATCATGTTATTTCTATGGGAAAAATTCCTTTTTTTCATCAAAAGGTGTGATTAATTTTATGGAAATGAAAACCACCCTTAGCAACTTTATTTTTTATAAAATAGACTAATTAATGGATCTCTTTGAAATTATAACCACATATTGAGGGCCCGAATTGTAGTTCTGTGGAATTTATTCAAAACAATTAATGCAATACAAAAAAAACTACATCCAAACAAAAAACCCTCCTTATACATTAAGAGCAGTATGAAGTCTTATCTAAGAGAGCTACCGCTCTCTCAGAATACTGGCTTCTAATCACCACCATCTTCTGGTCTTTGTCCATCCCTCTTGGACACCAGTCTGTACATTCTGGCTTCTAACACCACCATCAACTGGTCTTCCGTCTATTCCACATAGACACCAATCTGTCTCATTGGCTTCTACTCCATTATTATCGTTTGGTTTTAGGATATACGCGGCGATCAGCTAGGGTTACGAGAAACGTCTAGCCTCCCTAAGGTGGGATCGCCACCAAAGGTTTTCGCAATTGCGCTTTTTCCTTACTATTATAATGGAAACGAATCGTATATATACCCCAAAATTTGAAGAAAGCGGGCAAGAGGGGTACCCTTTACTTTAAACGTCACTATTAGCAAAGTTTGAGATGATAATAGGTATAAATTTATTTTAAACGATTTAACTATTATTAATGTTAATTATTGAAGATTAAAATAATTAAAAATAATTATATTTATTTAAATATTATAGATAATCTTGTTTCTCAACTCAAAATTAATACGGAAAGAGTTAAAAAGTAGTCTATGTTTTTGTCTGTGTGTGTCCGTCCATTGTTACACTAGTGCGTCGCGTTAGCAGTTAGCCTTGTGTTGATGTGTTAAGAAATCATACAGAACCTTAATATTCCCTTTTTCCATAATATAAAGTGAATATGTGGAAGTATTTTTCGTAATTATGATGCATTTAGTACTTTTGTAGCTTTAAAGCTCTGTTTCATTTTGATATTCCTAAGATTTTTTTTAATATTGTTATTTGAAATGGCTGTTTATATATTACTTAAGCTATACTACATCTGTATATAGAATAATCCTTGGTTTAGTGATTTCATGTAGGGCTGGGAGTATCGAAGATTTTTGGTATCGATACCGGTATCGAGTACTGAATATTGTATTCGATACCGGGTATCGGAGAAAAAAATACTCGATACCCAAAGTATCGAGTACTTTTTTTTAAAGCGCCACCTATGATAGATTTTGCGTATTTAATAATAATAAGTTTTGTAATTAGTTTTTTTTTTCGGAAAACCATTGCTGCAATATTTTAACATTTAATTTAAATTTATTTAATCTAATTTTTAAGATGTGATTTTAATTTAGTAGGGGCTATTCACATAAATTTTCTGTTCGCCTTTTAAGTTCGGTACGAAAGCTTGAATCCTTTGGAATATAATAGAATAGATTGTATCACACCTCAGAGTAAAATTTCTGGACATTTGGATCCGTAGATCCGAAGATATGTTCAGTCTTGATACTGAACACATCATTTTGACTTTGGAAAATAATTTTTATAAAACAATATCCACTCTGGAAAGCTAGAATCCCTTTAAGTATAATAAAACACGTCGAAACGCGTCTAAGTTAAATTTCAGGTCATTTGTATCAATAGGACGAAGGAACTGGCCAAAAACATACCTCCTCCTATAGAACTTAATATTAGTTTTCGGTTACTCCGAATTTTCTTCAAAAGTCGCACTTATATATGTAAATCCAATTCTTTGAACGGGATTCTATAGCACGAGCAGCTTGCGTCGTTTTGTGCGCGATCGAATGGGCTATTGTTGAAGAAGCTACGTCTGACGTCAGTCTACTCTAGGGATGGAGTATAGAGACTAAACTATGTCGACGAGGGAAACATTCACGTGTTAAAATATAAAGCAAATGATTGGCCGCAAGTTTCAAAAAGAAACCTTCCTTCGATTCCAGTACTCGATGCTTCGGATTTTTCGAAAGTACTCGATACCAGTATCGGATCCCAAAAACGGTACTCGATACCGGTATCGAAAGACTGAAGTACTCGATACCAAGTTGGCATCGAGTAGTATCGAACAGCCCTAATTTCATGAAGAAAACTAAGACCTAGACTCCGACGGGTATATGAAGTATCATCCGCAATAGGCTTAGTGAAACAAAGAGTAAATAATTGAGGCCTGAGGTGAAGTAAACTTTGGGCTTTGATTTTCGTGTCTGAATTGAAGAGACATCAACGGTTCAGAGTGAGCCGAGAGTTAAATACACTATTAAATAATCGGGTTAAGATTTTATAATAGAAGAAAAGATCATGGTGGCAATTAGAATAGTAAAAGGGCTAATGGTAAACGGATAGTAGCTGCAGACTTTTTATTCTCTTTATGGTGCGCATTGACTATTAGTACGTCTAGCTACGATTTAGCTTTGGTATTATTTAACATTAACATTCATGTTGGCAAACTAAGAATATTGTTGAGGTGAGACGAAACGATAGTGTTTACACTGCAAACCAGTTGTGAATGTAGCTATCAGAATATACGGTAAACAGCTGAAGCGTAGAGTTCATTTCCTGATCTTTTCCCCATTGACTGATTTCCATGTGTCCAAGATTTATCCTTAATGGATGTAAAATGTCGTCTGCTTTACTGTATTATTCGATATGCTTGGAATACTGCTTCAATATTTCGTAAATTTTTTCTTGAAAAAAGAGAAATAATTCCATATCTAGGTAAATAAGTTTGTAGTAGTAGACCTCTTGACTCGGAGAGGTAATATTTTGGTTTTCCCAACTTGTTTAGATAACAAAATTCATAAATTGTTTGAAAAAATTCATAAATTGTTTGGAAAAATTTATAATTGGTTTTGAAAATATTATAAATTGTTTGAAAAAATTTATAAATTGTTTGAAAAGATAGTTATGACGCGTTCGGCGCCTCACAGTCCTGGATAAGCTTCAAAATTTTAAATTTCCCGCTTAAGTAACGAACGGAACACATATATATGCAACCTTTTTAAATTTTTAATATGAACATATTTTAATCCAAAAAGAGTTTCGAATGCAAAAGAAATTCAAATATCATCTTATAATGATAGAATTATTCTCTGTTTCGAATATCAAACATTTTCACTATTTTATGCGAAATAAATGCTTAAAAGTCCAGAAAAGCCTATTCCTATTTTGCAGTGAACTCGTTCCTTTTGTTTTATTTAAAAAAATTGATAAAGTACCTCAAACTTCATCTAGGGAAAGATCTTATATTTGAACTCATAACACTAACAAGGGTGTTAAACCATATTCATACTATTTCAGAATTTTACGGTTTACCGAGACGAGACAATCCGAACCGAGGAACAGACGTCATGCTTGGAGATCTAGAAAAATACTGCTTTTAGGAAAATCACCTCTTCAGAAGATTGTACCGCTCTCCGTTGAATTTCTCTCCCAAGTTTTTATGATCATTGCATGGGGACTTTCTTTGTCACTGCTGGTTTTGATTTGCGAAATTATCATTAACGCTATTTACTTGTCGAAGCGGAAGAAGGCAAACTCACGCCTTTTCCAACGTCGATAAAGCTTGCACCAACGTTTCTTTTTAAATATTCTTTTCAGATCCTGGGTCAACGTCATTTAACAATTTATGTACTTCGATAATATTTTGCACACCGAATTTGTCCGCATGCTTTGAGCAAAATATCTTATGAACCTGTCTTTGAATATTCTTTCCTTTTAAATGTCGGTTATATAATTTATCAACATACGTATTTAAACATATATTGTGCAGTAATTTTTTCACTATTCTACCTCCAGTATCCACGTAAACATAATGGTAATGACCTCTAAGTACCTATGTCTGAATTGGATCTATAGAAGAGTACTCTGTTTGCATGCAGCCTACACTCCATTTCACCCAAAACCTGGAATTTAATTATAAGAGACTTATAATTATAGTTTCCTTTAGAGTACATTTATTATTGAATGTGATATGATTAAATAAATACTCCCGATAGGGTCGTTCCGTAATTTTCTATCCCATAATTGTCTATACAATATCGCGTTTCTAATTTGACGGCCCTTGAAACTTGACATGTTGTTAGAGTTATTGCATGTTATCTTAAAAAGCATTTTTAAACTTGTAAGTTAAAAAATCGCCTTGTTTGTCTATCGAAACATGTACAGGCATTAACAACTGGCTCAATGAAGTAATGTGACGCGTGCCACGGTTAGCGCCGCAACTGCTTTATTGTGTCCTGTGACATGTTAAATTTAAAAACTAACTGAAGACTCAGACAAGTTTAGTTCAATACAGTTAGGATTATCCATCTGAGTTTTGCCACAATTAATTTTATCCGTAAATAAAATAAACAATGTTTTTAGACAAATGAAAACAGTATTCACCAATTGAAAATATATTTTCTCACTATTCATAATTACAACAATAAAATATTTAAAAAAGTCTCACCCAAATAAAATATTGTCTTGGACACCCGAGTTATGTAATTGTGATAAATATTTGAAAATATTAGCGTTCATAGTGTTTCACACATATGTTAACAACTAAACATTTAAATATAACATTTTTAAAGGTTCTGCTTTAAACCAATTTAATATATAACTTTTTAATCATCTTTAATAAATCTTCAAATTAAAATAAAGGTATATATTTAACAATATTCGTGTTTATGAAACTGAATATGTTAAGATGGTTAAGATTTTTCTTTAACGTGGATTATCGATTATGTAAAATTAATATTCACCTGTATATTACAAATGTATACTGAAGCACCGATATACTGAAATTACGGCAGTTGTTGCTGGTAAAGTTATAATGAATAAATGAACTCAAAATTTGCAGATATTCAAATGTTTAACACTTGTCACATTTATATAAGATCCGTAATATAGAAAAATTGTTGTAGAAGTTAAATATGACGTAAAAGTTGACAGTTACTAAAGAGCTTTTTTTAACGATAAGAATTGACAGTTTCTAAAGAGCTTGTTTTGACGGTAAGAGTTGACAGTTACTAAAGAGCATGTTTTGACGGTAATAGTTGACAGTTACTAAAGAGCATGTTTTGACGGTAAGAGTTGACAGTTACTAAAGAGCTTGTTTTGACGGTAAGAGTTGACAGTTACAAAGATCTTGTTTTGACGGTAAGAGTTGACAGTTACTAAAGAGCTTGTTTTGACGGTAAGAGTTGACAGTTACAAAGATCTTGTTTTGATGATAAGAGTTGACAGTTACTAAAGAGCTTGTTTTGATGATAAGAGTTGACAGTTACTAGAGAGCTTGTTTTGACGTTATGAATTGACAATTACCATGAGTGAATCATATACTAGCTCCCTTGTTTTGATCAAAAAATAATTGACAAATGAAAATCTTTAAACATATTGTTGTCATAAGCACCTTCCAAAAAGCACAGTTCCAATTTTTTTTCTCAATGTCAAAAAATCAAAATATTTTATCTAAAAAGTGTAAATAATCGATAAACATTGTAATGGGGTTTAATCATTCGTCTAAAAAAGGTTTCTGAATCGGTTCATTCTGATTAGTTTACAGAATTTCTATAATATAAAATCCTTTATTTATAAAACTGAATCATCAGAATATGCCTTAAACAACCGCGCAGTTGGAAACCGCTTAACATAACATTTAACTAGTTGACTAAAAACAAAAGTGAGACAGTAAAATTTGAGTTTTTTTATACTAAGCTAAAACTGGGGTATGAATACCAAATTGAGCAACGGAAGTTATTATAGCCAAAAACAAAAATTCTCTAGTGCCGCAAGAGCCCCTTGTAAGAGATGAGAATAATGTTTTTAAATAGGACGTTGACAGGTCGACTGGTAGAGAGGAACGGAAATTATTCGTCGTTAACATTATACTGGGCCTAGGGAATTCTTTCATCCAACCCGACGCCTCACTTTCTGATGTATTCATCATCCCTTTGTTTTAGTCGTTCATGAATAATTCAAAAGATGCTTGAAATATTTTGAAAATATACAAATAATCATAATTATCACTTTAAGCTATTTCATGACGTTATACTTGTAAAAGTGGGTATTTCATTGCCAATTAAAATGTTAACGTGAAAAACTTATTGATTATGTATAACTGTAATAAAGCTTAGGGGATTTTGATTACATGCTGGATGGAAACATTCGAAATCAACTAATCTAAATACTTTTTCTAACGCGCTGGTGTTATGCACGAATAATACGTTGGGAATATAAGACCCTATTAAAAAACAAAATGAGTAGTCGCAATACCTTTAAGACTCATGCCACTTTTGCTTTAAAGGTACTGTGATGAAGTCAACGGACCGTTTATTTTTTATGTCTGCTGCTCTCTCTATCATTGACGTCATCTTCTGATGTAAAACGCTTCAAAGAGGAATTATTTCGTGGTAGTTTTTATATTCTTACATATTAGTTGGGCTTCTTTTTTTAACTTTTAACTAATTAATTATGACTGGTTCTGCTGATTGTTAATTAAGAATGAAAATAACAAAGACGATGTTCGGGGGCCATATTTGTTTTAGGATTTATTTCAGCCTGCTTTGACTAATTCGTTAGCGACTCCTCGCGATGAGTATTAGAAAACAACTTACCACTTTTTTTTAAGTATGAAGGTTGTGGGGCTACTCACTCCGTTCGTGTCACACTATTATAATTATAGCAGAAGTAAAAAAGTAATAATTTTTAAACAGTTAAAGATAGCGCATCTAGGGGCAATTCACTCGAATTTTCTGTACGCCTGTTTAGTACGGTACGATGTGGCTACAGCCCATCCCTAGGGTCGTAATGTTAAAAAGATTCAACAGTCCACCGAATTCTTTACAGACCCTTTCAATAACGAAACCAAACGAACGGAAGCCGTTACATAGGTTGTGTTCGAAACCCATTTTATAAAGTGGTACTTTAAACATGTCGGGATGTTTGACGGAACAAAATTGAAATAATCCCAGTGAACAATTTATCTACTTTATGTAGTTGCACCAGGAAATGCCTCATTCATTAGAATAAATATTTAGACTGCACCAAAGAAGGTTTCCATCCTGTATACAGAGTTGTATATTGTGTAAATTAAAAATATAGTAAAAGGCAATTTTTGGACTTCAGACATTTAAATTAGACATTTCTGCATGGTTTAGTAGTGTATGTTTGTTAATAGTTAATTAGTGTAATGTTTCTGTGTCTATTGTATATCAGAAATTTACCTTGACAATTGCATAAATAGGTAATCAAGATCACGACTGAAAGTGTCTAGTTAACATTGTAAACTAGGGCTTAAAACACCAATTATCAAAGGCAATCAATGTAATCGAAGCCATTGTCATTAAATTACTTAATCAGAGCATGTTATGGATTTGTTTTAGTTGAAAAATTGTCCAAAGTATTAGCTCGTTTCTTGCTAGCTTAACTTAAAGCGCCAATTTTCGTAGTGTTATTTATGGTCTACATTCTAGATCTAAAAAGTTGTATTCCGATTTGACAAACATCTCAATTAACTTTGGAAAGAACGACACAGCGACGCAAATGAGCGGTTCATTTCCGCATTCACTCGAATAATGTCCAGTGTATCATCTTCACTAATTGGGATTGCGTAAATTTTGCCACCTCACCAACAAAAAAGGTCAGTAGCCCTATCTTGGAACACTTTCTCAAACTCTTTGGAAAGTCAGACTTTTCAGTACCAAATAAGTTACTGAAGTGAACAAGCAGACCAATACATTAGTTTGAACTATTGCCAATCTATTGCTTTCCATTTTCAGACTGCTAAGCGCGTACTTCCTGCAAAATGGGTTTTAGAAAAGGTCGATTTCAGCCCTAACTTGCAACAGTCCGTCCTAAATTGGAATGCCCCCGTCCTTAATTGGAACACCCCTTCCTAATTTGGAACACCCTAATTTGAATAGGAAAAATCTGATTTTTTGTAGCAAATTATAAGCGAACATAATTGAGTCGTGGTGATTTAGCAAACATATGTCATGTAAGAAGATGAATTCAACTGGGAGGACGAATGGGGAGTGGCAAACAGTATGCTTGGGGTTTCCATTTTTTTCTGTTCTGAAGGGGGAAAGGGAAAATATGACAGTTGCTAGTAAGATCTCTACTGCGTAACTCGCCCTCTAACGAGAGTAAAGTCGACTGGCTTTAAGTTTTCCGTTTATAAAAATAAACTTTTGAACTTCATCAATAGATGGCGTGCAATTGTAAAAACTTCTTTGGGAAAACTGCGTCGCAAGTTCCCCTCATTTTTCAAGCTTAGAGGGATGAGAAGCTTCGTTTGAAAAACCTCTGATTTATATAACAAAAGATAAAATTAATTTCTGTGAATTCGAAAATATCAAGCTTTTATTTCTCCGATTTCTGGTTATTTGGCAATAGAGTAATGTCTCTACGATCAGTGTGACGTCACGAGAGGTGGAAGGAAAAGGAGGGATGAAATTTTACTAGTCACCAGCCATCTACCGTTAATAGTGGGAACTATTTTATTTAGCCCTCCTCCATTTTAAAGGCAAATATTTCACAAAAATGGCCCGAAAACGCTGGCGTTGTTGTGTAAATGGTTGCATAAGGAGCAAACGGAATAGAAATTCAAAGCAGTCGGGAGATATAAGTTTTTATAGAGTTCCAAAAGTTGTAGAAAATCAGGGAGTAGAATCCAAGGACCTTTCGACAGATAGACGCGAAAAGTGGATGTTATAGCTAAGGCTTAACGATTTAACACCTTATACAAGAGTGTGTTCAAGGCATTTTTTTCTCAGGTATGTAAATACTTAACCATATCAGTCTAGTAGTATGTAAAAATCGTACATAAGATAATATATTTGGATTTTAGGTTCAACATCTAAACTTTATGATAGAACAAACCCTGACTGGTTACCCAATGATCTTAAAGATGTAGCAAAGTCAAAAGAAGTTCCAGCCACTGTCAAACGTTTCGAGAGGAGGGTAAAACGTTTAAAAAATCAGGAGTTAGTAACCCCTAAAGCCACAAAGCATCAAAGAAATATTCAAAATCCTATGGCTACTTCAACACCTTGTTGTCAGAGCAAAGTCTTAAAATTTGGTAAGAATGAACGATACTGAGTGGATTTGTTCACCAGTGTTTTAGAATCAAACTTAATTTTACTTAAATATAGTTTTTGCAGTGTTTAATTTTATTTGATATGTTTCAGATAATGAATATGCATCGTTAGAAGGCAAAGCAGCTTTAGCTGATTTTGATGAAGCAAATGCAGCCACAAATGATACATTTTCGAGAGCTACATCAACATTAGAGGATTCTGCAACATTATTAGGAGCTATGTTATCTCTAGAAACTTCTAGAAAACACCTAAATGAAATATCTTTTGAAGAAATTTCATCAATTATGCCTTTAAATGAATCTATAACCACATCAGATATGACTGTTGGAAATGAGAGAATAGAGCGCCAGTATACGGTAATTCAAGATGGCGGCCACTCTAGGGGGAGGAGTCGGGTTTTCCCGATCTCTACTTTTCTCAACCAGTTTGTCAATATTTGATTGATTGATTTTGTAAGCTTATAACAAAGGATGCTTTTGTAGGAATAAATTTATAAAGACCATAATATAAAGTAATAAACTATTGCACATTATTGACAATTTTATTCTAATTGTAATAAAACTAATTACGATTAACATATACAAAAATCAAAAAAAATATATTGTATGAAAAACTATACAATTTTACAAATTAAAACTTATTTAAGATATCCGTATGGAGGTGTGAAATAATAGGGGAAAACTCGGACTTTATCGACAACCACCTGATATGTTTTAGTTTAATCTATTATAATTAAAGTGTGATTAGGATGGCGGCGTATTTTGGGACCAATGGGTACTTGGACAGAATTTAGATTTCGTTTACCCTGATGGCATCGAAAGGTGGCGGCCACTGTAAAAGCGGGAGACGGGTTTTCACGTTCTCTCTACTCTTTTCATTGATAACAAAGGATGATTTTGTAGGTTTGTACGTTTATAATGAAGACCATAATATAAAGTAAAAAATTATAAGTGGCAAATTTATAAAACTAATTATAATTAATATATTAAAAATTTTAATGGCAAAAAATCTATACAAATATATATAATTTTACACATTAAAATATACTTGATATGCCCGTAATGCGCGTGATTAGGAAGGCGGCGTATTTGGAGGGGCCAGTTGGCGCTTGTACTGAGTTTATTTCTGGTTTGCCCTGATTGTTTACACCTAGCAGTTTTTTCATGGTATTAAAATTAACCTGATTTTCGGTAGATGAATTAAGTAAAAGCCATTTGATATAAATTTACTCCTCTTTATTTTGCTATAAAAAGCAAAAGATCTAATTTTAAAATGAAATTGATATACTATATACTAATTTCTCCAATCTGCGTAACTTCGGTATAAATTTATATACTATTATCAAGTAACAATACAAGTCAGTTTCACTAAAGAATATCCGAGCCTAGATTGTCACATCTATGTCATAGTGGAGGGGGGGGAGAAGTTAGTATACTCCCGTCACGACAGTATTATCTATGCAGCTAGCTATTTAAGCAGAGTTAACTTCTCAATACAAAGGTAGTTAAATCTGCGTTGTATAAAATTTATTTTGGAGTATAGGCCATTCCTTTTCATTCTCATCTTAAGTAGTACTTGATCTATTCTAAATTAACTTCTTCTCTCTTCCAAAGAAAGTTGATATTAACTATCATTAAATTGAGTGTAAGGAATTAAGCTATTTTTTAATTTAAAATGCTAAGACAAATATTTTTGAGATGTTTGGTTTTGAAATTAAATGTAATAACCAATTAAATTGATCGTTTTCCTATATCTCTTTGATATTCCTTCGTTGACATCGAAGGTTTGTTTGCTGGTTCAGCGTATTTTCCATGGACATCAATGCTGAATTGTATGTTTTTCGTTTTGCAAGCGGCTCTAATAGAGTTTCCCATGCTGAAAAAGTTCCTTTATATTATAGACCTTAAACATTGTTAGGTAGAGAATAAAACCTTGCATTACTTAAAGATCTTCGATCAGTGGCCTCTCTCTCGTTCGCAATCTATGGTACTGGGAAACGTCCTGAAGCAATTATAATGTCTACCCGTTATACGAAGGTATTTACTACCCCCTCCCCGCAATCCAATTTTTTGAGATGTTTACCCCCAATAACCCCCCCATCTGTGACGTATGCAATATCTATGAAAATATTCTTATTTTAATTAAAGAGGACCATTATAAAAAATGTACATTATACAAACTAACAATTACGAAAACTGTTCTCCTCCATGATGGGCCTTCCGACTTTAGCCCACTTACTTGAAATTAATGATATTAAATTCCTTTCTAAATTTATTAATAATAACATTACATTAAGCGACTTACTCGCAAAACTAAACTTTTTAATTCCAAATTCTCTTCGTCATACCACTGGCAAAAACGTGCCAACCCTGAAGCCAGGGATTGTTTTCCATGGCCATCGTTCTCCGCTCTCCGTAGTCAAAACTCAATTCTTCTCCCGCCGCAATGTCCCAAGCCGCTAGGAGAATAAGGTGTGGACGGCCAACCATTGCGCAGACTTTGGTTTTAAGGTTCGGTTGGCATGAATGTGAAATTAGCCGACCCAAACGGTCACTTTCAGCGGTGGCGTCGACGCTAGAAAGAGATGTTGCAAATTACAATGTGTGGTTAAAATAGCAGCAAGGAAAGCATAAAATTAATAGAAGAAATAGATTTTTAATGTCTATATAAAAAACTATACTATAAAGGTGTTAAATAAATAGTTCTAGGTTTATTAATAGAGTCATGGGACGTTACCATGACTTCTTCGCTGTAGTGAAAGGTTTGATCAAGCAAAACTTTCATTATTTTATTTATATTCTCGTTTTTTGCGGCAAGAGATATTTCAGCTGAAGTATTTAGAAAAATTGGCAATTATTCTGTCTTTTGAGGTATAATGAGAGGAAAGTGTTTTCATAGCATCCGAGTTGTGAATAGAACTTTTTATTACACTTGAATAACTTGTTTTTTTAGCTATAGCGCAAGCAAATACTTATACATATTTCAGTTGGGTAGATAAGTAAGAAGATAGTTCTCATTTTGACTCGGTGAGGTAAAATGTTCATTTCTCTAACTTGTTTTTCTTCTACTAGAAGGGTTTAGAAAATCGATCCAATTTGTAATGTATTCGTTTCCTCTACTAGGTAATGTTTTGGAAATCGCTTGAGGATTCCGTGTTTTAAAATGATCATTAGCAAAGTTTTAAATCACAAGTAGAATAACACGAGTTCAGATATGATTCCTTTGTTGACTAATGGATAAATTCATTTACATCATGAATATTGATTGTTCTGTTTTTCACCCCTGCTCAAGTGAGAATACTAGATAAGAAAAACACGAACCCTGAAAATATTCATGAGATGCGAACCAGCTTGAAAGGTGGCAATGTTAGATCGCGTGTTATATAGCACTTTAAAGCTGATTGCTATCTTTCTGACACTTTATATTTTAACGCGTACGTGTAACTACGCAATTCGAGTTTAAGTTGCGAATAGGCATATTAGCAGTCCGTTTTAAATTAAAACTTGTAGAGATAAAACAATATGTCATGTATTATTTTAGTTTTGGGTCTTTTGAATTTAAATGTTTAATGACTAGGTTTCTGAATTCCCTGGGTGATTTAGCCAGTTTGAGTTCGGTTGGCAATCTGTTCCATGCTGTGATGCCATTAAATTTAGTACTTTTGTGACGAAACTTGTTCGCAGATGCCTCTTGGTAAAAGTTATTTGCTTGGCCTCTAGTATGATTGTTCTGGGTGTGCTTAGGGAACCAGTCAGAGATATATTCTGGCAGGATCGAATTTTTGATCTTGTGCATGAAGACTAATAGGTCAAGTTCGTAGTTGAACTGATTATTGTTAATGTTGGCGATTTTACGTGCAATGGTTGCGGATGAACGTTTCTTAGTCTTTGCGATAAACTTGGCACACGCGTTATGTTGGATACTTAATTTCACCAGAGCTCCGGGATTGGCGTTATGGTAGAATATATTACCGTAATCGGTTATTGGTTTTATCAATGCGTTGAATAATAGTCTTAGAGTGTCCGAATCTAAGTGACGTTGTAGTGGCCTTAACAGCCACAGACGGGTGTTGACCTTCTTCCTCGTCTGTTCAATGTGGTGAGCCCAGCTCAGTTTTTCGTCAATCCAGTGACCAATGTATTTGTATTGGTTCACACGGTTTATAGTGTGGTCATATATGCTGGTTATCCCTGCAGCGTGAAGACTTGTTGCCTTGTTAGGGCAAAATATAATGAAATTTGTTTTGGATTTGTTTAAAATTAGTCCATTGGTTCCCAATTTCGATTCTAGTAATTTCAGGTCTTGTTCAGCGTTCATTATCAGGTTGTTTAGGTTTTTGTTCACAGTAATAATGGCATTGTCGTCCGCATATTCGTTAGCCACGGAATGCTGCAGGACTGTGTGGACATCTGCTGTGTAGATATTGAATAATAGAGGGCCCATCACGCTGCCCTGAGGGACACCGTGACGGACTTTTAGAGGTCTGGATCGTTGATTATTATGATATACGACTTGTTCCCTGTCGCTAAGATAAGATGTAAACCACTTGAGCATACTTCCTCCAATGTTCATGTCTTGCATTTTTGCGATCAAAAGCTTATGCTGAACGGTATCGAAAGCTTTTGACATATCAAGGAATGTCGTCAGTACGTATTTGTCTTGGCTTAGGTTATGTAATATCGTTTCCTGGAGGTGGAAAAATCCCGTTGAGGTTGAGTGTCCACGCCGGAAGCCAGATTGGTATTTATACAGATGGTTCTGTTCTTCAAGGAACTCTTAAAGTTGTTCATAGGCGATTTTTTCGCATATCATTGATAAAGTGTTTAAGATTGATATGGGTCTATAGTTCTTAGGATCTTGCGGATCTCCTGTTTTATAAGCCGCAATTATCTTGGCAGATTTCCAATTGTCTGGGAAGATAGCTTTGGATAATGATAGGTTTATTATTTTTGCAATAAATCCTGAGCTAATAGCTGATATGCTTTTAATTAAAGAAGGTGATAGCCCGTCCAGACCGGTGGCTTTGTTAGGTCTTAAACTTTTGAGCATTTTGAAGACGGTGTCTTCTGTGACAGGCTGGAATGCTTCTATTTTTCTATTGTGGGTCGTATTTCTTGAGATTGTGGTAGTTCCGGGAGTTGGTTGGTTTAAGATGCTTTGAGTTGCTAACAGATTGTCCGCTATGTTAACGAAGAAGTTGTTGAGTTCTTCTGCTATGTCACGCGGGGATTCGATAACCTGGTGGTTGATCTTTAGGCTTTGAATATATTGAGCATTTTTGTTGCCCTTAATATATGGTTTTAAGGTCTTCCAGAGATTGGTTCCAGCAGGCCTTTGTCGAAGCTTATCCTTGAAGTAGCTAGTTTTTGCTTTAGCTAGTAAGTTGTTAACGTAATTTCTTTGCGTCCTGTACAGCTCCTGATAATGTGCACCACCTTGTTTACGCTTAGTTTTTAGTTTGTCCCTAATGTGCATTTGATGTTTGATGCTTGAAGTGAGCCATGGTGCCGTAGTCGTAGGGATAAATCTTTTAATTAATGGAGCGTGTTCGTCTAGTTGTTCAACTATTTCCCTTGTCAGAATTTCTACTCCCTGATTTGGCTCGTTGAAGTTGTGGTAACATTTGTTTAAGCGGTTTTGAAGTTCCCAGACAAAGTGGTCAGTGTTCATACGCCTATATTGCCTTATTTCTTTTAGTTCTTTGGTTATTATTGGGCATTTTATCTTCCTGATGACGTAAGTTAAATCATGATCGGAAGCTCCACATGATATTGTCTTAGTTTCGACAATTCTATCGGGGTTGTTGGTATAGACGTGATCGATAAGTGTACTTGTCTCGATTTTTATTCTGGTAGGTGTGGTTATCATTTGCTTGAAGTCATACATAATTTTGCTTAGGGCTTTCGTTTTTTTAGTTAAAGGTTTAGCTATTAGATCGCAATTAGTGTCACCCATGACTATCAATTCTGTCGTTGTTTAAGTTCCAAGTATTACGTCTATCTAGTGAATGGATGGTCCACCTGGCGGTGTTAGTGTATCGATAAAATGGCTGGAATTTTTTTTAGCGAGGGGCCTAGGTAGTACTTGATGGCAGCGAAGATGAAGGTAAACTCGACCGTTCTCTCTTTACAAGAATGAGATCTTGATATAATCCTTAATATTTATAAATATTAATGCAATAACGCAGTGTAATCGTCTCAAATAGTAAAATCTATTATCTGTAAGTGTACTGATACAATTGGCTTTTTGATAAAAGTTCCTATATAGAAACTATTTCAAAGAAACGAAAATTATAGTTATATTTCTCCCTTAATATCACAAAACGTTAAACTTTCTTTTTAGAGTAGAAAACAATTCAGGAATTAAGCAAAAAGTTGCCAATTTTTGTGTCAGAAAATAATAAAATTCATCTTCTTTTGAAACTTAACTTGAAAAATTTAAATTAAATAATAACTTGATATCTTTTCCAGTAGATAATTTGTTTAATATTGATTTTTTAGTTTCATTGGTTTTAAAAAAATTGGTAACGATATTGGTAAATTGACCATCACCAATTTTAATTGTGTAACTAAATAATTTTAATTAAACGGTTCAAAACCTTTAGGAAAAGCGTAGTTTTGAAATGAGTTAAATTCTAATTTTAAATATATGGGCTAGCTAAATTTATCGTAGATAAATAATTTCTAATGTTGTTAATTTCAATAAGGACTGGTACTTCATGGAGTTAATTTTATATGTTTATTTAAAATTTAATATTTAAAACTTTGGGGGCTTTCGGAACTCATGAGTGCATTTTAAAAATTGGCTGAGGAAGGACCGCGGTCCGAAAGCTCCCAAAGTTTTAAATTTTAAATAAACATATAAAATTTACTCCATGAAGTAGCAGTCCATATTGAGATTAACAACATTAGAAATATTAAAATACCATGGATCAGAAATTCAATATCTACGATAAATAATTTATTGTCCTATGATGGGTTAATGTTTGGCGAGAGATTCAAATGTCGATTTGGATTTGGGTTAGAGATATAAGAGAATACGCTTTTAAGCACCCTTTCCAAATGGAACCAACATTAATTTTAACTAATTATTGCAAGTGTTCATATTTTCTTATGATCTAACAAAGTTTACAGTAATGAAAATGCGTCTAATGCCAAAGAGGAAACTAAAGAAAGAATGAGAAGGTTGCGTCTCAATCCCGAATAAAGAGAAAAACAAAGTGCACACACTCGAGAAAGAAGGGCTCAAAAAAGGGTTGCTATCTTTTTCCACTTTCAAATCTCTTATCTCTTTTCGTTAAGTTTGTTTTACTGAGTGAGTTATTGTGTAGGTAATCTTTTAAGCACGGACGGAAATACGATAACTTTGAGACACCTCTAGGAGTCAATATATAATAAATTTATTAGGTGTGCAAAAATGTATGGTGGGCCTCGAACATCTTGTCAGAAATTGTCAACGAAGCCTTAAAAAGAGTGTGTGTTGTTCTTCCACTTTTCCATTTCCAAATTTAATCTGTCCGTCATAAACTACTTGAGTTTTCTTTTTTTCGAAACATCTATGATATATATATATATATCTATAAATAATTATATAATTATATATTATAGTCTACGTCATGGATCCCAGAACTATAATGAAAGTCATAGTGTTAGTGGTAAGTACCCTCAACTAAATTATTAACTTTGAACAGAGTAAAATTGCACTATATTATATTAAAATGTAATTACGTCAATTGTTTGGATAATGCTGATCATAAATAGCTTATTTCGTACCTGTGAGGCAGATTCAACAGAGAAATAAAAATTCCAGAATATAGTAATAGACGAAAACGTGAAAAAAGAAGTGTTAAAAGGAAAAAGTAAATTAAAACCAAATTAAAATTTTTAGTTTTAATGGCTTGATCATTAAAAATCAGTTATTTGAAAAAATTACTCAACATTTATTCAACGAAATATTCATTTCCGAAAAATATTTTATGATACATTTTGAGCATCATTTTAATAACAGTACCATAACGTGTTAGATTGATCTAGTTTACATCTTACATCTCTTTATGAAAATTAACAGTGATGTATATTCTGTCCTCAAAGAGAGAATGAAATGGAATTAAAATCATCTTTAATCGACAACATCCTCAATTTATATGTTAACGTATAGTCAAACGTTAACACGATCACTACCGGAAAAAATGGAAATTTCCAAATTACTAAATTTAACTCACGAAACAAAATGTTTCTGTATTATATATATACATAGTGTGGTCGAGATCAAACTCACACCTTCCATTGTATACAACCCCAAATAGTGCCAAAGGATGACGTCATTATACTAAATTATACAAGTGTAAAACATTGTTTGGAATAAATTATTTATTTCATGCAAGTAACAAGGTACAAAAGGAATACTGGAGAATATGCCGGAATGCAACAAAATGTTTTGAAGCACAGTCCAACGATAAGTCCTAGAACTTAGGCCTCAAATTGCAACCTCTAATCTGTTTGGTAAACATCACACCGTAAATGTTCGATGTGACTACCATTGTGGCGGAGGCACTCTTCAAGACGACTGTCCATGTCTTGCAATACATTTACAAGCACTATGAAGCTGGAAATCCAAGTAAATGTATTCAGTGATTTTCTCATCGAGAAGAAGGATCAGATAATTCGGTTTCAAAGAATGCCCACCCAAATATTTATTTTCCATCGCAATTAATGGTAATGATGTCGCAACCAGTGAAACTTTTGTTGGGTCGAGTAATGTACGTTATGCCGGTTTAACGTACCATCCCAGTGAAATGTAGGCTCGTCAGAGAACAGTACCTTTCTAAAAAAAATGGATCGGCTTGGTTTAGTTCACGCAAAAGTCTAACCGTCTTGGGTAATCCTCGCAAACATCATGTTCAATTTGTCCTGGTGGGACTAGGCTGGAATATTACTAAGACAGGAGAATAACTGCAGTAATTCGATCTTAGCTGCTACGTAACGACGAGCTCTTTTCACAACGGTCTCTTTTCTCGGTTCCTCAGACAACTCGGACCTTCTTCTTCAAAGTTTTTCCCAATGAAACCTTTATTTTTTCCTTATTTAGTCCAAAGTTTAAGGTTAGGGGTGTCTTAATATTGGCCAACCATTATTGCTGTGGTTTTTATACAGCATTTGTGCCTTTTTAATAGCCGTATTGGTACAATTGCATCCTTACAGACTTTGTTTTTCTAATGAGACTGGCAATACCACAACGTTGAGACTAAAAACCAGTATGGTAAATCTTTAGATCTGTCTGGTGACGACATTAGAGGTCCAAACATCTAGCGGTTACGCGGTGTCACGTGTTGATCGTTAAACAATATAATAAACACCATGACCTGCTCAAGCCAGCAATCTTTTTAAACTAAACAATGAGGTATTTCCGGTCCCTTTAGAGATACAGTGTTTGTAGTGCACCTATAAGTAGTAGAATTACAGTAGTTAGTCTCGTTTATAAGCAAAATGCAAACCTATTCGAACCAGAACAAATTGAACACGATGTTTATTTTGGGCGAATGTCGCGGTAACGTCCAACAAGCGGCAGTGCTTTATGCCGAAAGGTTTCCACACCGACGACATCCAGTGCGTGGCACCTTTACCGACATTGTCGTCAACCTTCGTGATTTCGGTGGTGCAAGATCGTGACTCAAAAGCAAGGTTTACTCTAGTAAGGTGTATAAAAAGAAAACTACATATTGTAAAATATATTAAGTTGAAAAAAAAGTTCTTGCAATTAGCACGAGATTTTGTCTCTTATTGATCCGGATAAAATGTAAACGGAAAATTTAAACGTTGTAACTGAAAATCTTCAACTCATGACAATTCTTTTATATTCCCTTTTTAAACAAACTATTAACGGAAAGTATAATTTTATGTAGGAGAAAACCGAACTAAATTGTAAAAATCTCCCACAGAAGCCGATCCTTTATTTTTGAGAAAGGTACTGTTTTCTGACGAGGATAAATTTCACAGGGATGGCACGGTAAATTGGCATAACGTATATTACTGGAAACAAAAAAATTATCACTGTTTACGACATCACTAACATCAAATGCGATGGAAGGTAAATGTTTGGGTGGGCATTCTTATAAACTGAATTACAGGACCCTTCTTCTTCGATTATCGACTGGAAGCGTTTACTCTGACTTCCTGCGTCATGAGTTTAGGGCTTGCAAATGTATTGCAAGACATGGACAGTTGTTTTGAAGTGAGCATCCACCATAATGGTAGACACATCGAATATTTGAGGTGTTTACCAAAGAGATTAGAGGTTGCAATTTGAGGCCTAAGATCTATAAGTAATCGTAGGACTGAACTTTAAAACATTTTGTGGCATTCAGACATATTATCCTTTCTATTCGTACCTTGTCACCCGTTTTCACTTTCCATACAATAAAACATGAATTTCAAACTTTTATTTAAACCCTGTATTATTTAGTATAGTGACGTCATCCGTTGGCATTATTGAGGGCTGTTCACAAAGGAAGGTGTTGATCTGATCTTGACCACACTGTATATAGGGTACATTTAAATTTGACAATCGAGGCTTTTAATTCGAAATCATAATACCTGTTAATGAAGTCGTGCGATCACAAAATATACCTGAAAATAATGTAGCCCATAATTAGGCAACATTGTTCTTGTGAAAAATGCCCGACTATACCAGTTAGGGGGGAATAATTTTTCTTTCGCAACAAGGCAACGTGAACCTCACGTCACCGATGCCCTACTTTCTTCCTCAATGTTTTTTTTTCTCTTTGCCTTTGCCCTTTGTTAATACTTCTAATACTGCTACTAATATATAACTATTAGTTCCAGCAGGAATAGATATCTTCTTCTTGGAATCTTTAAGAGACCATAGACCCCATACTAATAACTGAGTACTCGCCTTTCATTCGCTCTTCACAAGTATAAGAACAAAAAAAATTATTTTAAAATTCCCAAAACCCTTGTTCTACTAGTTCAGAACACACGCAAAGAGAATTTGTTTAAATTAGGGTTTGTCGCTCAGAGGTCACGCGAATCGCGGTGAGGGTCGCTAGCGATGTTAATATCACGTGGCTATTAAGTTTTAAATACATAAAAAATAACACGCACTTTCCAACCCCAAAGATAAGGGATCACGTTGAAAAACTTGGAGTATTTATCAATAATGGCGAGATAACGGTGTGTAAATAAGAAACTAGTTGTAAAGAGATCTATATATAACGCATGAATAATGATAACCACAGTTCCTTATTATTAAATAGCAGAAAGTGTTGCATATTCGGGTGAAACTATTGGGAAGCTAGTATTTGACTCGGTTTGAAGAGGTTTTTCGGTTTCAATACTTGTTGTCTCCCATTTTGGTTTTTCAAGAAATACTTCGACTTCATTACGAAAAAATTATATTTGAGCAAATACGAAGAGAGCCTTTACTATGAATTCCTATTGTATCCGAGAGGCCGGTAATTGTTTCCAGCGTTTTCCAAAACAATGTAAACATAAGAGATAAATTATTGGTATTTTAGGGTTAACATAACGTATTCACCTGTCGTCGATCATATCGACTTGGCAAGTATTGTTTTTCTACATGACACACGATATATTATATTGGTTTAAGGTTTGTTTTGTTTTAGTACGGCGATTTAGCCTCTACACCTTGGATGCATTCTATGGCCATTAATTTTCCGATGCCCCCGAACAAATCCTACACTCACCCATTTGAGCTCTACGAACGAAAAGTTCTGTCAATTTATCGCGACGCTGAATACCAAATATCATTAACCGGACTATTTGAAGTTTTCCATCCTCAGGTATGTCTTTTTGCTATAATTTATTTTCCGGTCAGAGGGTCGATGCGCATGCCTAAATCTCGATCTAGAATTTCAATTAACTATGCGAATACTGAGCTCGAGTCTCGAGTTAGGTATCGAGCCTTTGAAAATGATGAGCCTAGGCTCGAGTAAGACTCGAAGCCAAAGTTCAAGGTGCTTTGAGTAGTCGTGTATTTCTTTGAAGGAAAATTCCTAATCGCAGAGGGTACAGGTATTAGCTAGCCAACTACTTCGAAATTTAGTGGTTTTTGTTAAGGGAAACTAGATGGTAAATCTAGATAACGAAGCCATCGAGATCTTCGCACAATGCCATTGTAGTTCAATTTCCTAAATTTTACGTTCACTCCATTTCAAATGTATTTTCCGTTGTTTTAATTTATTTATTTATTTATTAATATTTTCGTTAATTCAAGATCTCTTCAGCATAAAGATATGATACCTGAAGCTATGACACTTAATATATTTGTCCATCAAAAAAAAAACACCAATTTGAAGTCAAAAGTCCAAAATCGTACTAAAAATGCAGAAATGTTCCCAAATATGAAATTTTACTAATAATTAAATATTAACTTTAGAATAATGTGAAAACGATTATCGATATCAGCGAAGGGGATTTCTACGTGGATATTCTCTAGGTTTTCATTGTATTTTTAATAGTGTACGCAATGTTTATATTTGTAAAGTTGAGAATCACCTAAGTTCCACAAAAATTGAAAATTAAAACGATTTTTCCATGCAGGATGTTTCTTCCTATTTTTTAGTTTTATGACGAATTAGTTAACAGGTAATAAAGTTTAATTATACAAATACTTGAAAAAGAGCTTCTTTGTTTGTATTTTTTCTTGATGCACAATTCGTTGAGAATTTGACAAACTGCGCGTTTTACATCATCAACACCATAGGAAGGTTTCATATTTTGTTTAGATAAGTTTCTCAAGATTCCGTCCACGAATAAAGCAAAGTTTTTATCTGGTTTGCCAGTATGTAGAAAATTAAGTGAAATCTATTTTTATGGTTAACCGTGCTAGGTTCTTTAAATAAATTGAAATATCCCGTAAACATAGAAAAGATTATAATATAAATCGGCATCACTGACATCGAAAATCATAATAATTTTCTGCTAAAGATAAAATTTAGGAAACGTTCCTGAAATTCGACTACATATTGAGTCTATTTTGATGGGCAACTATATTATGTATCATACTCTCGAGTATCAATTCTCTATGCTGAATAGTGTTTGAGCTATCGAAGGATTAAAAAAGGAACGGACAAAGACCTAGAAAAAGGTAGTACATGTATGTTAAGGGCAGAAAAAGTTGAAAATGAATGAGGCTTATGAAAAATGTGAATATTGTCCTTACGGAAATATTTCTGAATTTCTTACTTCTAAACGAGTCTCCTGTACTAAATTAGCCTAGGAAGTAAGCAATTATAATACCTGGTATAGCGTACGTCTCTGCTGGGGTAAGAACTCCTTTTAACTCCGTGGATGAGGGTTATTTTTCCCCCCTTTTCTAATCCTGTTAGAAATCTCGAAGTCTTTCTTCACGGGGCGTGACTTCTTCAGCCCACGAATGCTGGATCTCTAAAGGGACCGGAAAATAGGGTGGATTCCTACATATAGCAAATTTGCTTTATAAAAAAATAGAGAAGGGAACGGGCCCGGTCGTTTTCAAAAGGTTTATGTAGAATTATAAAAAACTGAAATGCCTTGACTGAAGGCTCGGTTTTATAATGGAACGAGGTCCTTTTTCGGTCCCTTTAGAGATCCAACGTTCATTTTCAGCCAATAGCTATTTCTCTCTCAATAGGGAAAATTTTTGCGTGCGTGCCGCACCTAAACCGGAGATCTGAGAAAAGTTATCGCTCTTCTTCAGGATTGCTACACAAGAGAGGGGAGACCCAAACCCCGCTTTTATTTACTTCCTAGGCTAATTTAATGGACTTCTGCCTGTACTAATAACAAAACTGAATTTGTGAATTTGAAACATCAAATATATTAATACAAGGAAGTTCTGTTAATTTTCAAATTCACTTTACGTCTCGAATAAAATATTTTGACTTGTGAAAAAGGTTCGAGTACGCAACATCACATTTACTTAATAAATTGTTACGGCTCGAACTTGCCACGAAACCAAAGTCAAGTCTCACACCCGTGGGCCGCAATAGTTAACATTTTTAAATTTAAATGGCGTATTTTTACTTTATATGTGTGGATTTTCATTGTCTTGTTGAATTACACTCTTTGGAAACTCATCTTTGCGATTGCAAAACAATTCGAGCCGCAACTACCCCGGGCGTTCCTTGGTGTCTCTGATTTTTGGGAGAACAAATGCGAAACTATCAAGAACATTGTATTGGCCATCTATTTTATGGGTTGTTTCATTTTGGTGGAAAACTTTAAAGCCAACCTGTCGACCAAACTGACCGTGGACATTGATCGCAACATAAATAACTTAAACGATATCTTAAAATATCCCGACATGCCCATTTTATTTGAACCTTATGACTTAGAACTCTATCATTTCATTAAGGTAAAATGTCGCTTTTTGTTAAGCGCATTCTTATTTTTTCGGTTCTCTGAACTGGAGAGAAAGTCTGACCACGATAATGGTGACTTTTATACACATTAAATATTACGGAAATAGTTAGGTTCTAGAGGTAGAGAAAATACTCGTGTGTTGATGCAAAACATTTTGTACCTTTGCTCAGCAGAAAGGTATAAAATGTATTGATGTATGCCTTCGACGGTAATGTTGTTTCATGGTGTTTGATAATCTCCCAGCACCCGTTGCATTCCATCAATTTTTGAATTCATTGTTGCACGGTAATTAATTAGCTAAACACCATGAAATTTGGGATTGGCTTAACATTCCCGTTGTAGGCATACTTCTACACATTTCATAACCTTCCGCAGATAAGATACAAAACGTTTTTAGATTGAACTCTGAAGGCTATTGAAATTGTCTTATAGTTTTGAACAAGCTGGTTACTCGGTTTAAAGTCGTACTAAAAATGCTGGATTTTTCTTTGTTATAGGGGAAAATGTTTGGGGGACATATCTCCGTAGCCATATGTTGTGCACCCCATGTTCATTGATATTTTCCACTCAAGTGGGCCCAATAAACAAGCTCCTTCATTATTGATGGACTTTTCAAAAATCTATCGAGGGATGGTCCGTGAAATACGTCACACTCCAAAGGGAGGAGGCAGTTTCTAAATTTCTGATAGGTCCAAGACAAAGGGGTGGAGTTCAACTATGCGTGACGTCACACTTAACTTTAATTTTGTTAAGAAGTCATTAAGAAAACACAATATTTCAAAGTCCACCTTGGAACCAATGTCTACAATTATTTACCAAAATTTATGTTCCATCATGATTGAGTGGGCTATGCTTTAACTCCAGCTGTTATTCGCCAATAATGTTAGCGAGGATGAATCGGATTCCCCTTTCGATTGAAATGGTTCCGTTTCTTTCCCAATTTTTGAAATCTGAATCCCACGCTCGATTAGACTAAGTTGTTCGTGTGATAATGTAGACCCCTATACACTGTTAGAAAAAACCGACATTATTCATAGTCAATATAAAGCAAGTAATTAAGACGTGTCACCATAGATTTACAAATGCTGGAAAATATTAATTACGGACGAGTAATGATATCGTTGCCATGATTATGGCTTGACATCCGCAACATCCGGGGAGCTGGTCACTAAGTATGGTCGTTGTACACGGCGGTACATTGGAAAAAGATTATGCGTAATCTATAAAACCCTGCCCTTGACAGTGCTAAAATTATTACGCGTAATCCGTAGCCGGTGAACAAGAAGTACCAACAAAGTAGCAAGAGGTGGTGACGTTTCAAATGTAGAATGAGTTACGACCTAGAAACTCAAAAGTACGGAGGCGGAAATTTATTGATAGTGGCGCCAGTTTATAAGTAGTATTTCGATATCCGACTTTAAATGCATAAATTCGCGCACCACTCCAATTTTCCATCAACTTTAAACTAGGTAGAAATAATCAAACTAGTCTAAAGTTGATTTTATGATTGATATGTATGACTACAATTCAAACTCTTCTTTTATCAGGGCACTAATGAAAGGTTCTTTGAAGAATACGAGCGAAGATTAGAAAAATTGCACGAAAACAGTGCACTACCCACACTTACCATTTTCAACAAAGGAAAGGCAGTCATTTTGGGCATGATTTCTAATTTGGACGTTATTTGTCATCGGTCGTACACTTTGGGAAAGCCCTTACATTACGGAAAAAACACTTTCTTACCGTCCTTTACATATTTTTTTATGTCAACTAACGCAACCACTTTCATGAAAAACGTCATAAACATAAGGTAATGTATTCTGTTGGTTTAAAAGAGACAATAAGAACCTTTATTTCGTTTGGCTCTCCAAAACCTTTACTTCACTTCAAACTTAAACGAAAACAAAAATTTTTTTGGTTTCTATTGAACCTATAAAGACATAGAACATTTACTGTCATTTTGCATAAGGTAGTCACGATCTAGATAACATAAACTCGAGAAGAAACAAGACTGTGGTTCGCCAGGTTCCCCAAATAGATATAAAAAATATTGTTATCGAACGAAACAAAGCTTAAGTTTTTATTCTGGTTTTATAATACACTAGGCCCCCTAGCTGTTACCTGCGGCGTCGCTCGCGTGTAATAAGAAGATTGGCTTAACATTCCCGTTGTAGGCATACTCCTACACGTTTCATAACCTTCCGCAGATAAGATACAAAACGTTTTTAGATTGAACTTTGAAGGCTATTGAAATTGTCTAATAGTTCTGAACAAGCTGGTTACTCGGTTTAAAGTCGTACTAAAAATGCTGGATTTTTCTTTGTTATAGGGGAAATTGATTGGGGGACATATCTCCGTAGCCATATGTTGTGCACCCCATGTTCATTACACGCGAGCGACGCTGCAGGTAACAGCTAGGGGGCCTAGTGTATTATAAAACCAGAATAAAAACTTAAGCTTTGTTTCGTTCGATAACAATATTTTTTATATCTATTTGGGGCACCTGGCGAACCACAGTCTTGTTTGTTCTCGAGTTTATGTTATCTAGATCGTGACTACCTTATGCAAAATGACAGTAAATGTTCTATGTCTTTATAGGTTCAAAAGAAACAAAAATTATTTTTGTTTTCGTTTAAGTTTGAAGTGAAGTAAAGGTTTTGTGTAGTTTTAAGGATATCCGAATTTCATATTGGGCTTATGAAAATTTTGAGCTAAAGGTTAAACGGACATAAATCAGCCTTTTTAAAAATTTATTTAAAATTGTCAATTAGGTCCTATTTCTGTAATTTTTTAGGGGAGCGCCTCGCGCTTCAATAAACGATTGTAAAAAATTGTATTATGTTAATTATAAAAAGAATACAAACTTTTAATGATTTAATATATTTTTTCTGAAGTATCATTATAAATAAATGTTTGATGGAGCTAAAGTTACGGTCCCCTTTATATATGTTTCACCTTAGTGCAGATTTTGAAAATGTAAAACAGTTTCTTAACAATCTTAACTAAAATGAAGACTGAAGGTATTAATCAAAAATGTCTTGATTAGAATCAAGACCTGAAAAGTATCGATAAGACTGAGGCTATCACTTGACTGAAGGATCAGATATTAATTTTTATTTTAAATTGAAACTTAAATGCATGCTTAAGAAAAAACAACGTTCCATTACCGTTTTCCGTTGAAATAACTTATATTACTGGTAATCAATTTCAAAAATTTACTTAACTCGGCTTTTCGACCACAATTCCATTCCCCGAAAACATTTCATCATTACATTATTTACTTTTCGGAGATAACGCGTCAAATTATCTATAAAACAATAAAAAACTGTAATAGCGGTCTGTTAACAAGCACCATATAACCCTTTCAAGACTAACAGGACCTGAACAAACTAGAGCTTAACCCACTACTAGTACAACCAGGGAGATTTGATATAAACGCGTTGAAATATCATCATGTGCAACCTATGGCACTGAAACTCTCCCTGTGTACCTTGTGATGGATCATCTAAACGCTGAGGATGCTGGGAGGACTTCGGGGCCTGGCGTAGCCCACTCGATCACGCACGCTTAACGACACAAGCTGCAATAGCGCGAACAGCTTTCGCCCGTGATCATGGATCGAGTGGGCTATGATCCAAGGGAATTTTTTCGCTGTTATCTGCTATTTTCACGGACCACTCGTTCACGCCAAATCAATCTTTCACCTCACTTGAATTTTTCATGATTACATAAAGATTTGAACGAACAAAATTGCAGATTACTATTTTCACTACCATCTCCCTCTGCTAACTTGAAGCAAACTTTCCTCTCATTTTGCTGCTCATTACCGGTGTCATTCCCTTGACTTTTAGTTCTTTATAACACTGATCATGACCTGAACTATGAGAAAGAACAATACGACGGTTGACTAAAGTACACTTAATATCACATCATTTTGCAAAACCACGAGTAAAAATCTTACAGTCCCTATTGAATTTGCCGCCATTGGTTTTAGAATTATTAAAATGTTTCACTGCAAAGCGTCCCGGGCACGAATGGGGATGTAACGTCTTTAGTAACCTTTAAAAATGCAAATCCATTCACGTACTCTCTCAAAAGTAATTAATGTAATGATAAAATGTTTCCAGGGAATGGAATCTAAGACCATTAAACACAGATGGACTAGAATGATAAGCTAAAAACCCTATCTTTAAACTTCAGTGCGTATCGTCGCCCCTAGTGGGAGAGTCCCGAAACTTTTCAAAGCATAGATCATGTCACCTTTATTATGTCGTCTGTTCTGTTGAATTTTTATGATTGTACGGTCTAGGTACGGTTAGGTTTTTCCTCTCCGCTTTTTCGCCTTTTATGTTCGTTTTCATATAAGTAACTTAACGATTAGTTTGGGTATTTAAGATGCCAAGCAAAAGGTGTGCTTTCGGAGTTTGTAAAAATGACCAACGTTATTCTGATAAATCCCATATGAAATTTATTAATTTCTACAAAATACCAAACCCCAAATATCAACTTTCTAAAAGTGTACCTAACATAGACTTTCGAGCTTTAACGGGCCTAATGTCGTCTGCTATTTCACGCGTCTGTTTGTTTAATTGGAAATAGTTTCAATATTGGTCGCGGCGTGGCGCTAGAGAGACGCTTCCCACAAGGAACCACCCGCCATATCTCCATTCCAGTCAATCTGTGTTTAATGGTCTTAGATGGAATTGTGGTCGAAAAGCCGAGATAAGTAAATTTTTGAAATTGATAACCAGTAAAATAAGTTATTTCAACAGAAAACGGTAATGGAACGTTGTTTTTTATTAAGCATGCCTTTAAGTTTCAATTAAAAAGAAAAATTAATATCTGATCCTTCAGTCAAGTGATAGCCTCAGTCTTATCGATACTTTTCGGGTCTTGATTCTAATCAAGATATTTTTGATTAATTTAATAATGAATTCAGTTCAAGTGCGGATAAAGATATAATGACGTGGATAATGGATTGAGCTTTACCAGTGCGGAAGAACGTTTTCACCATGTAGGTGGCGCCACGATTTGAGCGCAAACACAGGTATTTAAAAAAGGAGAGAGAAGAGCATGAAGTTGAAAAAATCAAGACCTTTGCTTTAATTTATTGCCTGAAGTACAGATATTCAAATTTTCACTTTCGAAGACAAATTTATAAAATATCAATTATTTGATAAATTTCTCATTTTAGTTACTTCAGTAAAAATAAAATATGAGCATCATTTTAAAAAAAGTAAGAATTTGCAATTTAGTTTCTCTTAAAAATTTACAATTGGGTTGAGAAATTGGCCCTATAAAGAGAATAAAATGGGCAAAAATCGTTAAGAGCTGATAAAATATAAACCGTATGAAACATTAACAAAACGTATACGTCAATTGTAAAGATTTCGAAATTATTGAAAGTAATCGTGTTGTATAGCTCTAACAGATCACGAACAATCAAATTTTTTAGATATTTTCAACACTAACCTCACAATGAAAAAGCCTTTGTTATTTTCCGCTTCGCGATATTTCCAATTTTAAAATGTGAAAATGTAAACTCATCAAGCTAAATTTTTTCAGATATCAGATCATTTGAATCTCCCAAAAGCAAATACTAGTCGATAGTAAAACCTAGTATCCCTTTAGAACTGCTATTGAGAGCAAAATATTTGGATGATAGTGTTGAGAAATATTTTGGGTAAATGAAATTTTGGTGAAATAACTAAGATCAGACTTTTTTCAAATAATTGATGTTTTATAATCAAGTCTTCAAAAGTGAAAATTTGAATATATGTACTACAGGCAATTAATGTTCTACACTTACCTTTTAGACTTTCCCGTCTTTGTTTACAATGACAGTTTTTATAAATATCTGCTTTAAATTAAAATTGTTAAAACCATAGGAGAGAAAGTCTTAGGGCGTTGACGGTCCGTCGCTAATCTAGCTTAATTACCAGCAGTAAGTAATCTAGCTTAATTACCAGCAGTCGTTAATCTAGCTTAATTACCAGCAGTCGGTAATCTAGCTTAATTACCAATAGTCGGTAGTCTAGTTTAATTACCATCAGTCGGTAATCTAGCTTAATTACCAGCAGTCGGTAATCTAGCTTAATTACCAGCAGTCGGTAATCTAGCTTAATTGCCAGGAGTCGGTAATCTAGCTTAATTGCCAGGAGTCGGTAATCTAGCTTAATTACCAGCAGTCGGTAATCTAGCTTAATTTCCAGGAGTCGGTAATCTAGCTTAATTGCCAGGAGTCGGTAATCTAGATTAATTGCCAGGAGTCGGTAATCTAGATTAATTGCCAGGAGTCGGTAATCTAGATTAATTGCCAGGAGTCGGTAATCTCGATTAATTACCAGCAGTCGGTAATCTAGCTTAATTACCAGCAGTCGGTAATCTAGCTTAATTGCCAGCAGTTGGTAGTCTAGCTTAATTACCATTAATCGGTAATCTAGTTTAAATACCTTTACCGATTGAAATTTAGGGAAATCAAAAATTACCGTTCAGCCGGTAATTTTTGGTAATTTATATTTCCCCGTACTTACAATCCATTACTGTAAACAACGTTTAATTGTGAGCACTATCTTGACTGCTTTACACGTATTTGCGGCATTTGCTACCAAGACGGCAGCCGTGGCCTTTCTAATCTGATCTCTTACTAAAAATTTATTAAAAGACTAATTTCTAGCGCAACTTTGTAAGTACTGGCTAGCGAATAGTGCCTATTGAGTCATTTTGGAAGTAAACACAGAAATAATTGATCTTTTAAGTGTTAAATGAAGTTTTAAGGCGTAATAAATATGTTTGGTAACCAAACTTGACGCGGTGAGGCTAGATCTACTTAACACTCACAAGGACGGAATCTGTTTGACCGAAACCTTTCTGAATCACACTCACTTCGTCCCATCGGATATGACTGTTTTTAGAGCAGACCGACTTCAGACAAGTCACAAAGATAAGAGGGGAGGAGGGAGTCTTATCCTAGTGAAGAGAACTCTAAACGTAAAGAGGCGAACTGACCTGGAACTGAGATCAGAATCCGTTTGGATCAAAGTAGCATCCAATAATAAGAACAAAACACTAATCGGAAACCACTACTTCGCGCCACAAATACCTAAGGAAGAATATATGACCTATTTTGAAGAGTTAAGCAAAATGCTGGAAGATTCGGACAGACATATCTTAATGGTTTGGGACTTTAATGTACCTGGAACAGATTGGGACCTTGGGTCGACAAATCACTGCAATTCAGCGGTAAAGCCCAAAGCGGTAAGCTGTACTTCATTTCCTTCTGAGAACAAATCTCTACCAGTATAATTTCATACGCAATATATCCGGAAAGTCCTAGATCTTGTAATGACCAATTGTCCAAGCCTCCAACTTCGTGAAAATGATTCACCATTGACGCTAATTGACAGTTATCACCCTCCGTTGCTGATATCGGTTCAATCAAGTGAAGAATATAAGGGGAGCGGTACTGAAAAACAAACTAGTGATTACAATTTCAAAAAAGGAGACTATATCAGCCTTTATACTTACTTGCGGGATCAATCCTGGGCTCAGATACTGTCAACCAAAATACATTGCAATGGCTGTTGCAAATCTGCACGACACTATTCAGTATGGCATGGAACTGTGCATACCAAAACAATGTCGCAAACCTTCAAGGTATCCTCACTGGTTCTTACAAGAATTACGAAAAACATTAGGCCGAAAACAATATTTCCACAGAAAATTCAAACGAACAAATAATAAGAAAGACATGGAGAAATTCCAGGAAGCACGGAGACAAGCACAAAGATTGTTACGAATCGACAAGGAAAAACGTGGCTGCTCAATTGTAATTGAACTAAAAAACAAACCTCAAAATCTGTGGGGCTATGTGAATAGCAGACTGAAACCTAGGGCTACGTACATCATACGGTTAGCGAGGGAAAACGACGAGACTCTTACCGAACCTGTACAAATTGCAAAATGTTTTAAACGGCACTTTGAGGAAATATGTGGCTCCAAAAGGTCAGAAATTGCTATGGAGGAGAGAAAAACTTTAAATGCAAATATGAGCGGGCACGAGTTACAACCGTTCCTTCAATTGACCGAGGAAGACATCGAAGAAGGCATACAAAAGCTGAAACCTAAAAAAGCCAGTGGTATCGACAATATTCCTGGCTTTGTTGTGAAAGCTTGCGCAGAATCTTTCATAACCCGCTTCGATATATATTTAACGTATCCCTCGAGCAAGGAGTCTTTCCAAAACAATGGAAAACATCTGTCTCTGTCCCAATACACAAAAAGGGTCCGAAAGGAGAAGTGAATAACTATCGATCAATTACAATCATCTCCGTCTTTGCAAAAATCTTTGAGTCAATAATCCATAAATACGTTAGTGGCTGGTTTTTCGCTACATTGGCACGGATTCTGTAAAGGAAGGTCTATTTACACAAACCTGATCGCATTTACCAACTACCTATTACCAAGAGTCAGAAATCAAATGCAAGTAGATTGTATATACATGGATCTCAGTAAGGCCTTCGACCGTATGGACCATGATATATTACTCTTAAAACTATCATGGTACGGAATGGACGGATCAATGCTGAAATGGATTTCTGACTACTTAAAAGACCGGAAAAAGTTCCTCAAGATAAACGAAGTATTCACCAAAATCAGCTACGAAACGACAGTAGGAGTACCTCAAGGCTCCGCCCTAGGACCGCTGTTGTTCGTTATATTTATTAATGACTTACTCTGGACCAATAAAGACGACTGTCTGGCGTACGCCGATGATAGCAAGACTTTCAGCGACATAAGCACTCCAGAAGATTGTCAAAAGCTAAACAACACATTATAAACCTTCAACGACTGGGGAAAGACCAATAAACTTACGCTAAATGCCGATAAAACGTATATAGTAACATTCACCAGGAAAACTAACTATTTTCAGTACCCATACCAAATCGATGGGAAAATTCTGCAAAGAAGCTCAAATATGGTGGATCTAGAGGTCCAAACTGCTATTTGGCCAAAAAATTCAAGCCATCCAATCTCAAAGTCTGAGAAGGTTATACGCTGTATTAAGAATAGCAAAAAACTTAAAATGCTCTAAAGTGTTCCTTCTTCTATACGTCGCCTTAGTTCGTGTTCGTTTGGAGTATGGCTCACTGGTATATGGCGGGAGCAGTGAATATAACATTATGAAATGAAATAGAAGTTTATTGTGCATAATAAAAGTTGGGTCACGACTCACGAGATTATACACATTAATTAAAAATACAGTTACAAAATCAACATTGTGCATAACAGGTAAATAACATAGTGAATTTATCTAAATAGAAAATAGATTTAGCTTGTAAAAATCAGTAAGCATCCCGTAACTTGGTCCGAATTTAATTTTTCACACCAGGTAATTTGTCAGAATAGAGATCAATAAGTGAAGAGAACAAATTGCATTTAGTTTGCATTCTAATGATAGGATTTATACTTTTCCGTGGATTATAAAACAATGTGGGATTTCGCAAGTTTTTTGGAACAGAGAAATGAATGGCACTTAACAGATTTGAGAGGGGAATGATCGTATGTAGCAATTTATATACAAATGTTATATCATTAATAGTTAGACAATCCACAATTTTAGTTAGGTCAAGAATGGACAACAAGAAAGTGTAATTATAGGGGCTTTGGGCACAAAACACCTATGACAATACTCCATGAATTTGCGTTGCACACCCTCCATCTTATTAACTAGGTACTGGCTACAACCACTCCAGGCAACCCATCCGAAAAGCAATCGCGAACGAACAAGGCTTATATACAGTAGACGAAAGTGATGCAGTGATCGTAACTGTCTGCAGAGTTTGAGTGAAACCGCTAAGGTACGCCGACATCTGCTGACAGTCTTCGTCACGTGATTAAAGAATAGTAGCTTAGTGTCAAAAATAACACCCAAGTCTTAAGTTTCAGTTGCAGTGCGAATGGGTGTGGAGTCTATTACATATGAATTCAGTAATGTCCGACAATTTCGCCTAGTAAATGTAACATGTATTGATTTCGAAGGGTTAACCGGAATATTATTATTCTGGCACCAAATAGACAGGGCGTTTATGTCCTCCTGCAATTGAACTCTATGACGGTCGGTTTCGATCACCTTACAAAGTTTGTTGTCATCCGCAAATTGAAGAAGGTTGGAATGACGAATGCGGAATTGTAGGTCGTAGAGGTAAATATTGAAGAGCAAAGGCCCCAAGGAAGATCGCTGGGGAAGCCCGCAACTTTATAAAATTAGAAAGAGTGCAAAGAAAATTCGTGGAGGTGTACTGCAAAAATTTTAAAAATAATCATAAGTACAACTATCTGGAAGTCTTGCAAGATCTAAACCTAATGACAGTGAAAACCAGACTTAAATATATGGAAATCTTATTTCTCTATAATTTAGTCCATAAAAACATAGACAGTAGTGAGCTCTTGAGCAGTATAAATTTTCAAATACCTTGCAAACAAACGAGAAATGCATCACTTTTCTATGAACCGTTCCATAAATATCTGAACCCTATATACAGAATGCAAAATATTTTCAATAATATGAAAGAATCACCGGATATTTTTGAAAATGTTAAGTCTCGTTTTGTTACCAATCTCAAGAAGGCGCTATTGTGAACATTAAGCCTTTTACTTTCTTTTACTCTCATTTAGTTATTTATTTATTTATTTACTTATTTAACTTATGTTAATTTTAATCTTATTTAAGAGGACGCTATTTAAGTCTACAACATTGAAATAAGTCTTTCCCCTTTCGTTGTATTTTATATTTTATCTTTTACCTTGCTCTTAATTTTAATTTTAGTTTTTTTTTCAATTGTTGGTTCACTTGACGTTACATTATAAGTAGAGAGATATAACATATATTTATATAAAACAAATTTAAAACGTGTATGACTATAAAAAGTACAATTTCGTATGTTGTTTTACACGTAGTAAACGCCAATTCAAATTCAAAAAATTCAATATTTTAAGAAATATTATACTGAAGTTTATGATAACTTTATAATAAATGATCTAGCTTAATTATAAGTTTAAAATTAACCGATTGAGGAAGTAACTATAGTTTAATGAAAATTATTCTGTAATTTAATTAAGATAAAGTACTATAGTTCAAATTTCAAATTAACCTAATGAGTAATTACTGTAGTTTAATTACTAGCTCTTGGTTTTATTCTTAATAGTAATGCCAATTTATAACCAGCGAATAAATAAAATCGAAAATTTTAAATTAGCCGGAGTCATCATATAATGAATATAGTAATACTAATTTTAGTCACTAGAAGGCGCGCAAATGTGTAATTTGAACCGGGATCATCTTGTTGGAAGAAGGTACACATGTTTTCTCATAACTCTGGGCTCCGTCTTGCTCTTTCTCGTACAGACTGTTAAAAAAGTCTTTGCGCGTTGCGTTTTTCGCACATATTTTACTATATTTCAAAAACTATTCAAGCTAGCGCTCTGGAATAAAGTGCGTTATAAAAGTTTTGCATTTCTCTTTCATATTTTACCCGTTCCACAGTTGTCCTTTGCATACTTATACCGGAAACCGGAAATGTCAAAATTATCAACTTTGAAAATATTGGATTCTCGAGGATATAAATGCGATTTTCGGATTCCTTGGGGTCGATTCATATTTGAAAAGTGTTCACCAAATTCAATTCGGATGAATAGGTCACGAGTAATCAGCCTTTATTCAAATTCTGGCAAACTTGGTTAGAGTGGCGATAATTCATAATCGAGTATCGAATCTTTGTCGTAATAATGCTTGTTAGATGTTATGATACTTTATGCATATATATATGATTGGTCTTGTGGCGCAATACTTTGAAACAAATCAGACGTTCATTAAAGGGATGGTGAAGTGGAAAATAATGTAATTTTTTTATTGATTCTTTTATTAGAATTTAGACCAATCTACTACGTGAAACATCCAGGAAATAACACCGAACGATTTTTAAACGACAATTAGTTTGAAATTTCATGGATAATTTTAAATAGGGATCTCCGACCAATCGCGTAGCGCCCCGCCTTTTTATCCACAATTTTCTCTTGGCACGCTCCGTGTTGAATCAATTTATCGCGAGATTTGAAAAAATTTGCACGATGTGACAATTGTGGCGCGAGACATGGAGTGTGCCACGAGAATTTTGTTAACGAAAAGGCACGGCGTTACGCGATTGGTCGGAGCTCCTTTTTTGAAATTATTCTTAAAATCTTAACCTAATTTGAATATTAAAATTAATGGGAGGTATTTCCTGAATTTTTCATTATGCATACTGGTAGAAGAATCAATAAAAAAATCACTTTATTTTCCACTTCCCACTCCCTTTAAGAGAAAACTCGCGTCTTTTGAAGAGGAGAAGCGGTTTGAAAATATTGTTATTTGGGCCATGATATCATAATATTTAGAACTCATATTAATTACGTCTAGGTCTTCAGCCCGATTCATTGCAGCCTAGAGAAAATCTCATTCGTGATGGCGTATGCGCTTCACGAGATCCCTTCGAATAGACATATTCGACTATTCCAAATAAGAAACAACTTCAGAGGAGAGGGCTTCTATGCTAGGAATGTTCGCTACGCGATTGAGCTTCGCTAAACGGAGCCTGAGGTTGGCTATAGCCTCCCGCGTTTAGCGCAAATGTGAGGCCAGGGATAGATTTAATTTTAGAAGTTGGAATAGAGAATAGAGTAATCTAGGAACGCGTCAAATTCCCGGACCCCCTTCCACGGAAAGGAGGGGTATGAAAGAAGTGGCGTGTCAAAGCGACAAAGGTAAAAAGGAACAACGTATTTTTTGCCGATCCCGTCAGTAACGTCAGCAAAACTTAGTTTAATTGAGCAATACGAAAATTTAAACTTTTCATCACGCGTTAGAGGGAGGGCTCTATACTGGGCAATGAGTCGGAATGAATTAAACACTAACCTTTCTCGAATCCTGCTTCTAAAATTAAATCTATCTCTATTGAGGCTTAATAATAAAGCCGACCGCGACCAAAGCATGGGCAAAGGCGTATTTCACAACTGACGTTCAAAGCTACCGATGGAAAAGCCTAAAAATTAAATGAAAAAAAAAAATGAATGCCGGTAACAATGATCACAACTGAAAATAACAGCTAACAGCTGAAACGAACCCGAACGGTAAACACTTGAAGTTGGCCTCTCTGCGCTGCTGGTCTGCTACTCCTTTCGTTTATTTTCTATGGCAAAAATACTAACTTTGGGAGGTATTGGGATATTAGGCCATTTGTGTTTTAAGACTTTTATTGTGTAGGAAAGATAACTAGCCTTTTTAAAGAAATTTTGGATAACTATTAATATCATTATTGATAACTAGTTATAGTAAATATTTATAAAATTTGGACGAACATTTTCAAATAACAAGACTTCCTTCGAGTTTCAAATTGAAGAATGCTCGTGTGCTTTATTTAACTATTTTATACAAACAAGACAGTCACTTTCAGCTTGAATTGTTGCTTGATATTTTATTGGACATCCCCTATCCCTTAAAGGGAGGATGAAGAGGACAATAAAGTGATTTTTTTTATCGATTCTTCTTCTAATTATAAGACCATTTTGCATAGTGAAACATCCAGGAAATACCGTCTGCGTTCTTGAACTATCTATTACAAACAAGACTGTTACTTTCAGTTTCAATTGTAGCTTAATATTTTACTTAACCTCCCGTAGCCCTTAAACACATTTTTAATCTTTTATTAAATGACAGACATAAACGCTAAATCGGGTTCAAGTCGGGCCAATCCAAAACGTTAATTCCTTCGTTCTCCAAAAATATTGCAACGAGTCGGGACGTATGGGTTGGACAATTGTCCTGCTGAGCCTGAAACCATACACTAAAACAATGTTTTAAGTTAGTCAAGAATAACTATCAGGTTATTACTATTAATACCGGTCACGACGTGGGCTGGTTACTCATACGGAGAAAAAAATACCAGCGAACAGGGCGCATCTCTATTTTTAATATTACAATGCTTTACCTCCTAATTTCATTAGAGTTTATGTCTGTCTTTTAGAATACGATTAAGAATGTGTTTAATGGGAGGGTGAAATGAAAAATCAAATAATTTTTAATCGATTCTTCTACTAATTATAACACCATTCTGCATAGTGAAACATCCATAAAATATCTCCGAATGGTTTTGAAACTCCAATTAGGTTCATATTTTACGGAATATTTGAAATAATGACCTCCGACCCATCGCGTAACGCCCTGCCTTCGTATTGACAAAATTCTCGGGCCGCTTCATGCCGAATGAAATTTATCGCGAGATTTAATAAAAGTTGCTCGCGATGTGACTATCGTGGCGCGAGATATAGAGCGTGCAACGGAAATTTTGTTAACAGGAAGGCAGGGCGTTAAGCTTTTAGTCAGTGGTGCTTACTTCAAATTATCTTTAAAATCTGAACCTAATTTGAATTTTAAAATCATTCGGAGACTGTATTTCCTGGATGTTTCACTGTGCATATAATGGTCTCATAATAAGAAAAATCGATCAAAAAATCACTTTATTTTTCATCTTCATCCTTCCTTTAACGACTAGGGGATGTCCAATAAAAGCAACAATTGAAACTGAAAGTGACTGTCTTTTTTGTAAAAAATAGTTCAATAAAGCACACGAACATTCTTCAATTTGAAACTCAAAGGAAGTCTTGTTATTTAAATATTTTCGTCCAAATTTTATAAAAAAAGTTCAACTTTTAACTAAATATTAAAATTTATAAAAGTTTCATTAAACAGGGTCGTTTTTTCTTTCCTCCACAATAAAAGTCTTAAAAAGTTAAAACACAAATGGCCTAATATCCCAATACCTCCCAAAGTTAGTATTTTTGCCATAGAAAATAAACAATATGAACTAATTTAATTGTCTTAGTTGTGTAGAAATTGATTTTTAAAGTGTAAAAGAAGTTTTCACTATTGCCCTCACCAAAAAAATATAGACATTGCCCCCATAAATAAAAAACAACTAAACAATTTTTTTCAATCAAAATATTCCAGGAAGTTTTGCATATTCTCTTAGTGTTTCTAAACAGCTAGGGTAATCTATCTGTGTGACAGGTGACGTTTCCTATAAATCAACAGAGGTATAATTTGCAAATATTTTCTGGAAAATTTAAAAAAAAATTTTAGTTTAATAACCATTTCATTGTCATTTTGGTAACCCATGCACAAAATAATGATTATAAAACAGCAGTGTTCTTTAAGTTTAAGCTAATAGTTGCGTGACAAAATTTTAAAAACATAGCCTAAAATTTTATATTTAAATGCACATTTAATAGCCAGAAGTTTTACTTCAACCCCCCCCCCCGCCCCCCCCCCCGCCATTTACACAACTAATATAACCAAGTACAACATTCTTTCGACAAATCATTAATTTCCTATCGTATCAACATGCGCCAACAGAAAGATATTTCATCATAGCCAACACGAGTAATATAAAACACTTAAAATGTACAGTTAAAAAATACGATGACCAATAGAACTTCCCGAACTATCGTTTGAAAAAAAAACCCAACAAGACCTACGACAGACACGACATATCAAGAAATATCCATATTCAATTTCTCTACTGATATTCAGACGCTTTGGATTGTCACGTTCAAAGAGTGAAAGTGACTTTGGATTAAGAACAACAAAGATGTACAAAGAAACAACCTTTGTGTTGGCTTCAACTATACCAATTCCAAAAAATACATCTCAATTCTTCAACTTCGCTACGCAACTCCTTTACGACTTGGCAACCGCTCCACAAACAAAATAGAAGGTCGTAAAAGGATTCGCAAAATAACTTCTTCAAGGAAAGGTTGCCTAATAACGGCTGTATATGAACTGTCGGAAGTTTAGCTCACTTTTGTAAGCCTAGTTTCTGGGCGACAAAGTTTTGAGGGAATAAGGGACTTGTCAGAATGCCTACTCTACAGGAACTGACTATCCCGTGCCCGAGGGTGATGAAACACCCCAAATCCCGCCTCCTTCACCACCCGATTAAACCTCAATTACTTCACTCGTTAATCTTTCATCACCGTGGACTATCAATTCAATTTGCATTGAAACTTCGTAATTCTAACCATCGCAATTCAATTTGCATTGAAACTTCATAATTAAAACCATCGCAATTCAATTTGCATTGAAACTTCATAATTAGAACCATCGCAATTCAATTTGCATTGAAACTTCATAATTAAAACCATCGCAATTCAATTTGCATTGAAATTTCATAATTAAAACCATCGCAATTAAATTTGCATTAAAGCTTCGTAATTAAAATCTTCGCAATTCAACTTGCATTGAAACTTCGTAATTAAATATTAATCAAAAATGTCTTGATTAAAACCAAGACTTAAAAAAGTATCGATAAGACTGAGGTTATCACTTGACTTAAGGTTCAGATCTTAATTTTTCGTTTTAATTGAAACTTAAAGGCATGCTTAAGAAAAAACAACGTTCCATTACCGTTTTCCGTTGAAATAAATTATTTTATTGGTAATCAATTTCAAAAATTTACTTATCTCGGCTTTTCGACCACAATTCCATTCCCCGAAAACATTTTATCATTACATTAATTACTTTTGAGAGATAATGTGCCAAAATAAGCTTTAAAACAATAGAAAACTGTATGAACGGTCTGTTTAGCCATGACCAAAACTTTCAAATCAGTGTTGACAAAGTTAGAAAGTGGATTTTCGCACTTCCATTTTAAAATTTCACTCATTTCCCGCACCCCCTTTTTTACAGTCATATTTATCTGGACTATTTTATCCTACTAAGCTTAATATGGAATATCACTCCGCATGGCTTTGACAATATGTACAAATGCTCCAAAATGCTATAAAACTTAAAAATTCTCAAAATATGCTCTCTTTCTTTTTCAGTGCCAAACTTAAAATCCCCGAATTTATTTCAAAATGTCACTTGAAATTATTAAACAGGACAAAATTTTGGAAAATACACTAATTTTAACTGCACAGTCTGCACTATTAACCCTTTAACAGAAAAATTCCGACATTTGATCGATTTCGGAAAAATATTACCTTTTCCCCACAGAGCCTAACACCAAACCTAAATTTCCCACGATGTGAGTGATTACCCACACATTGGCAACACTGCTTTAAAAAGTTACAACAAGCACCCTTTCGAGACATGTCCAGAACAAATTAGATTAATTAGTGCTTAACCCGCTAATAGTGCGACCACGGAGAATTGATGTAAACTGTAGTTGAAATATCATCATGGGCGACCAGCGGCACTGAATAGTCTCTAACCATTGACAGAAACTAGAGAGAGAAATAGGTGAGTAGCATTAATTACGTCCTGAGCTATGAGAATGAACAGTATGACTGTTGACTGAAGTACACTAGACATTACATCATTTTGCATAAATACGAGTAAAAATCTAACTGTCCCTACTTAATTTTCCGCCATTGTTTTCAACTGTTCCACTGCGAAGCATGCCGGGCACAAATGGGGTAACCTTTTAAAACTCAAAGTCATACACGTACTCTCTCAAAAGTAATTAATGTAATGATAAAATGTTTTGGGGGAATGGAATTGTGCCCGAAAAGCCGAGATAAGTAAATTTTTGAAATTGATTACCAGTAATATAATTTATTTCAACGGAAAACGGTAAATGAACGTTGTTTTTTCTTAAGCATGCCTTTAAGTTTCAATTAAAAAGAAAAATTAATATCTGAACCTTAAGTCAAGTGATAACCTCAGTTTTATCGATACTTTTTTAAGTCTTGATTCTAATCAAGACATTTTTGATTATAATTATATTGCCTTTAAATGATGAAACGGATGCTAGTGTACATAACTGTCAAGAGAAAATAATTAATATTAATTATATGTAATTAAATATTTAAGAAAAACCACTCGCCAGAAAACTTGAGATTGAAATTTAAATCTCGGGTAGAGAACCAATACCCTATTTTACCGTACAGAACCTATTCTTTATGTTTATATATAATATTCCAATAGAGATTTCTTCTACGCTGTCATTACTAGTGCTTATGGTGAAGTAAACAGTCAGTGTTAGAGAATTTGGGCTAGAAGTATATTTTATCATGTATTTTAGTAGTGTTAGTTATAATGAGGACGACGGAGCTAAAAAATCCCTCTAAAGGAATCTGTTAAGTACTTTTCTACTTTTAGGGTACGATAACATACCACCAGAAGCGCTGAAACTCTAAAAGGTTTCATTATATACCATATATTTCCAAAATACTTTTTTCGAAATCATTTAATACCCGCACTGTGAGACAACTAATAGAATACGTTCATGGGTACTAAAAAGGTCGCGGAGGTATTTTGTAGTACCTTCAAAATACCTTTTTTTTAACAGTGTATCTCCGAATGCTAATATGCAAAGCCCTATAAATGGGTAAAAAATTACTTAAAACAGGGAAGTTATCTAGTATAGATTTTTTTTGTTTCCAAATTTTATTACTTTAAAGTCTTAAATTTGCATTAAAAGGAGAAAATCTTAAAAAGAAACTAGTACAGAAAATACAACTCTTTTTCCAATTTAATATTAATGTTAATAAAACTTTGAACAAAAATATAAGACTTTTACAACAAGATGTTAGAAAATTCATTCTATGTTTTTATAACAAGATGTTAGAAAATTCATTCTATGTTTTTAATATGTTACTTGACCCGAAATCACGAAGAATAAATTATAGTTAAAAAAGTATTTTTGAGATTTTCTTCTTGTCGAATGTTATTAAATTTGTATGTTATTAAATTTGGATATTATCACAAGTTTATAACTTATCGTAGATAAGTATGACAATTCGGCGGTTTTACATGCATTTTGGTTAATGAGAGTTTGTCGGAGAACGACCATAATATATTTGGACCACTGACGTCTCACTAAATGTAGCACACTCTATAGTATATTCTTTGTATTGAATTTTGATTCGCCCTAATCAAGTGACGCATGGCCTTCACGAGGGCCCTACGTTTCCTATTTCAACCAATAACGAGGTAGCCGATCTACTTTTGTTAGGTGTGGGGAGTGGGGAAGGCGTAACTGCGCGTAACGATGCTGCTGCTTATCCGAGTTAAGAGTACAGCACGGATTAATTTTCGGGTTATTTTAGTTAGTATTTATACAAATGAGTCAAAACAAGGGTACTCAGCATAATTATTATGCATTAATTTCGAAGAATAATGCAGGATCGCAAACTAAGAAAGTTTCAACTTATAAAGCGTTCGACGATTATGATTGTGTGCAAAGGCTTAACGAGTAAGTAACTTTTGCTTCCCAGATTGTCGTGAAGAAAAATATTAAGTCCTCCCAGTCACAGGTTTGTTTTTAAATAGTAAACATTTAGTAATTATACGATTTTTATATCAAAAGTTTATGAGAACCTATTTAAAATAGACAGTTTGTATTTTGAGTTGCCAATTACAAGAATTCAACGCTAGTTTTGCCAATCAATTTAAGACCTTGGTGTCTTCATTTACCTCATTAACTTGCGCCGAAAGAAAATCTTCGGATCCTGAGCTGGTAAAGTTATTTCCTTAGATTAGGATTGCTTTTATTAAAATGAGCTTGTTTTATTGACAGCGTTTTATCGAAGTTTTTAGAAAGGATGATCATGAGCCTGATTTGTTTTGCGAGGCTGCAAAATATGTGCTTTCTTGGGATGGGTATTTGAAATTTCACGTGGTTTTCAAAGGGCTAGTTCGTGAGGTTTGTGTTCTGAGAGGTGAAGAACTGGATTCAGATGTGGTGTCGCAACTACTGTTTGAGTTTTCTTCGAAAGATTACGTACTTTGTCAGGGGCTTGGAAAAGAATCTATCGAAACTATACCGATACAAGTTAAACCCCCTAAGAAGCTTGTGAAGCATTTATACCCAAAGGAGCATTTAATTTCGTTGGATTGTCCAGTTTGGTTTAAAAAAAACAGGAAACGCTAATGGGCCACATCAAAACGTTTGCACTGCTTGCAAAAATCTTATGACCTACGTGAGACTGTGTCTAAAGGGAAGGATAGAATCCAACAAATCACCCAGCCAGAAAAGAAAAATGAACCCTTCATCCACAATCCCTGAGAAATTCCTATCACCTCAAAGTTTGAATAAGAAGAAGCTTAGACAATGTTTTCGATTTCAAAACCTAAAGGCAAAAAAGTCCAAAATTGAAGCTAAACTTCAGGCGCTTCAAATATCTTTAAAATCAAAGCAACACAAAGAGATGAAACAGATAACATCTACCATAAATAGCCAGTTCTCTACTGCGCTTGATGATGCTTTGGGCTCTGAGACCTTAGAGAATAAAGAGAGACGAAAGCAGCTTAGGGAAATCTGGGAGAAAGACTGTGCTATGCATTTGGAAAAAGAAACAGTAGAAAATGAAGCTGACCAAACTAGAAATGGTACGGTTTTATTTCATAACCATTAGAGTTTAAGCCACCAATAAAAATCGTACATTGGACGCTAACGTCTGAGACGATTTCCAGTGTTCCTCTCAAAAATTTCTTAAGGAAATGAGCGGTCCTAAGGTAACTAATACCCCTGAACTTCTACGCGACGCTGAACGTAGAGATCTAGCCCATCTACAACCAAACGTTCTATTTGACGTAGGATTGCGACATACGATTTTTATCGGTGGCGTAAACTATTGTGTTATCGCTAATCATTTAAAACCAATAAGCCTTTTACTTTGTTCAGCTCCTAGAAATTGTTGGAGCCTAGTAACTTATTCTACAGGGCCGGTAGCAAAATTCACATGCTTTTACCAATTTGTGATTTCCGGTTTCGACAAAACTGTTATAATAATCTTAATTAAATTTAAAAGATCCTCTTGACCAAATTTTTTGAGCTGACATATTTAATTTTTTTAAGGTTACATAAATATTTTTTAGGTTAAATGTTACATATTTTTAATATTTTTTTAAGTATTTAAGAGTTTTTTTAAGAAAAAAAGAAAGAAATAAACATTTTTTATAAGGACGGCCCCTTCTTCCATAAGGTCTTCGCCATTGGCCGTAATAACCCCTCCAATATGGGTCCGGCTGAAAACCACGGCCGCGGCTTCTATTGGGTTCGGCCAACCGTTTCTGTCCCATATGAACCGTCTGTTCAAATAGTTAATTTAAAAATTATATTCCACTAATTTCAAGGAGTTAGTTTTTTTGCGTGAGATTATACCCCTTTGGTCATCCGAAATGATAATGCTTGTCTGCCCATTTCAGTCTCTCTTCAAAATGAATTAAACGCGATTATAGATTTCGAGACGAACTTACATCTTCTGTTCCTTCTATTTTTTCGATAGCTTCAAGGCTTTTTATGGCCTTTTCATGCTCAGCCAATAGCTGCGGACCGAACAGATTAGAGTTTCTTGCCAGGTCGCACTTTCCCATCAATTCTTTGGTCTTTGGAAAGCATGTGTATACATTTTCCCGACGACGCTCTTCGAGCACTTTAATGTGCTCCAAGACGAGAATTTTGTTGCTTCTAGAGCTGTCTTAATTTCGGCCTATATAACGTCAAAAAAATTACGCAGTTTCAGAAGCTGATCGAAAAGATGTAAAGCCCTACAGATTCGAGTGATATGCTCGGCCATACAGGTTGGTCGAATGCAGGGGGAAACCTGAAGCTCACCATTATGGCTGCCAAACCGAAGTAAGAGCTTGGAGGGTTTGACGCCATATCGGAATTGAGGGAACATAGTTGAATCTCATATGAATAAATATTCCGACTAAAAACGAAGACGTTTCGATGTCGCATTTTTTATTATTTATTTGGAGGGATAGCTACAGCGGATTCTGAAAGGGACTGTTACCTCAGAACAAAACACAGACCATGTGCATCGCTTTCATTGACAAAATCGCGACTTTACTCTGAACTAAATGACTAGGAGAAAATCCACTGCTGAGTAATAGCCCATTTAAATACTCTTCTTTATTTTAAATCTCAATTACGTTTCTTCCTCAATCAATATCACGAGCCACTCGGTTTGAAATACCATGACGTCAATAGTGACGGTTTCTACACATCCTCTTTTTAATTCAAGCACTAAGACCCAGAAAATGTCCTCTTAAAGATTCCAAGTATAAGAAATCTATGCATTCCAGCCCCTGGTAATAACCATATTGTTCCAAAGTTGACTGCCAGCCGAAACGTTTTTTTATTATTATTATTATTTAAGGTCCAAAGTGAAGATTTATGTTAATTTAATAGAAAGTTTAAGAAATTGGCCGAAAAGCGTTTACATAAACGTTGAGCGCCCTAAACGTAAGATCTTTGAAATACGGCGTGAGAAAAATCATCCGTTCTTTTAAATTTTAATATTTTAATTAATACAAACTTAACGAATTTGAAGTGCGAAAGCAGTGAAACGCCTAGGGAACTACAAGTTTTAGTACAAGTTTCTCGGTCAATACGTACAAAAACGTGTTGTAGCTTTTACAGTAGATAAGACCAATGAAATACTAAACAATGCGTTCGCGTATTTTAGTCGTTTTCTTATGGTGTAATTCATAAACGTCGGACGAAACGCAATTTAGTACAGGTGCTTTTTGCACACGACGCCCTGCCTTTGCCTGTACTAAATAGCGTTGCGTCCGACGTTTATGAATTACACCTTTTAATCTCTCTTAATGCTTAAACTCAGTACGATCACTTCCGCGATTAATCCACAGAAAAAATCCTGTCCTCAATAGATTAGTGTCGGTGGAGAGGGTAGTAGACTGTTTATCCCTCCCTCTAGGCGCGCTTTTGTAAGAGAGGATACTGTACGCGCCTGGTAGGGGGGATGACACTGAGCTAAGAGAGTAATGTCAGTTCTACGTATGCAAACGTCATACCCTTCTATCTCTTAGCTAAGTGTCATCCCCCCTACCAGGCGCGTACAGTATCCCCACTTACAAAAGCGCGCCTAGAGGGAGGGATACACAGTCTACTCCCCCCTCTACCGACACTACTCTATGGTATGACGTTTGCATAGTAGAACTGACATTACTCGTGACGTCACAAATTGTTAAAATTATTTATATAAAAATGATTCCACATGTTTCGTCATGTTTAGTTAATGCATAATGTAAAATCCCATATGAAAGAAAGTAGTTACCACCAATATATGACCTACACATGTACGCGTATGGGGTATGCGTATGCTAAATCTCTCTAATTTCTTAAATTATAAAATAAAAATAGTTGTAAATCATTACCATATCTTGTAGTTTAGTTGTCTCATTAAGAGTAGTTAGTACCCCGCACAGCACCGTCTCAATCTGGAAATAGATCGCCTCTTTTTGTTTCAATTCTTCCGTACATCTTGTGGAACGTTTAATAAACTCGTCTATGCTGGGCACAAAGGCACATTCCTCGAAATTTACCTGTTTATATAAAATTACAACTGTTAGATTATCCGAATAATCATAGAACCATAAAAAATAGAGTGACATTGAATAATAGCTCCTCGACCTCATGCTTAAATCGAAAAGTGCAGCTATTCTTCAATATAGCGGAAAAGCGAAAGGGAGCTGTAAGGCTGTTTGAGCCCTAGCTCGTCAGGAAAATTTAATTTCAATTATACGGTGCTGTCAGAAGTCTCAGTGTGACGTCACCCATGCTATCAGCCCATTATAGAACTATCTCAGAAGACTTAGTCGTCACCCATGCTATTTGTTCATAGAACCCAAGCCAAATCCAACCCCGTGACGTTTTACCTAGGCACTGACGTCAGAACTGAGATATCTCTATTAAGATAAAACTTTAACAGTCATAGCCGCCCATTACCAATTTTTTTTTGGCGTTTAATGCCAAAAAAAAAATAATTGGTATTATGGGTCTAAACATCCAAAATTATAGGATATTAATAGGTCCAAAAATGATTAATTTATAAGTTCAAACTTATGTTAGTTTTATAAGTTTCAAATTTTTACTGAAAGTATATGCCTCGGGGTTTTTAACCAACGTATTAAAAATAGAGATATTTATAGGTTAAATTTAGAAATTATTGGTTTGTATAGGCCCATTTCGGAATTTTAGGTATTTATTGGTATCTCCCTTAGATAAGACTTAATACTGCCTTTAATGTATAAGGGAGGTTTATGCTAAGGTCTTCCGATAGTTAACTCACCAGTTGGCTCATGTTGTTCTATTTTTTTTAATAATTGCACTGCTTTCCTTTGTCTTTGTTTTCTTTGTTTTTGTTGGTGCGTCAAGAAATAACAACAATGTTGCAACTTGGAGAGCAAATGAGTAATCCCAGTCCCGGATCGTGCGCAACTTTGACGTCGTAGCACGTTGAGATCACGTGGTACGATTTTATCGTTTTTATATTCTTTGGTGAGAGATGGAGAACAAGATTCATGGCTAGGGGCGTGCAGACTATTCGTTACTATTTGGTCGGACCAAAAATTTAGGATAGTTTTATATACATTGAAAATTAGGTAGGAGAGTTTTATATACATTGAAAATTAGGTAGGAGAGTTTTATATAAATTGAAATTTGGTAGAATTTGTAAACGTAACAATATTTGGTCGAATTATTTCGTCATTTTCCTATTCCGACCCGAGAGATAACTCCCAAAAATAGTGCTATTTGGTATTCGACAAATACCTTAAAAAGTAATATTCCAGAGTCGAACTGTCTGCAAAATCTGCTACTACTTCAAATATGATTTCGCATTTAAAATTACACCATAAAGAGGAGCATTCCAAATTTTTGGAAGAAACTCAAAAGTTGGCCCCAGTTACCAACCGTAAGGAACCAAATCTTCACGCTGCAGCATTCTTCCCAACTCACACTAAGTGAAGCAATTGAAAGGAAAAAAACGTTTGATCCTGATCATCCTCGCGCTAAAGAAATTACGAAATTAATTTCAGAGTTTATTGCCACAGATTTTCAACCGTTTTCTGTGGTTGAAAACATCGGCTTTCGGAAGTTGATTTCAAATTTGGAACCACGATATAACTTGCCTTCTCGGCGATATTTTAGAGATGCAGCACATCCACTACTGATGCAAACTGAGGAACAAAAAGTAAGAAACCAACTGGAAGAAATAACCATGATAAGTTGTACTTCCGACTTGTGGACATCAAACGCCAACAATGACGCTTTTATAAGCTTGACGGCACATTTCATCGGTCCTAATTTTGTCAAAAATGATGTAGTGCTGGCGGTGAAAAATGCACCTGGCCAGCACACATCTGCATTCATAAGCGAATTGTTCAACTCAGTTTTTGCACACTGGAACATCACAGATACGAAAATTCACGCTGCTGTAACTGATAATGGTAGTAACATAGTTCGAGCCGGCCGTAAAAGATAGCTCTTTCCACCATCTTCCCTGTATGGCGTATTCCTTACAATTGGTAGTTCAAAAGGGCGTATTAGTTCAAAAGAGTGTTTCTGACCAATTGGCCATAGGCAGAAAGTTAGTCGGCCACTTTAAACACTCGCAACTGGCTTGTAACCGCCTTAAACAAATTCAGTCGGATTTGGGACTGGTACAGCACGCGCTTATTCAAGATGTTCCTACCAGGTGGAACAGCAGTTTTTAAATGCTCGAAGGATGTCTAGAATAAAAAGAGGCGTTGACAACCTACTGCACCGAAAACAAGCTTAAATGTTTCAGTCCATATCAGTGGTCGTTAATCGAAAAAATTCTTAAATTACTGCAACCTTTCGAAGAATTAACAAGAACTGTGTCTCAGAAAAACGTTACCGCTTCTGTGAACATTCCAGCGATATACGCTTTTGCGAAATTTTTGTCAAGTAACGATATCAACTTTAGCAGCGTTCTGACTACGAAATCTGAACTTTTGCAAAAACTCAACGAGCCATTTGTTTCTTTAGAATCTAACAAAATTTGTGTGATTGCTACTACTCTTGATCCGAGGTACAAGGACAAAGTTTTCAGAAGGCAAGAAAATACTACCATTGGCAAAGACTGGTTGAAGCACTTGGTGGAAAACGAGAAAAAACTGATATGGAAGCCCCATTGTCTAAACCTACGCCGGCGAAGATGAAGAAAACTTCCGGTTTATGGAGCTTCTTAGAAGACATCGCTTCAACGACCACAATGTGACTTAGCCCCGTAGCAAACTGTATATAATGAAAAGTAAAAAATAAACATTTTGAATTTGAATTTGATTTGAAATGACCCCGAGCCTCAGAACCCACAAGTTCATGAATTAGCCAAATATTTCAATGAACCTCTCGTTTCAAATAATGTTTGTGTTTTCGAATGGTGGCGTGCGAATAAAGAACGCTTTCCAATTCTGGCCAGCCTCGCTAAAATATATCTGTCGGCACCACCATCCAGTGTTGAAAGCGAAAGTACAACTGGGAAAATACTTACAAAATTAAGAAACCGACTAAACCAAACATTGTGGAAAACCTTGCATTTTTAATGGGAAATGTTAAATTGTGGGAATAAATAAATTTTGTGTTATTTGTTTCAATTAGTATTCATTGAGTACCTTATATCTTGTCAAGTTTCTACCGGAAATATCGGTTTACATTAAGCCGATATTGGCCTATATCGATATGAAAAAGATAGGCCGATATATCGGTAACAGATATATCGGTGCATCAATAATTTCCAGTGAGTCATCAGCTGTTCGATATGTTCCAAGGACAGGTTAGCCCTTCTAGCCCTCTTGTAATTACCAGCCTTTGAAAACATTCTCTCTGTGTTAGCTGATGCCAAAGAGATACCAAAAATACTTTTAAGCCATCTCTGCCAGCGTTGGATATTTTTTGAGGTTCACCTTCCAAAACTCTGAAATTTCGCCTCTTTCTGGAATTCCAGGACCATCAGAGCTTGGAAGGCTTAACAACATTTCATCGAAATAGCTTTCCAATTCTTGTTGGGGCAACTGCTCCACTACTTCCTGTATTTTATTGAGAAACCTTAGAGGTCCTGATTGTTTACGCTGCGATTTTGGTTTTTCCATAGGATTAGTCGTCTTGGCTGACAAATTAAAAACGTCCTTCAAAAAATCTTTTGCCTCTTCTTTTGTAGGTGTTTTGAAGTGAGAATACAAGTTAGCCCAAGCAGGGGCGATGTAGTATTCTGAAAAAAATATTTTAATCAGTAATTTTTTTTAAGTATGCTTGATTGAATATTTATTATATTTAAAGTTTATTAAATTCTGAAATCATGTGTGTACTGTTTTGTGACAGACTGCACACCCCTTGATTTAATACTTGTATGGTGTAGGTCACTGTTTAATGGGAGGATGAAAAGGATACAATTGAATTTTTTTTTTCAATTCTTCCACTGATTGTAAGACCAATCTGTAAAGGGAAACATCCAGAAATAAATTCTTCCAAATGATTAAAACTCAAATTAGTTTCAGATTTCACGGATATTTTGAAAAAAGCACCTTCGACAAATCGCGTAACACAATGCCTTCTTTTTAACAAAATTTGAGTGGTACGCTCTTTACCTCACATGGCAAGAAATTTTAATCAAATCTCGCGCTAAATTTCATTCCACATGGAGCAGGGTTGGCAAAAATCCGGATTTTTCTTGAAAAAGCCACTGGTATGGTTTTTTGCTGGTTTAATCCGGATTTTATTGGATTTATCTGGCTTTTTTTAAACTACTCTCTAGTGCTTAATTTTAGCACTTCTTTTTACATTTAGTGCGCTAGTTGTCTTCTGCTAGGCCGTCTAATTGAGAATTATTTTTATTGTACATAAAAGTTAATAAAACTATAGACATTCCCCTTAGAGATGAGTAGGGCCCCTGATTTAATAGGGATTTTTCAATCCAACCCGATCCATATCGGGTCGGAAAATCCTAGGTCGGGTTGGGTGAGAAAATTACTTAAAATGTTTTGCTGGTCGGGTCGGGTAGGGTTATCATACCGTCTACCCGGGTAGACATTTTTATTATCTTCAATAGGGCTCTCCTCTATTTTTGTGCTCACTGATATTATCAAAGATACGTGCAAGGCTATTTGGAAAGCATTATCTCCCATATATGTCAAGTTACCTTCTTCCGAAGAAGATTGGATAGAAGTAGCCGAAGGGTTTAAAAAACCGTGGGGCTTGCCCAATTGTATTGGTGCAATTGATGGGAAGCACGTAGTGATAGCCAAACCAGCGAACTTTGGATCAATGTTTTACAACTATAAGGGAACGTTCAGCACTGTACTGCTTGCACTTTGTGATGCTCATTATCGTTACTTGATGGGGGATGTTGGTAGCTACGGTTGCCAAAGTGATGGTGGAATCTACTCAACCTCAGAACTTGGAATTTGTATGCAAAACCAACTATTAAATATTCCTGAAAGCAAGATTCTCGCAGGCTCAAACACAAAGTTTCCCTATTTCATCGTAGGGGATGAAGCATTCCCACTGTCATGTGATATTATAAGGCCATATCCTGTCAGATGTGTTTTAGCTAGGACAATTTTTAACCTTCGTCCTAGTGGTGCCAGAATAGTCATTGAAAACACATTTGGTATCATGGCGGTAAGACGGCGCATTTTCTCACGAACTATATATGGGACCCCAGTCAACATTGATGGGTTAGTCAAGGCTCTGTCTGTCTTCACAACTATCTCATGGCAGATGATCATGATAAACCCTCCACTGAAAGAAGGTATGCTCCCGCGAGGTTTGCAGACTATGAAGATGACAACGCGATTTTAAGAAATGGAACATGGAGAGAAAATTTGGAGCCTTGCGTCATTAAAGATTTCTCAGAACGCAAGCCACCAAATAGACACAGCCATTTTGCAGGTATTTAAGAGACACTTTAGCTGCCTATCTTAGTAATGAAGGCACGCTACCAGGGCAAGTAGAGAAAGCTAATAAACAGAAGTTATTATTACTTTTTATACCTTAATGACATCAGTTATGATTACTTGAGACGTTGTAGTAAGGAAACTATAATAATTGTACATAAATATGTGAACTAGTTTGTAAATAATACACAATAGGAAATTGAAATTAACTGTTGTTCTTTTTATTGAGATCTTTAAGATGGGCAATAAATATTTAAACTGATAATTAAGCTTCGTAATACAATTTTTCAATTCCAAACCGCAACTTAACTTGTTCTTTTTTACTGAGGCTCTCGTACCTAAATAGTAGGCTCATGAAGTACAAAGCATTTCCAACATTGTTCATATTTTTGCTCTCCTTCTGCTGCAAATTTTGGTAGCAGCGTCTAAAAATGAGATCATTCTATAATCTACGTCACTAGACTTTTTTGGCAATGGGGTGTTTCGTTGAATCACAGTTTTTAGGAACTACAGTTTCTGTCTTTGATGAGTGAGCATCTCTAGTTGTTTCCAGTAAGATGTTGATTTGAAGGAGCTGTTCATTGGGTTACTTTCTGGTGAAGCTGGATCTTCAGAAATTGTACTTTACAAATTATGCGTTCAGCGTCTTCGTCTGACTCTTTATACAAATCCTGGAGGTTCCTTTTAAATTATAAACATTAATGACAATTGAAACCGGGTGTTGATAAAGTTAACTGACATACATTTCTTCAAAGGAACCTCCACCATTGCCCATGGCGTTTAAAATTGTAGAAGCGTTTTCACTACTCTGGCTAATTTCAGTACCATCGATGTTGGTTATGTTGTTAATTTTAATACGAAATAGTTTAACACAATAAAAATTTGTTTTTAAATTTAAAATAAATGTAGCAGTAGCATATATTACCTTCAAGGCTCTACAGTAGAGCTCAACAATCCATCCAAAACATTATACAGTTTGCCTTTAGGAATTGATACTTCTTTAGATCCTGTTCCGCTGGACGTTTTTCCAAAGTATTCATTTCTCAACCTCAGGTACCGGTCTCTTAGACCTTTCCAGTTCGTAATAACCTCATTTTCTGATAAAGAATTTAAGAAATGTGTATGTATTAGTTATATTGATAAAAAAGTACATTAAATAATAACTTACTTGTTAATTTGAACATTGCGGCGATGGAAGTCATCCTGTTGTCTTTCATAATCACGTCTTTGTAGCTAACGTGTTGTTTATCGTAAAGATAAGGATACTTCCTAATTTGTTCGACTAATATAGTGGGGTTAAGCCTATTACGGATAATTGATTTACCCGAAAGAGTCTAGGCCTTAGCTTTCTTCTTGAAATAAGGTGGGGTGGCGTAGCGGTTAGCGCTTTCGCCTCGCAGCAAGAGGATCCCGGGTTCGATCCCGGACTGTGGCACCGGGTGAAAATCTGGGAACAAATCCTTCTGCGTAGAGTTTGCAAGTTCTCTCCCTGCTTGTTAAAGGAGTTTTCCTCCGCGGTCTAACCCGGTTTCTCCTTTCCATCAAAACTTGCAGAGGTTAACGGTAATAGTTAGTATAGGGCGCTGTCGGTTAGCTGTGGCATAGGGGCTAGCCACCATCCCTCTATGCATTGTAAAGGGACCCTCCTGTAAACAAGCCTAAGGCTTAGTGTGGAAATCCCTTCATAGGCGAAGCTTAGATTATTATTATTATTAATAGTTTTATATTCAATTTCGACATTTAAGTATCACAATTGGCTCTATCAGACTATCACAAATTGACTCTATCAGACTATCACAAAAACTACCAAGTACTAACCAAGGCTTCGAGTGTTGTGTCAAACATAAAATGGCGACTTTTTTTTAAAATAAATCTAAGATGCAATGAATGACGTCAAACCAAGAAACCATATGATTGGTCGGTTAGTACGTATGAAAAAACCGCATGGGAAGAAAAAACGGAAAATAGAAATAGAACCTTCGACGGCAAAACGCGTATTTCGCAAAAAAATAATAATTTTTTGACATTTACTCGAAATTTTGCGAAAAACGCACGAAACCGCCCAGTGAAAACCGAGTATTAGTATATGTGCTGTCAGGAGTTTAGCTAGCTTCTGGGCGACAAAGTTTTGAGGGAATAAGGGACTTGTCAGCATGCCTACCCTACAGGAACTGACTACCCCGCGTCCGCGGGTGGTGAAATACCCCAAATCCCCACTCCTTCACCACTCGATTAAACCTCAAGTACTTCACTCGTCCCTCACCGTGGACTTTCAATTCACTTTGCATTGAAACTTCGTAATTAAAACCATCGCAAAGAACGTTTGACAAAGAAAACAAGCTCCATGAAATCGGAAATTAAAATCCCAATTAATGACATTCACTCGTCAACCACTAACGCTATCATGCAATAATAATGAATAAGAAAAAGGTTTATGAAATAACTCTCATGTTCTGCATCAACTAATCAGTACGCTTTAGAAAAGCAGGTATAAATATTTTACCGGGCGGTGATTCTTGAAACGTCTTCTGTAAAAGTTGACCTTAACTAATATTTTCACAATATACGATTTACTTGCATTAAATAACGTAATTTTCTAGTTTAACCTTGGCTGTGATTTTTCCTTGGTAAATCCTAGAAAAGATATTTATATATGTACGGCGCTATATTTTGTCAAAGTACGATAAAACAATCACCAATTACTTTGTTCATTGTCACATTCAAAATATTCGAACATGTTTTTACAACATCGGCGTTGAAATACGCTACAAAACCAGCTTAATTTGAGATTTCTAGTTATTAGTATATTTCCTATTACCAAATGTGGATGAGAGGGAAAGTATGGCAAAGGCCATATAGAATAGACTGTGTTAAAAAACGCGGACATCAAAGTTTCGCCAATAACTATTTTGTTTACTAGTGGCTGATGGACTTGCAAACTCGCGACTGAAAGTAGTTCAGACATTTATGCTCCTTGGTTTAGCCCTAGTCCACTCGATCACGCGCATCACGACGCAGGCTGCTCGCGCTATAGCTAAATTACCGAGATTTGTTTTAAGCGTATCTAGTTTTATGTGCTCTTCTATTGCTTCGATAACCTTACTTAAAGCCATATTGTACCTTCAAATACCTTTTAAACATTACCAGCTACTCTGTCCTGACTACAAACACAAATCGTTCTATCATACACAACAGCAGACGACGGTAACCGCGTAACCGCGAATTAACACAAGACCTATTTTAAGGGAGTGAACAGGCCCTGTATAGCTACGCCATTAAAACGGTCAACTACGGCGAAACTCTGATGACTCGCGACTGTTGGCCATTTTCATACTTTTCCTCTCATCCACTTTTGGTTACACCTTCATCCGCTGTCTAACAACCAATTGTTTCACCCAATGCCAACCGGTATTTAATGGTTTCTAACAACAACACCATGCACTAGTCTTTGGTGTACACCACATATGCCACACGTGAGACATGAGAAACGTCTAGCCTCCTAATGGCAGAGCTTCCACCAAAGGTTCACGCAATTGCGCATTTCTTATCTCTTAGTGTGAATCAATCACCTTATATACCGAAAATTTACTAAAGTTCTGATATAGGTGTTTCCTAGAAGTATAACTTTATAGATAGCTATGTTTAAAATTATTTTAGGAATTAAGTTTCTTAAACCGACCTAACTATAATTATCGAAAAATACTGACAATTAAAATAATTCATATCACTTACATTTATTTAATTATTTCAGACTCCTGTTTAAGATAAACTTCTTTCTTTCGAATGACAAAATTGAGAGTTTATATAGAACGAGTAATGAAGATTGCATCTGAATCGAGACACAACACGCATATCAAAGTTAATATAAAGCGAGTAGGATGATAAGATCTCTTACAAAACGATAACATTTTCTTTTTGCAGAATATTAAATGGAAATATTTTAAATTTTTTTCGGCATTACGATTCTTTTAGTAGTGTGTAGCTATAAAGCTTTGATTATCTCAGACACACAGGTACGTCCAGTGTTATACCTTTCCGTGACGTCATCGTCACTCGGAGAGATTAAAACCTGTGTCAAGGGGAAATTCAAGTGATAATTTTATTAATTACTCTAATTCCAAGACATTCCAGCATATTGAACTCTTATTATTTTCCAATGATTGAAAAATCAAAATAAGTATAAATTCCTTCAAATATTAGAATAAGCTAGTCCTAAGAAATGTTAAATAATTTAGATTTTTAAAATCTTTGGGTTATTTTTAGGATGCTTCAGTATGCAGGTAGAATTAGTAGATTATTTCCCTCTTAGCTAATATCAATAACCTTTCACTTAAAAAAAACACCATATCAGCTAAAATGTGTAAAGTAAAGCCCAAAGGTGTTTATTCGCACCATTCGAACAGATTTATATTAAAAACACTATTTCCGTTTAAAAAAACAATTTAATAAGGGTCAATTAACACCTAAAGGTGTGTTTACGTACCAGCGAATCACAATTTCCTTAAAAAATACCTAAAAAGAGTCAACTAGCACCTTTTTACGGAGAAAACACCATCTCAGTTAAAAAACACTCGAAAAAGAGTGTATAAACACCTCAAGGTATTTCCGAACACCCATGAAACACCTTTTTTTCTAACAGTGTATCTTCAACCCCAACGTGCAACCGTTGCGGCCTGACTCATACCTACAACTCCTGCCCAGCGGAAGGCTCGCAATGCAGATCATGCGGTCGCATGAATCACTGGGCGTCAACTTGTCGCTCAATACGCTCACTGGAAGAAATACCACCAAGTTAGTTTCCAACGCCAGCCGAAACACATTGCCCTACACAACAGGAGTTTTCACCTTATAACGCTTATGACGCAACCTTGGAGCCACTATACCTGAACTCGCTGTCACTCCACACCACAACATCGGATGATCAGCACCAAACGTCGGCAGACACCGTATGGAAAGCTAATGTCCTGGTATACGGAGGAGCCATTATCTTCAAAATAGACACCGGCTCACAAGTTAACGTCATACCCATTGATGCCTTCAACAGCCTACTAGATGCACCACCTCTAATGAAACCAAGACATACCATACGGGCCTATTCTGGTCACACTGTCTCCGTAATAGGAATAGCGTTCCTCCCATGCTCGTCACAAGTCGCATCAAGCTACAGCCAATTCTACCGATGCGACCCCAATTTTGAGTGGGCAGCTCTCCATGGCATTAGGATTAATAGCTAGACTACAAGGCAACATCATTAACCAACCAAAAACAAGCCAACGACAAGGAAGAGCTAACAAACCATCATCGACGATAGCAACGCATACACCTCGTCGCATGACATTGGACTCGTTAGGTACTCCAGGAAGAAAGAGGACACGGATCCATTGACGACCTCAAACCCGAGAGAGATTATAGCAGATTATGACGACGTATTTGACAAGATCGGTAAATTACCCGGCCAGTACGAACTTCGCATAAAACCTCACACAAATTCTACAGTTTGCCCACCAAGACGAATACCAGTATAGCTACGCGACGACGTGTACAAAGAACTGCAGCGTATGATGGAAAATGGCGTAATAGAGGAAGCTAAAGAACCATCTGAATGGGTACATGGTGGTTGTTCGGAAAGATAACCAACAAATGAAGAGAAATCAGGCGGAAAGCAACGACCACACAAGACAGAAGTCTCCAGATGAAACCGGGGCAAATGAGGAACATGAAGAGAAAAGGACCAGAGTCAGAATATGTATCGATCCGAGGAATCTCAATCCGGCGCTACTAAGATCGCAATTCCAAATGCCCACAAGCCAAGAAATATTTGCTGACCTGGCGGGATGAAGACTCTTCACTGTACTCGACGCACAAAGTGCGTTTTGGCAGGTCCAATTGACAAAAACTAGCTCCCAGAAGGTTTCGGTTCAAGAGACTACCATATGGAATTGCAACCGCCTCCCAGCTGTTCCAAGAAGTGATGCAAGACATCTTTGGTGATATACCAAATGTCCGGATATCTACGGACGACTTTATTATCCATGGACCTGATCTGGAAACCCACAACAAGACATTAATAGCTGTACTGAAAAGAGCCAGACAAGTAGGACTGACATTCAGCACAGCCAAGATGCAGCTAGCAATACCACAAATAAAGTACCTCGGGCATATAATCAGCCAGGACGGCGTGAAACCAGACCCAGCCAAAATCAAAGCAATCACGGACCTACCACCACCGACCGACAAAGGCGCCCTAAGACGATTCCTCGGTATGGTGAGCTATCTAGCTAAATTCGTACCTTCTTATTCAGAGCGAACCGCCCAATTACGAAGCCTACTGAAAGCTGACGTTGAATACTACTGGGACGCCAACCTTCAACGCACGTATGATGATGTTAAAGCAGCAATTGCCTCGACACCAGTACTGAAGCTATACGACCCCAAATACCCTGCATAGTGTCAGTAGACGCAAGTCAAAACGGTGTCGGAGCTGTACTCTTACAAGATAGCCAACCAATCGAATACGCCTCAATGACTTTTGATCAAACCCAAGTCCGATATGCTCAGATCGAGAAGGAGCTTCTAGCCGTTCTTTTTGCGTGTGAACGCTTTAATTTTTATATCGCAGCCTCGAACGTCACGGTACAAACTGACCATCGTCCTCTCCTGGCGTCCATTAAGAAGCCGTTAAACATGATGTCCTCCAGACTTCAACGCTTGACGCTTCGCCTAGCTCGTTACGATCCCACATTGATCTATGTTCCAGGCTCGCAGCTGTATGTTGCCGATACTCTATCCAGAGCTACTTTACAAGATTCACGATACGACACCAGCTTCCTGAAAGAGCCTAATGCTACGGTCTACAGTCTCACGACCATGTCGCACACCAGGGAAGAAAAGTTCCGAACAGAAACTGAAAAGGATCAAACTTTGCAAGCTGTCATCCGCTACACCAGTGAAGGCTGGCCGACACACAGGAATAAAATAACTGGTAAGACCGCCCAGCAATACTGGCCAGTACAAGAAGAGTTACACTTCAAAGATAGACTCCTGGAAACTCATCAATATATGAGACGATTCCGGTCACATGCATAGTTGCGTTCGGTTTAAAGATGAGAAAAAAATCGAAATCTTTGGTTTAGAAGAAGATGAAGGAATATTCTATTTATGGATTTTAGGAAATATTAATGCCGGATTTACAATTGCAATTGAAATAATAAGGAATGCGAAGAAGAAACTCAAATTAGTTATAAACTTTTAACAAAATAAGGTTCGAATCATAATCTCGAAATAATATTAGATTTCATTGCAATTTGTTTATATATTTATACGTATATGTATCTTGTGGATATATTTATAAGTAAATGTAATTTATGGATCTATTAATGCGCAATTTGTGTATATATTTATGCGTATATGTACTTTGGGTATATATTTATGCGTATATGTACTTTGTGTATATATTTACATGTATATGTACTCTGTATATATATATATGTATACATGTATATGTACTCTGTGTATATATATATATGTATACATGTATACGATTATGCAATTTCTGAATTTATGCAGATACGAAAATCAGTCATGTTTATTTACGGTCCATTGTTGGTTGAAAGTGATCTGTTGCCAGCATCTTCCACCGGTCGTAGTAGACCGGTATATTGTTTGCATGACACGCGTAACTCGAATACCAAAGTACACTTGACACTTACTCGCAACCGACATATTTCGAATTTTAAATTTGGGGCTACACTTGACATGTGCTCGCAACCGACATATTTCGAATTTTAAATTTGGGGCTTTAGCCGAAAAGATTGGCCACCCTGCTCTTAATTAAACATGGTTCACGTCTTACAAACAGTTAATTTTAGGGTTGTAAATTTTCCGGAAAAATAAAACGCGGAAAATGTTCCGGAAACTTTTCCGCGAAGAGCAAAATTTTCCGCTAATCGGAAAAATATAAAACTATCAATTAAGTGAGCTTTGAGTCAATTTATCAAACTTTTAAAGATTTAAAGCATTCTCCAGTTATTTTGCCATCTTTAGAAGATTTATTAAAGTACCGCCAAATATAGTGGTTGATTTTCCCATATTTTGTGACTTTAAACAGGGTTAACAAACTTAATAACATTAACAACATAACACCTCGTTTCCCTTACAATGACTATCCTTTATGCCTGATAATTTTAGTTTCACTTGGGTCTTTTAACGGTTAGGACTCGAATCTCTAACGCCTTATACCGTCATAAGAGCAAACAGAAACCCTATGCATGCAAGCGATAGCCAATGAGTGAGCTTTTGCTATAGAGAATAGGGGTCACTATACTTTGTGCCCTTGGACAATTTTTGCCCCTCCGAATTCACCGAAAACAAAATAATGAGTGTTTTGAAAAGAAAGGCAATTGAAAATTGTCTGGACATTGATGTGGTGGGACCAGCGTATGATCATTATGTTGAGGAAACTAATGATAGAAACGATTTTCAAATTCACGAGTAAGTAAACAGATTTTTTCAGTTTTCTTGGAGTAAGTACCAAATCTTGCTATTTTTAGAAAATACAGATATGTAGCATATAGGCAGTTCACAAGGATTACCTACAGGAAGTTAGGAAGAAATAGAAGGAAACCAATTCCAAGTTGCGTTGTGGCTAAAATAAGGGAAATATTTCCAAGCGAGGATTATGTTGGGTTTCGTTATCCCAGATTTGAATAATAATAAAATTAAAAACCAATGTAATCAATTGTTTTATTAAACATTTTTTTGGACTATTTTGTAAATCTGCTTTTTCTCTTCACAACAACTTCGTTTTTTCTAACACCGTCAGAATATTTTCCGGCTAGAGTATCAGCGTGACATGCTGGTGCCATTAGTTCACTTTCTGAAGTTACTTTCAAGGCATTTTCGTAGGTTTCATTCAGAAGCTTTACTACGTATTCTGTAAATAATTTGACAGAATTAATGGGATTAGTGACGTTGTAGTAAAACTGAATATTCCAACCAATTTTTAGCATATAAAATCTCAAGTTAGAATGTTATTTACCGTAAGTGTTATCCTCTGAAAGCTTCTTTGCTGTAGGCTCACCCCTTTTAGCTTTAGGAAAAGCTAAAAAAATACTTCCTCGCCATGCTCATTTATAACTTGCTGTTTGTGGCCATTCTCGTTGTAGTGCATTACCGTTAAATAAATTCTATAGGTAGAAAAAATACACCGTTTTATTCTTAAAACGTTCACCCTCGCGTTAATAATAGGGTACATTACCTTGACTTTAGTGAATCTTAGTGAAAATGAACTCTTTTTGTAGAGAAAGAATTCAGGACAGAATGAAATACCTACACTGAATAAGTTTGGTAGTCACTTGAGAGATTTCAATTGCAGCCAACGTGTAGTATGAATTCACAATTTTGCTAATGCTCCAATATAGGTCTGATTCTATGATAATTGGGTTTTTGAGAACTAGGTAGATTTTTTATATCTCCATTTGGCACAATTAAGACTAGTCCCTAATTTTTTTCTTGGCGATACTATGGGAGACATAAAACTAACCTTTGTCAATCCAAACTTTTGTATCTTCTGCGGGTATAGGACCATGGTTGCATTTTGGATAAGTTTTGCTATGACCTTCAAGAATGTTACAAATATGATTTGTTAGGGACGTCCATTTGTCAATCCGTTCTTCTTTAGTTGTCCATGTGTTGGCAATCCAATAAACATGATTTATTATCGCTTGAATCCAAAGTTCAAGGATGCTATTAGATTTCTTCTTTGCAAGAGATGCAAGTTTGGTCTTGATATCTAATCCAAAGAATATTTTTAGCAAAATTGATCGAGAATATTTCATGCATTGATTTGAAATATTACTTTTACAAACATGCCAGTTGTCTAATTCATGTTTTACATTAGGGAGATGGTCTCTCACGTATGCCGTAATACTTGGGTACTTGTCTGTTACGATTTTTTTTATTTCCAAACCAAATAAAAAAACAAATATGCCAATCCACGTATCAAACCCTCAATTTCCATTTGGTTTGAGCTGCTAACTTCTGTAGACTTTTTGAGAATATTTATCAGTAAATTCAATATAAAGTATACCCACTGTTATTGTTGACTTACTTTTAGTAATTCAACGTGCAAAATTTTATGAGATGCAGCTTCCATAAAAGTATAGGTGCCATACTTGGCTGAAAACCCTGGACTGTCAGCTCTACCGTCACCACAGATAACTATTGGCTCGGATAAACAAGCTGCCAGAAGTTTTTCTTGTTCACCAAGCCAAATCTATAGTCATGCATTTTTATTTTTTAGTAAAATATGCGGTGTAAAAACTAATATCTGTTAACTGTTTATGTAACATACCCTTTCAAAAACAGGGTGAAACATTCTTTGGTATTAGAAATACATTCTAGTTGAGCAAATTTTTAGGTTGAATTGTTTCAGGGTTGTTATGAACTTTGTTGGGAGAATTGCAGCGTAAAACATGGAAGCTACTTGCAAGTAATTTCCCCAAAATGTAAGGCCAAATTTAGGTTGACTGTCCCAAATGAAAACACAGCCATCTAAACATTGTGGTTATTTGTAGAGCTGTGCCAGCTACTTTTTTTGTTATTTTTATTATCGGCTGTTTGTGGCAAATATGGCAGATTTTAAATAACATCAACAAATTGTAGGCAAATACTATGTATTTGTCTTCATGATGAGGTACTGGATGCGAGAGAAACTCTTCCTCCCTAAAAGTAATGTAAAATTGATAACATCAGGCTAATCCGAGTATTATCACGATTTACCCTTCAGATTCTGATGCTTCTGTATCCTCATCTCTTGACTAGCTCTGCTACTCTGAGTAGGCTCATACGATGAGTCAAAGTTATCATTTACATCCATTGAAGAGCATGTCTGCTCAGTTTCTTGGGATAAAGTTTGAGAACACATATTTTCTAAACACTGAGCGCTTTCTTGAGAAACTTCTTTCTCCAGTACTGCATCACATTGGACGTATCGAGAAACACCTATTATTTAAGTATTTCTTATTTAAATATTTCTTATGAAAGTGAAGTACAACAGTGTACCTTTTATCCGCGCTTGGATGCCAATGTTTCTACAAGGAATTTTTGCCTGTACAGATACAGTTTTTTTTATGTCCTGCAAAATAGTTTACATTTGCTATTAGAGAATATGCAGCCATTATACCGATCCAAGATGGCGGCCACTCAAGGGGGAGGAGTCGGGTTTTTTCGATCTCCTCTCTTTACCTGTCAATATTTGATTGATTGTATAGGCTTATAACAAAAGATGGTTTTGTAGGAATAAAGACCATAATATAAAGTAAAAAAGTTATTTTATTTTCTTTAAAAGTATAGGTTCTAATATTAAAGATATTTTTTCAATTTTCATTTTAAAATGCATTTGATTTATTCTAAAATAATTCCTTCTATCTTCGTAAGGAAGAAGATAAATTTTAATATTATTTTTAAATCTTACGTAAGTCATTAAGTTTTTCTTTGATATACAAAGCGTTAAGTTGTTTTCTAATGTAGAGTTCCAAAACTAATCTTTCGAGATCTTTAGTTTTGACTTTAAAGGTATGATAAAGTTCTTCCGGGTTTTCTTGAGGTTTTTCCGGTGGATTTTCCTCAGTCTTGACGTTTATATTTTTGGTGTACGTTTCTGTTTCATCAATGGTAAAGGGTATGTTTTTAGTATGCCCACCTCTGATAAAATTACATTTAGGGAAATGTTTTAAATGTTCTTCGTAAGGATTATCGGTCGGTTTCCATGCTAGCAAAATCCCGTTGCATTCGAAGCATTGTACTAGATCATCGGTATGTAATGAATAAAATCCCGCTCTGCTTAAAGCTTTTTTATAGTTTTCATCTTGTGGCCAGGAGTAAAAAGAGTGATATCTTTGCAGCTCGGAGTTCATGATACTGAATGAATATGATGATAGGATTATCTGAGTTATATCCTCCTTAAATTTACTACCCCCCCCCCTTTATTACTTTCCCCCTTCCTTAATATACGAAATAAAAGAAAGCAGTATTAAAAAAGGTGACACATTTATTTTTTAAAAATACAAAAGAGATTACAAAGAGTATTTGTTAACAAAAGGATTAAGTTAATCTTTACGGGCGCGCTTCAACATGTTTGTAACAATGACGTCATTTTTCAAGCAATCTCGTCCAAACTGTCGCATGAATGATTTGTGGCTCTTTCTTTTTGTTCTTTGTATTATATACATAATACAATATAGTCCGCATGTCGAACTTGACAAGTTTTGAAGTCTTCTTTTGTTAAAGGACAATTTTCTTGAATTTCTTTTAACAAATTCTTTAATCGAGGGGAGAAAGTTTCCTAAAGCCAAGGAGTCAAAGTAATAACCCCTTCTGTTTCCATCAAAGTAAACGGATACCCAGTCAATTTTTTCGGGTAATAAATCACTTGGGTAAACACCTAGGAAATGTGGCGTGAATCGTAGAAATCGTGTTATCTGATCGGCGTTCATTATTTGTTTAACAAACGATTGACACGTTTCTATTTTTATCTATTTGTAACAAAGCCTGGAATTCGGCTAATACGATACAACTAAGCGTATTGGCCGTGGGTTTTTCAAAGCCCAATTCTAATCTTAATTGTCCTTGTTTCGTGGGACTCCAATGATCTGAATGACTCGCGTAACCGTCAGGTGTTAAGTCTAAACAGTAAATGGCGTAACCCGAGGCAAAGTCGTCCATAGAGATATTGTTCCCCTTGTCATTGTATTGGCACTTTGACCATCCTTCAAGTCGGCTAGGAATTTGATGATCCGATAATTTTAAATTGCAAACTGTTCCAAGTTTCTAATCCTGTAATATTTTACCCCGTTAAGTCCCTAATTTTAACTGTAAATCAATCTCAATGTAGAAACCTCCGGAACCGAAAAATATTAAGCTGCTGTTAAGAACAATATCAAGCTTATTAAGGATTTTCGTTTAAAGTTCAAGGCTACGACCAAGAAAGGTGTGAAAGGACGGAGTTCAATACTTTTTCCTTTCGTAAAAAGGAAGGTAACCCCTTTCGTATTCTATACAATGGTATGTAAGTTTGCTGTAATACATTCGGTGTACGTAGGATTAGAGATAAAGATCATAATATAAAGTAAATAAGACAAGAATGAAGACTATGTTTTGGTCTGTTCTATTGTAATAGGGTTAGTTAGCGAAGTATTTGGAGGCCAGTGGCTACTTGCATATAGTGCATTTCTGGTTCTTATTGCTTATTATAGATTTTTTACATACAATACAAATTTATATGATTCTCAGTTGACGAATTTAAGTAAAAGCCATTTGATTAAGTGTTTGATTTATTGTATAATAATTTCTTCAATCTTCGTAAAGAAGATAAAAATCTGAATATTTTTTTAAAAATTTTACTTACGGCATTAAGTTTTGCAAGTAATTAAATTTGCTAGTTATACTTACGGCAGGTGTGAAAGGAGGGAGTTTAATACTTTTTCCTTTCGTAAAAGGGAAGGTAACCCCCTTTCGTATTTTTTACAATGGTATGTAAGTTTGCTGTAATACATTCGGTGTACGTAGGATTAGACATAAAGATCATAATATAAAGTAAATAAGACAAGAATGAAGACTATGTTTTGGTCTGTTCTATTGTAATAGGGTAAGTTAGCGAAGTATTTGGAGGCCAGTGGCTACTTGCATATGGTGCATTTCTGGTTCTTATTGCTTATTATAGATTTTTTTACATACAATCCAAATTTATATGATTCTCAGTTGACGAATTTAAGTAGAAAGCAAAAACTTCCGTAATATTTCCCATTCATCTGTCACTTCCTCCTTTCATATCTCTAGGGCTAGGCCCTAATTTAAAGTAAAAGAGCTTTTCATGAATAAAGATTACAATATAAAATAAATTTACTCCTCTATTTTATTTTGCTATAAAAGCAAAAGATCTAATTATAAAATGAAATTGATATAATATAAACTAATTTCTCCAACCTGCGTAACTACGGTATAAATTTAAATACTATTATCAAGTAACAATACAAGTCAGTTTCACTAAAGAATATCTGAGCCTAGATTGTCACATCTATGTCATAGTGGAGGGGGGGAGAAGTTAGTATACTCCCGTCACGACTGTATTATCTATGCAGTTAGCCCTTTAAGCAGAGTTAACTTCTTAATACAAAGGTAATTAAAATTGCGTTGTATAAAATTTATTTTGGAGTATAGGCCATAGTTTACCATTCTTTATGACTCTCATGATAAGTAGTACTTGATTTATTCTAAATTAACTTCTTCTATCTTCAAAAGAAAGTTCGTATTAACTATCATTAAATTTAGTGTAAGGCATTAAGCTATTTTTTAATTTAAACTGCTAAGTCAAATATTTTTGAGATGTGTGGTTTTGAAATTAAAAGTAATTACCAATTCAATTGATCATTTTCCTATATCCCTTTGTTTTTTCTGCGTTGACATCGAAAGGTTTGTTTGCTGGTTCAGCGTATTTTCCATGGACATCAATGCTGAATTGTATGTTTTTCTTTCGGTAAGCGGCTCTTATAGAGTTTCCCATGCTGGAAACGTTCCTTTATATGATAGACCTTACACATTGTAGAACCTTGAGAATAGAACCTTGCATTACTTAAAGATCTTAGATCAGTGGCCTCTCTCTCGCTCGCAGTCCATGGTACTGAGAAAGGTACTGAAGCTATTATAGTATCTACCCGTTATACGAAGGTATTTACTACCCCTTCCCTCTCCGAAAACCAATTTTTTGAGATGTTTACCCCCAATGAACCCCCCATCTGTGACGTATGCAATATCTTTGAAAATATTCTTATTTTAATTAAAGAGGACCATTATAAAAAATGTACATTATACAAACTAACAATTACGAAAACCGTTCTCCTTTATTATGTATGTCAATAAGAAATCCATATTTAAATGCAATAAACTTAACTTTAATTTTTAAAATTTTACACTATTAACATAAAATTTATACTGTCCTCGTTCTGGTATACGAAATCAGCGTATAAAAGGCTCTTTTCCAATGTGCACGGACGATTACGGGCTAACGTGTTTCTTTGGTGGTCATAGAGACAGGTGACACGTGTCTCACCTTCTATATCCATGGCCTTTGGACAATCCACGTCATTCAAATTTATGACTTCTATATTTAAAATATTAAAAAGAAAGAAACATTTTTGATTACCCTTGCAATATATACGGTCTGCGAACCGGGTACCTAACATGAGACAGCGACGAAGATTATGATAAGGCGTTTCTCCTCGTCCAAATTAGATTCCGTGTAAATTTCTGGTGATGCAGTTATTGAGTCGTTGTGTAGACGAAGGAAGCATAGATTGACTATAAGGCGGTAAAAATATCCATGACAATATTCCTGGAATTTTAGTAACAGTAGCACAACTTAGTTCTTTAACTATCAGATCGCCTGCGAGGTTGCATTTTTCATCCTTCCCGTGTAGATACTCAAAGTCAACTACTACTGACTTCATGTTATCTAGAAGATAGTTTCCTAAATGATGATTCTCCAAATGGTTGGAGTGCGGTTTATACACTTTTCAAAGTCCTTTACTCAGTATATTAGCTATAGAATATAAATCACATGACTGAGGGTGGTGGCATGCTGAAAGACGTATGACAATAGCTCTTAAGAGGTCCAATCGTTGCCCTCAAATTAACAGTCGGTATAACAAAATAAGTTTGTTTTCGACAGAAGATTAAAAATGCAGAGACAAGAATCTCCTTTTAATGTCAGGCGGTCAAACATTCTCCACAAAAGGTATATTGACAGATGTCTTAAAAGGGGATGTAAAGATAAATAATGATCCCATGGCTAAATTTATTAGACAGATAATTATAGTTTTGATGAACCTATGTACCTTAAAGCATTAACGTCTAAAGTACCAAGAATGCGTACGAGATCTTAGATAAATCTTCAAACTTTTCTTCGTGATATTGTGTATACTAGTTTTCAGCTCTCGTTTCAAAAACTTTAACATAAGAATCCGCCTACAGTCAAACCATTCAGCAGTGAGAAAAAATGGGCATTTCAACGTTTCTTATTGTATTGTGTATTTTTTTACAATTGTGTATACTAGATTTAGCTAAGGTTTCAAAAACTGACATAAAAATACGACTACAAACAAAGCATACAATAGTGAAAAAATAGATGCTTCAAAGTATGTCGGAAAATGTATAAAAAAAGATTAAGCGGTTAGACGAGATCTTTATGAATTTTCATAATTAACCGATCCACTCTCGACAGAAGCAAAGTCTAGACTAACTTTATACACATAGTTGTTAGCAGCCGACAGTATCTATTGATATAGTTCAGTTCAGTTCGGTTCTCAATATACAAAAATGGTCAAAGACGTTTTTTAAAACATACTCTCCCTCTTTGCCATTTTTCTTATCACATTATACAATTATCGTTAATAAAATTTTTATACAAAATTAAATTAGTACTATTAACGTTTAGTCGGTTATTCTTAAGTATTATGATTTTATCCCTTTAGACCCAGTTTTGTAAGTAACGTTGTGAATGTTTGCTTGTGTAGGGCTTTCGTTAGAATATCTGCTAGATTCTCTTTCGTATTTACATATGATACTCTAAATATTTTCTGTTCAATTATGTCACGTATAAAGTGATATCGTAAGTCTATGTGTTTAGACCTTTGGTTCTCGACGACGTTCTTTGCGAAATGAATAGTGGATTGGTTATCACAATAGAGTCTAGGCGTACTGTCATCTGTTGCACGAAATTGTACTTTGATATCTTCTATAATGGGCATCAACCATAGTACTTCTTTAACGGCTTCTGACATGGCTATGTATTCCGCTTCCATGGTCGATAGTGCAATAGACTTCTGCTTAAACGAGCGCCAAGAGATAGGAGATGTCCCTATGCAACAAATATACCCGCATGTTGAGCGGCGAGTATCTCTATCAGCTCCCCAATCGCTATCGGAGAATATATTCAGTGTTTTGTTGACTGGTTCTTGTCTGTAGTGCAGACCAAAATGTGCAGTCGATATCACATATTGGGTCAAACAACATAAACGTTTCCAATGGCTGATACCCGGGTTTGAATTAAACTGTGAAAGAGTAATAACCGCATACAAGATGTCAGGTCGTGTTTTCTGGGCAATAAAAAGCAACGCTCCAATAAGTGATTCATAAGGGTAGTCCTTCATTCTTGCTTTCTCTGCTTCAGCTTCAGTAGTAGGGCAATCGGCTCGTGTTAGTCCAATGCCAGGTGCCATTGGTAGGCCCACAGGGTCGTCCGTCAGCTTATAAATGCGTTGTAACTCCTTTATATACGTGCTTTGATGTATTTTCACACCCTTTTGTGACCATTCAAATTCCACCCCTAGTAGTTTAGTACTGGGTCCTAAGTTCTTGATATCATACACATTTGATATGGTGTTGTAAACTGCTTCTATTTCAACTTCGGATTTGGCTAGAACGACCAAGTCATCAACGTATACAAGGATAAGTGCTTCGTCTGGTATATAGTAAATGCAATTTGTTCCCAAGATTTTGTTAAAACCTAGCCGTCGAAACATTTTATCCAACTCCAGATACCATTGTCTTCCGCTCTGGGGTAATCCATAAAGAGCCTTTATGATTTTTACACAGGTACTCTTAGATCCGGTATGATAACCTGGAATGTGTTTCATATACACAGGTTGTTCTAATGTACCATACAAATAAGCATTTTTGACGTCGAAGTGTGCATGTGACCAGCCCATATACACAACGAATAGGAGGATGAATAGTCGGATTAATGTAAAATTCACCACAGGAGAGAAGGATTCCTCATAATCTGTGCCTGGTCTTTGATTGAAACCCTGCGCTACCAGTCGGGCTCTGTATCATTTTTGCTTTCCTTCATTATTCTTAATGGCATATACCCAGCGACAGCCGATAACTTTTCCCTTTGGTACCGGAACGGTTTCAATGACATTTCTCTCCCTTAGCATAGCGACTTCCTCATCCATAGCATCTACCCATTTGTCTTTATCAGGTGAGTGTAAGGCTTCATCATACGATTGTGGAACCGCCATTTCCATAAAATGTGCCTCATATGGTATCGCGAGCGCCGAAAAGTCAAATGCTTCGAGGTCAAACTGTTGGTGCGTTTGTTTCATGTACTCTTGTAATTCGTTTCTCGACCTTATTCGCTCACCTTCTGGATCACGGTAATAAACGTCCATTTGTCCTTTCCTTTTCCTTCTCTTCCATTCCCCAACTACTTTCTGCCATCCCTTTGGTAGTCTAGGTTGATCGTCTTCGGAACTACTACTCCTAGGACTGCTTTCCTCTGACGTGGACTGTTCCGTGTTCTCTTGTTCAGTCTCTGTTGAGGTAGCTGATTCTTCTTCTTTTATGGACTTATCCAATGTTTCATCTTGCTCATTAGCCCCTTTTCCTTTACTGCTGCTATTTCCCTCCTGATACCACCGACAGGGCATGATAGTTTCTATGCTCTTATCAAAATGATCCATTCCCAATTGATACTCGTCAAATTGGACATCGTGATTCAATCACTTTCTGTTCTGATGGTAACCATACTCTATATCCTCTTGTTTTGTACGAATATCCCAGCAGTACACCCATCTTGGCTCTATTATTCAACTTGTTTTTTCGTTTGGGTTTCGGCGTGTGAACAAATGCGAGACATCCAATGCGTCGTAAATGTCTCGCGCTAGGAATATTTCCAGTCCAGAGCTCACTTGGTACGTGGTTTTGGAGGCTCTTATGCTTTGATCTGTTCTTCAGGTAGACGGCGCTATGTACTATTTCTGCCCAGAATCGCAATGGTAATTTTCGTTCTTCTAAGATAGTCAATGTGGCATCCATGAGTGTTCTATTTACACGTTCCGCCACACCGTTCATCGGAGGTGAGTAGGCATTCGTATATTCATGTTGGATACCCGAGTTGTCACAATAATCCTGAAAGGCCTTCGAACTGTATTCTCCTCCATTGTCGGTACGAAGACGTTTGACTATAAAACCTACTTGTCTTTCATCATATGTGCGGTACGCCTTGAAACATGTTAAGACCTGGTCTTTTGTGGGAATTGTGAAAAGCCATATGTAACGGCTATAGTCGTCTATAAATGTGACATAATATCGCGCCCCCGATGGGGATTCCACGGGAGCTGGTCCCCACACATCCGAGTGAACCAGTTCCAACGGTCGTTGGCTTCGAATTGCTCCGATGGGTTTATGCGGTTGTTGTGTGCTCTTGACTAGTCTACATGATTTACAGGTCTGCATTGTACCACTTATTGGTGGCAACCCACGTAACATCTCGTGTTTTGACATTTATACAATATCTTGTTCCCCGATATGTCCCAATCTGCTGTGCCATAGCTCATTCCCATTTAGTTCCTGTTTTTCTACGGTATATGATTCGCTCTGTGGTGGACCATCTTGTAAAATCTTTGGGTGCAATGTGTAATGTAATCCATGCAATGCCGCAGTAAACGCTTCTGTCCCATCTGGTTTGTAGGCGATAAAGCGTTGATTCTGGAAAACTCCTTTGTATCCAGCTATATCCAGTAATCTAATAGCGATTAAGTTTTTACTCATTTTCGGGGTATAGATAACATTTTTGAGCACGTAAATGTTTGGTTGGCATTCAGTGCTTAATTGTATCCATATATCGCCTCTCCCTTCCGCTTGAGTAGCTCCTCCTATCGTCACATGTTTCATCTCTGTTGTAAACGTGTGGAACCATTCTCTTTGTGTACAGAAATGGTGGGAGGCACCTGAGTCCAAAATCCAGCCTCCATCTAATTGTACAGTAAAGCATGCTGATGTAAAAAAGGCCCCATAATCAGTCTGTCTGCTTGTTACATATTGTTGTTGCCCTTGTAGTCGAGCATTGCGTTCTTTGCGACACTCTGCACTTTTATGCCCAAACCTGCCACAATTATAACACGCTCCAGGAAATTTTCTCTGTTTAGGCGCATCCCTCTTGTGTTCATTTATCGATGGCGGTTTGGAGTGTACCGCGAAGGCTCCAGTCTGATTCTTTTCCTCTGATTCTTTCATTAATTCTTGTCGTCCATATTCGGCTTCCAGTTGTGCTTTAACATATGCAGATGTAAATGACGCCTTGGGCATTGCGTATAGCTGCGTAACTAGATGTTGATAAGAACTTGGTAATTGATCAATTAATTGATAAGTAAGTTCATCATCGTCAATCGTTTTCCCCGCGTTTTCTAATCTTCGCTTAATATTAGAGACTCGTCCAATAAACTGTGGCATGATCGCCGTAGAACAGCAATGTTGGCTAGTGTTGAAGGTTCATATACTGTTTCCAGTTTTTCCCAAGCCTCCTTGGCATTTGTGATGTTATCAATGACGTCACGAATCGTTGGTGATAAACCCATAGCTATTGTTGAAAACGCCTTGTATTTCATTGCTTTATATCGGCGCATTTCCTCCAGATTCGACTCATCTGGGACTGGTTCTGTACCATCAACGACCTCCCATACACCTCTATCTTGTAGTAAAAGCCGCATACTATATTTCCAATCCTTATAATTCGTTTTACCTTCTAATTTCGCAAACTGTCCAAATGGTATATAACCCTCGGCCATCTCGATTGTCCGTATGTTTCAACCACGCTCTGCTACCATGATATAATAGGTAATAAATAAACAGGTTGTTGTTTGCAAGTTAAGTTATAGTTTAATAAGTTAATTATTATAAATATTACTTCATGATCCACTCTCGACAGAAAACAAGTCTAGACTAACTTTATATCCATAGTTATTAGCAGCCGACAGTATCTATTAATATAGTTCAGTTCAGTTCGGTTCTCAATATACAAAAATGGTCAAAGACATTTTTTATAACAGTTTTATCATGTTTTTAAATTTTTACAATTTTTTTCTATACTTTTTTCATTTCTCTTTGGAGTTTTTTATCCAGGTAAATTCCAATAGCTTAATTGAAACTGAAAACCACGAAAGCTATGTCTATATGTGTGAGGTTTATCATTTGAATGAAGTTTCAGATATTGCAATTGTTTTAGTTATTTTTATCCATTTAATCCTTAATCAATATAAAATTCAATCAACTGATTTTACTGTTAATCGATCCATTCCTTCTAAATTAATTGAAAAAATTAATGAGAGAATTTTACACATGTGTAAAATTCTCTCTGGTTGAACGATACCGCGACCTTCACCCAAAATAAACGTGCTGTCCAATTTTTCCAGGTTAGAATAAGTTGGCATTTTGCTAGGAAACGAGACCAACTACTGTAATTCTACTACTTAGCTACACTGAAAGACCCTGTATATCTAAAGAGACCGGAAGTTCCTCAAAGCGCTCAAAGTTGAGTTTTCAAAGATTGCCAGCTTGAGCAGGTCATGGTGTGTATAGTGGTGAGGGTCGCTTTAACGTTCGACACGTGACACCACGGTATGTTTAGTCCTCCAATGTCCTCACCCTGTAGGTCCAAACAATTACCATCCGGGTTTTCGGATCAGCATTGCCGTATTGCCGGTCCCATTTGAAATACAAGGTCTGTAGTGTTACAATTGTAACAATACGCCTGTTAAAAAGGCACAAATACTGAAAAAAGAAACCATTGTAATAATGGTTGGCCCCCTAACCTTAAACTTTGAACAAAATAAAGAAAACATGAAGGTTTCTTTGGGAATAACTTCGAAGCAGAAATGTCCGAGTTGTCTGTGGAACAGAGAAAAAAGGCCGTAGTGAAAACAAATCGTCGTTTCGTAGCAGTTAGGATCGAATTTAATTAGTCTCGTCTGTTAGCAAAATGCCAGTGTATTCAAACCAGTGCAAATTGAACATGATGTTTACGAGGATTAAGGTACTGTTCTCTGACGAGTCTATTTAGGGATGGTACCTTAAAGGTCCGGTCCCGATTCGCCGCTTTTCATTTCGCCGCCAAACGGGACTCATTTCGCCGACTTATTAAGATGAGATTTTCTAATATACCATATTCATAAAAAACTTTATTTTGACATAAATGTAAAACCAAAGGTAAAATACATTTGTTATAACTAATTCAGGTGCAATGTTTTACAAGATGACTAGCCGCGTCTAGATATTCAATCCAAGTTAAATCTGAATTTTGAAGTCTTAACTTGAGATCGACAAGACGCTTGTCCAGTTGGCTGTAAGTTGGATCACGCCTACGGATAATCCTTCCATTACGAAGAAGTTTCAAATCGCCCACTACCTTGACTTCTTCTTCCTTCAGAACTTCAATTAATTCAAATATATTTGTATTATGCGACCCGCCCTCTTGTTTAGTGCATGATGCCATCCCTCCATATTATTCGTAGTTCGCTTTCCACAGTTCCACCAGAGATTCCATATTGTTCTATCGAACCTAGCATCCAAGTCATCTAGCCAGGTTTCAACGAAGTAGTTCAGAAGAGCATCAACTTTTGAATTGTGAGATGGTTTCGTTTCGTAAATTAATTCCCACACGTTGTCCAGTTCTTCAGGTTTCACAAGAGGCAGCGCTGATAGTCGTCGAACCAATCTCTTGATTTCAGGATCACCAGGAACGATGTTATACTCGGGCCTCAGTCCAACGTCTACCGCTTTACGGTAAATTGCTTGAGTGTAATGGAAAAAGCAGCCTATCCTTGAAGCATGTTGGAAATTACGCAGAAATTGCGTTCAGCATAGAAATTTCGAAATCCAGTTGAAACTTCTTCGGGGCGAACGTTAGATTGAGTAGTGATGCTTTTGCTTCGATTAAATCAAACATTTTAACGTACGTGCTTGACTTTTTATCAGGAAGAAGCGCAAATAAACAAGGAAACATCACGCCATTTATTTCGCAGCGGATGGTATATAGTTGGCTGAATAACTAGGGAACGGATTTGAAAGTACCATCCATGAACAATGTATTTGCATCGCAGACCTTTCGAAGCACGGTATCAGTCCCAAAAATAAGTATTCGATCTTCTTGGCCAGCATCACAAAGAAGAAAATTCCTCTGATCAATAGTTTCACTCCATTCGCCTTCGAGTTTAATATCTTTTCGATGAGCCGGTTGGGATGGAAAAATTTTGCGTTTTTCACGGTAAATAGTTGATTTAATACTGTTGTATGATACCGTGGCGGCTTCACGAACTGCAGCTGCTTCTTCGTCTCCAGATTGTCTTAGAAAATCAGTTCTCACGGCATGGTCTTCAAAGGCTCTTTTCTTAGTTTCGATTTAATACGTTCCTTAAACCGTGACGATTCGATAGCAACTGGTGTACCGGAATGCGTATGCACAGCATTTTTGTCATTAATATATTTTATCGCCATCAATAAGGGTAACCCGCGCCTTACACAACTCTAAAGTACATTTAAAATCCGTTTTTCTATCCCTATTCTTGGTTTTTCTAAACTTATAACCCTTGTAAATAGGTGAATACCCTCCTCGCGATGTCTCAATCAACTCAACCCTAGTTTGAGAAGCCATTTGAGACGCGATAAAAAGCACGATATTCATGAGTTTTTTGCTTGTAAAGTTATTGCAAGACATGGGCAGATGAAGAGTTTCTGCACCACAATGGTAATCACATTGAACATTTACGTTGACGTTGATGTGTACCAAACAGATCAGAGGTTGTAATTTGAGGCCCAAATTCCAAGACTTATCGTAAGACTGTGCTTTAATTTTCTGTTGCTCCCCCCACTTGACTGGTATGCTAGGTGATATTTCAGTAGAAGAAAATTATTGAATTAGGGATAGCGAGAGATGGCTAGCGATGTGGCTTAGTTATGGGCTAGACGCCCTTGTTTTATTGGCAACATTATTACATTGAATGTTGCCAGATTAAATTGTTGCTGGTGATTTTGCGAACTATGTTAATGATATATTTAAATTTAAATGGAAAAGTTTCATTTTGACACATTCCTTAGCCTAAAATTCTGTATTTGGAGCCTATTAATGTATTATAGTGATAATGTAATTAATTTTAGTGTTAAATAGGAAAACATTTAGGCTGAAAGAACAACTCGCGTAGTTTGATCTTATTTTAAAATTTCAGTTAAGGGTTATCTATTGTTACCCAAAAAACCTTTTGTTTTCGATTTATTTCACGTTAAATATGGTTATTAAGTCGAAATTAACGTCTTATATTCTTTTACTAGTGTTATTTCAGTTTATTATACGACTTTGAACTAGAAATTCTCCTTAACTGCAAACTTTAGAGGAGTGACTGTTTGACTTATGCGGAACAATCACTACCCCCAGTAGCACTGCCGACGTAGGGCCTACATGGTCGGCTTTGTGTGTTACCGACGAGTTGGTAAAAAGTCACTAATAAGTCGGGAGAGTAATGGTTTGAAAGTCGAAATGTCCGCCTGGAGGGACGATGGCCCGCCGGTTTTCCTACTGTATTGTGGCTACTATAAAACGACTGTTGGCCGACTATATGTCGGCGTCATTATTTCTACCTAAAGCCGCGCCCAATCCGACGATTTCGCGGCTTTTTAGTATAGGAACGGTAAATCGTCGGTAAAGGGCTGGTAGAGTAAGGGTTTGAGAATCGAAATGTCCGCCCGGTGGGACTACGGCCCACGGTTTACCGACTGTTACGACACGAATGAAATACGACCCTCATCCAACACGTTTGAGAGTCGACTTAACCGTCTGTCAGCAAAAGGTCCGACGCTTTTGTGACGATCAAACCTTAACTCGAGGCCCGACGGTTTTGCGACGATCAAGCCTTAACTCGAGGCTTCATTCGCTTATAGTAAAGGATACTGATACCTAGAATTGAAATTTTTTTAATACATTTTCAATGAACAACACTTAAGAATTTGTACTTTGAATGTTTCAAGTAACATGCAGATCAATTATAACAATTTCAAATATTAAACAATGTATTCAATATTACATGACTAGTCGAATGGAAATATTAGCTGCCTTGCTAATTGGTTTTAACAAAAAGTAAAATTTTTCAGGGCGAGTATAATATTTACATCAATTAAAGCATTTATTATTATTCATTGTTAATATCTTCGATGTGGCCAGTTGCTATCTATTAAATTACAAAAATCTTAATGAAAAATATACACTTACAGATTTTTTAAGGCAAAAGAAAAACATACAATTCTAAAGGGTATTACTTGATACATTTTTCTCTTAAAATGTTAGAAACCGCATAAAAATTCTCAAATTAAAACAAATTGAGATCTATTTTGGAATTCAGTATTATTTTCACAACCAAAAATATTTAAAATACTTAATATATAAGGTTTTTGAACTCCAAGCGCCCCAAAACACTTGCTTCTTTTATATTCAAACAAAGAAACTGAAGGTATACATAAACGTTTAAGTTTTGGTTTCACTTTCTATGGGTGTGGTTCCCAGCAGAGGAGAAGCTAGGTAAAAAAGCAAAGGCTTATGCATAAAACTGGCTCTAAGATAAATTGATAATTCAATAACAAAATTCAAACCTTACGTGACAAACGAAGACGTTTCTAGTTTATTTAGTGTGACAAAGAACCTTAGCGATGAAATTAAAAGTTAGCAAGCCTAGAACTAATCATTTTCGACCACAAAAATCTCGTTTAAACATTCTAACGACCCAGCCGCGTCAGAGATACTGGAAAGGCTAACTTGCTTTCGCACTAGCAGCGCCCTCTTCGATGATGACGTGCATGGTTTCATTTTACTCTTTTAAAACGTGACCATACCGACTAGCGGGAAGGAGTTGGTAATCAATTGGCTAAAATGGATTACATGTTTTGGACGGTAGGCAAGCCTACTTCAAACCACCACAGTTGCAACTGTCGGATAAATGTCGGTTACTAAACGTCCTAAGAATAACTTTGCTTTTAATTTTACTCTTCTTAAACGTCACAATAACGACTAGCGCAAGGGAGTTGGTAATCAATTGGCAAAAAATGTGTTGGAATTTTCTAGACGGTAGGCAAGCCTACTTCAAACCACCACAATTCCAACTGTCGGATAAATGTCGGTTACTAAACGGCCTAAGAATAACTTTGCTTTAAATTTTACTCTTCTTAAACGTCACCATAACGACTAGCGCGAGGGAGTTGGTAATCAATTGGCTAAAATGGGTTACATGTTTTGGACGGTAGGCAAGCCTACTTTAAACCATCTCAGTTCCAACTGTCGCATAAATGTCGGTTACTAAACGGCCTAAGCATAACTTTGCTTTTAATTTTACTCTTCTTAAACGTCACAATACCGACTAGCGCGAGAGAGTCGGTAATCAATTGGCAAAAAATAAGTTGAAATTTTCTAGACGGTAGGCAAGCCTACTTTAAACCATCTCTGTTCCAACTGTCAGATAGATGTCGGCATTGCCAACTAAAAGAAGTAGTTGGCTTCATGAGTCGGAAAAGTGTCGGAATAAGCATGGTACAGCTGACTGGACCGTAAACCGACTATTCGACCTTTAACCGACTGTTATGCGGAAGGCTTGTGCTACTGGGGACTTTGCCCCAAAACTTTTAAATATCGCGCCTTTTCAATGGCTCTCTTTTCAAAATGGGAAAAATGTTTTTAAATGACAATTTAATTAATCGTAAGAATTAAACAGGAAAATGGAGGCTGGGTGAAAGATAAGTGTAGTTTAATTATAAGATATCCATGAATTTACCCAAAGCACGAATCTTTCACATTAATTATACTTGATTGAGTTTAATTTAACGGCTAATCTTGTTTATCTATTGTGGATTTAGTTTATAATACAAATTTCAATAAAATATTAGCTTTAATTGCAATTACCCTAAAATTTTAATGTATGCGCTTTTGATGTATTTTTAATGAAATTAATTTGAAAGTAAAATAGGAAACTACTGTGGCTGTACGAAATACTTGTGGTGTTTTAATCTTAATTCGTGAGAGTGGATTAAGCTTAAAATTTATTTGAATTTTTTACCCTAATTGCAATGTTTTGTGCAGTTTAATATTTTTTCCGCAAACTCATTTTTTAACCCAAAACTTTTGAATTTCGTGGCAATTATTGTACTTTAAAATAGTTTAAATTAACTTAAGTGTCAAATAGAAAATATTCGACTTTACCAATGGCTTGGGTAGTTTTAATCAAAATTAAAGAGTTTATTTAAAAGTTATTTGAGCCTTTATCCAAAAAATGTATATTTTGGTTTAATTTCACGTTAATTATATTTAATTAACGTAGGACTGTGTTTTGGCACTATACATTTAGGTTATAAAATGAGTTTAAATGTATACTTCACCTTAATTGGAATTTTTAGTGGAGTTTTCGATTCTCATTTTACGCTAAAGTTTTGAATTTCGCGCCTATTAAGGTACTTTGGAGATAATTTAAATTAGCTTAAGTGTGAAAGAGAAAACACGGGGCTTTACCAACGGCTTGGGTAGATACAATCTTAATCAAGAACATCATTTAAGAGTTATCTGAGTTTTCATCCCAAAAAAATGTATATTTTGGTTTAATTTTACCTTAATTACAGTTAATTACGTTGAAATTAACTTGTCGCCAGTGCTCATTAAGCTTATAAAATGACTTTTAATAAATAATTCACCTTAACTCTAATTTTTAGAGGAGTTTTTGATTATTTCCAACAAATTGCGTTCAATTTTTATCATATCCTGTGCTAGGTTTGTGGTAACATTAAGATTATCTATACAATATGTTAATGAATGATGTTATTCTATAGTTTAGCTTTAAAGTCAGTAGTTAAATCAAATACCTATACAATTCATAGCAATTTAAACCAATAAACAAACGGCAATGTGGACCGTTGAAAATGGCAAACAACGTAACCCTCCGTTTCCAACGTGGTTACGTTGAGAGAATCTGTGATGTAAACCTGAAAATTATTTGACTAATTAAATTATATAACGACACTGTCCTCCTGGATTAACCAGCACCACTGTTACTTATGAATAAAACAATCCACTGTTGGTAACAAATAGTTTATAAAATGATAACGTAACATCACAGTATGACTGATTCAATAGGATCAAAAATGTTTTAACGAATAATCTGGTCCTCTACATTGGTTTAGTTTCAGGAATTATACCACACACTTTCACAATTAGTAGCATTTTAGTGAGATTAACAAATAATGAAACCGTTTATACCTGTCCTCAAATGAGAATGTTGAATTAACTGAGCTAAGGTAAACACTACTCTTTTAACCGCCGTAGGGAAAACACATTGAACATTTGGTCATCTTTCCTGTAATATTTTGAAGTCGAATTCTTCACAGGGTGAAAACACTACCGTTGATTTCTAAACCATAATAATTTGGATAGATGTGCCACTTTTTACTTAAAACTAGAAGCGCCAACAAACAGTCATCATGAATACAGTATTAAGTAACGTAAAACCTAGGCCCTAGGGTTAGGATTTAAAGCATGAATCGAAGCTGACTGCGTATATTTGTAATTCCAATCCAAAAACGTGCGTGAAATTAGCTTTCCTATAATCTTTAAAAGGAAAGAACCTATAAACACTATATTACATAGACAAACTAAAACTTAAGCTTTGGCCGTAAAGAACGTCGAAAAGCTTACTTTAAATGATATAAAAAACCTCTATTAACTGTAATTATTTACCTGAATTACTTTTCTAGACGAAAATTCGACCTGATAACGATGTATTTCTTATTAAGGGTGCTACAATTAATTAGAAAATACATATAAAGGTGCTCAAGCTCGGATGAAATACCAGCGTCTACTGCTAAGAAATTAGGAAAATCAGCAAGAAACCCAACATTTGAAATTTGTCAACGTAACTTGTTAGCACCCACAAACCTAGGCCCTTCTAGTTGTCAACGAGAACGAAATGAAGAAATAGGTTTAAGCGCGCTATAAGGTTAGGCTGACATCTGACCCAAAAGTAATTTTTTGGCGTACTATCTTCATTAGTTAAATTACAAAAATTAGAATTCATTAATTAAAAATCGAAACAGGTAAGTTTCTCATTTAAGAAATGCTTGTTAATCAAGTGTACTTTAGTCAACCGTCGTATTGTTCTTTCTCATAGTTCAGGGCATGATCAGTGTTACTGCCCAATTTCTCTCTCTAGTTTCTAACAATGGTTAGGGACTTTTTGATATGGCACGGACAACGTTATATACATTTGTAAATTCTAAGTAGCACAAAAGGAAAAAGAATCAATGTTTTTATATTTTGGTTTGAAATGAATGAACTCGTGATAGTAGTTATAACGAACAGAAAGTCAAGTGAATGGCACTAGTAATGAGCAGCAAAAAGAGAGGAAAGTTTGCTTCAAGTTAGCAGAGGGACATGGTAGTTAAAATAGTAATCTAGAATTTTGTTCCTTCAAACCTTAATATATCATGAAAAATTCAAGTGAGGAGGCGACACTTCCTAAAAAGATTGATTTTGGCAGATAACAGCGAAAAAATTATGTTCTACACACACTGGGACTATGGGAGAGTTTCAGGGCCGCAGGTCGCACATGATGAAATTTCAACTCCAGTTTACATCAATTCTCCCTGGTCGTACTAGTAGCAGGTTAAGCTATAGTTTGCTCAGGTCCTGTTAGTCTCGAAAGGGTTATATAGTGCTTGTATCTTTTAAAAGGTTGTTGTCATGGCTAAACAGACCGCTATTACAGTTTTTTTATTGTTTAATAGGTTATTTTGACACGTTATCTCCCAAAAGTAATTAATGTAATGATAAAATGTTTTCGTAGAATGGCATTGTGGTCGAAAAGCCGATAAAAGTAAATTTTTGAAATTGATTACCAGTAAAATAATTTATTTCAACGGAAAACGGTAACGGAACGTGGTTTTTTCTAAAGCATGCATTTAAGTTTCAATTAAAATGAGACATTAATATCTGATCCTTCAGTCAAGTGATAACCTCAGTCTTATCGATACTTTTTAGGTCTTGATTCTAATCAAGACATTTTTGATTAATATCTGCTCCTTCAGTCTTCATTTTAATTAAGATTGTTAAGAAACTGTTTTACATTTTCAAAATCTGCACTAAGCAGAAACATATATAAAGGGGACCATAACTTTAGCTCAATCAGACATTTATTTATAATGATACTTCAAAAAAAAACGTAAATCATTAAAAGTTTGTATTCTTATTGTAATTAACATAAAACAATTTTTTACAATCATTTATTGAAACACGAGGCGCCCCCCTAAAAATTCCAGAAATAGGACCAAATTGTCAATTTTACAAAATTTTTAAAAATGCTGATATATGTCCGTTTAACATTTAGCTCAAAATTGTCATAAGCCCAATATGAAATTCGGATATCCTTAAAACTTCATAAAGACGATCCGAGATTGTCAATTTCAAATTTTTTTGTAGTAAAAATTAACGTCTGTTTGATATTAAGCTTAACTAGCAACAAGACTTAATTTATACCAGTCGTTGGTAAGTAGAGCAAAGTTAGCAAACTGCTGTTGTGCTACAAGGGATTAGTTACTGGCATGGCAGTTTATGACAAATGCTAATGTTTTCTCCCGTAAATAGTTCTTACTTCTGAACAAGTCTCCTGTTAACAATAATAAGGAAACTAAATTTTAATATCAAATATTTTAATTCTAAGAGAGCGATAGCTCTCTTAGATAAGACTTCATACCGACTTTAATGTATAAGGATGGTTTTTTTGATTGGTTATAACTTTTTTTTTATCGTATTAACTGCTTTGAAAATATTCCACAGAACTACAATTCGGGCCCTCAATATGTGGTTAAAATTTCAAGAAGATCCACCCATTAGTTTATTGTATAAAAAATAAAGTTGCTAAGGGTGGTTTTCATTTGCATAAATTTGTCAGTGTTTTTGGTGAAAAAGTTAAATTTTCCCATAGAAATAACATGGAGTTTTTTTCAAATTTAGCCATTTTGTGGCCACCTTTTTGACATGAAATATTCGTTTGTTACGTTTGGGAACGGTTTTATATCAAAATTTAAACCTTTTTCTAGGACCACTTTTAAGGTTTTTGAGAAAAATTAATTTTAAGTATGTTTAATTTTAAATTTTAAAAACTACCCCAATCTGCGATATTTTAGCATGGATACGCTGTTTTATTGGTAAATATCAGCGCGACCAATATTGGCCTTTTTTTACGTATAGTTGCGTCATAATAATCCGATTGTTTTTTCTTAATGCCTTTTGGTTGAAATGGCTTATCGATAGTGAGATAAGACTGCTTTAATATTGCCGCCGTGACAAATTACCCCGTTTGGGGCCGCCATTTTTTTAAGGGGGAAAAAAATTTGAGAGTGGGTCCTTTTTCGTTGCCATTTTCATATTTTTTGAGGATTTGCTCATGGATGGATTTTAAATGTAATATAAAGTAGGTTTCAAGCTTTAATATAAGCCTAATTAGATAATTTTCCACCGTTTTATTGTCCCACAATCTATTTCTAAACTTGGCACTTTTTTTAAGGCGGTGAAATTGCGCTAAGCCTTGGCTTACCGTTAATTTTTGCCATTTATAAAAATGTTTACCTCTTGTTGTTACTTCGCCTTCTCGTATCGTCGTATTTTTAAAGTTTAGACTTTGAAAGTAGTGCTTAGTTTTCTTAATTGTATAAAATTTCAATATTATAATTGCCTAAAACGTCCGTATTAACGAATTCAACGTTTTTTGTTGAAGGGACGCGCCTTGCATTTGAATTTCGTTCCCTCGAAACTACCCCCGTTAAGAGACCGGCCGCCGGAGGCTTTTTCTTTTACGTCCTCTCGGTCGCTCGTTCAGCCCCGAAAACAGCTGTAGTGACTCTGTCTCTGTTATTTACCAAAAATGTATGCGGTCAGTGTGTTGTTTTTGCATTTTAATGCTTCTAATCGTGGTGCACGTCGAGGTTTACGAATCCAACGTGTGTTGCGTAATGAAAATCAAGGGTGGATACTATATGATCTAATGATCTATGCTTTAAAAGGAATTTGACGGCGACAGTCATGCAAAAACGGTATTAGGCCTTGCCAAAAGTTGACTAAGCTATAGTGAGCCTTCGTCAGTCAATGATATAAGAAATTGACCCTCGGTTATCCTCTGACTAGGAGATGGTTATAAAGTTACTAACTCTCGATTTTGGAGGTAGATACTGTCTAGTGACACTTAAAGTAACGACTTAATCTTATAAACAGACTAACATCATAAGCCCATATCGTAAATTCACCGATGTTGATATCTAAGCTTACTTGAAATACCAATACCAATTTTTTTAACTCAATGAATCTTAAATATCAACATCAAAAATTATCTTCTGAAAGAGATATCTACTTATATTCCATTCAAATTTCTCGCAACATTTCAAATTAACGAATAGAAATGTGCAAATGAAGTTCAAACCGATTAATTGGGCAAATTGCTATATTGGTCACCGGTACCGATCACAGATAGATTTGCGCCCTTCAATAGTGTTTATTATGCTTGTGAAATGGTAAGCGAAATCTGTGATTAAAGTTTAAAATAGACATGAGCAAAAACGGCTTTATTCATATCAACTCGATTACCGAATATCTAAATTTGACTAAAATTAACAAAATATTCTATTCATGGTTAAAAATCTTGTTTGAAGCAGCAAGCCATCTAATCCTTATTTACCTTCTTTTGAAAAAAAATAATAGGTTGATACCTCTTTCAGTAGATGATTCATTGATATTTCAGTTTCATTGAGTTTAAAAAAAATTAGTTCCACCATTGGTTGATTTTCAATATTGACCAATCGATAATCACAAATTTTAATAACTAAATCACAAAAACCGGTTCAAAACCATATTAGTTTTGAAACGATTAAATTATAATTTTAAACATATATACTAGTTAATTCCTCGTAGGTAATTAGTTTATTGCCTTAGTGAAATTAATGCTGAATATTATATACACAAAGTAAATAATAAATTAACTTCTAAAATTTAAATGTAAAGTGTGTGCATTATTTCCCAATTAATAAAAGATATCCACCTATTTTCATTCAAATTAATTACTAATTTGTGGATAATGGATAGAAAATGTCGAGCTCTAATTGCGATATAGCTAAAATCAATCCCACTGGCTATTTATAACACAATATAACCTTTGCCCTATGTTTACTGTTTTGAATTTTATTTGTAAAATTTAAAACATAAAATAGTATTACAATTTTTTGGATTAAATAATTATTAATAAATTTCAATAAAATAAATTCTGGTTAAATACATAACACTACTTTTTATTAATTTTCTGAAATTATCAGAGCTAGATATCAAAGACACATATTTAATTGCTCTCATTTCGACACAACTGCAACCGTATAGATTTATTCATTTAATAACATTTCTCATTTCTAATTATTTAAATTCAAAATGCTGTATTAACTTTTAAAAGGTGAAAACCCAGCTGACTGAGAAGTAAAAAATACCAGGCTGCCTGGCTGTCTCTTACACAACAGAGTTGGCCATTCTCGCTTATGAGAAATGAATCCTTGTCATATGCATCTCTGGACTTTAGGAGCTCCAGGACTCCCAACTGAATCAGGGTGGGAAATAGGGAGTTTTTAAAATTAGACATTGGGCCAGCGACCCCCTGCCCAGGAATAAATGAACTGGTCCATGACCATTGACCAGGGCGCGGCGTCTGCTAAACAAAAGAAGTGGGTAATTAAAATAGTTGAGATAATGTCTGGACCCTGGTTACCCTAGAATTTCCTTAGTGGTCCTGTGGACCACTGCTCACCCTCCGATTTAATTTTTAAACTGGTCATTTTCCCTGTGCCACCGCCTTATTTGCAACGCTGAACTGAAGATTTCTTTTGACCGGACCATAGCCTACTCGATCACGCGCAACACGTCGCAAGCTGCTTGCGCTATAGCGCGAGTCAGGGTGGGAAATAAGGATTTTTTTTAAACTGGACATTAGGCCAGAGACCCTCCTGACTTGGAATAAATAAACTGGTCCGTGACCATTGGCCAGTGCACGTCGTCTGCTAAGCTAATGAAGTGGATAATTAAAATATTAGAATTTTAAGGTGTGGACTCTGGTTACCCTTGAATTTTTTAGTAGTCTCGTGGACCACTGACCCCCCTCCGATTTAATTTTTGAACTGTACCAGACAATTTTTAAACTCGCCATTTGCCCTGTGTTACCGCCTTATTTCCCACGCTGGCGCGAGTTGCTTTTCGTTGTCGAGTGCGTAATGGAGCGGGCTATGCCTGGAGTCCCAACCCCCGTTACTTACTACCAAAATACCCACTAGCATAGCCCACTCGATCACGCTCTCTTTTCCCCGGCTACATATTTTGAAGAGGGCACTTTTTAGGCGTATTTATTAACAATCTTGGATGACCTTTGTGGACTTTTAGGGTAGCCCTTATAAATTGAGTCTTCATTGCCCTGACTATATTGTGTTTAAGGTTTATAAGCTTAATATCAAACAGACGTTAGTTAATGCTACAAAAAAGTTCGAAATTGATAATCTTGGATCGTCTTTGAGAAGTTTTAAGGATATCCGAATTTCATATTGGGCTTATGAAAAGTTTGAGCTAAAGGTTAAACAGACATAAATCAGCGTTTTAAAAAATTGTGTAAAACTGTCAATTTGGTCCTATTTGTGAAATTTTTAGGGGAGCGCCTCGAGTTTCAAAGGGTTGTAAAAAATTGTATTATGTTAATTACAATAAGAATACAAACTTTCAATGAGTTCCGTTTTTATTTTTTGGAGTATCATTACAAATAAATGACTGATTGAGCTAAAGTTACGGTCCCCTTTTTATATGTTTCTGCTTAGTGTAGATTTTGAAAATGTAAAACAGTTTCTTAACAATCTTAATTAAAATGAAGACTGAAGGAGCAGATATTAATCAAAAATGTCTTGATTAGAATCAAGTCCTAAAAAGTATCGATAAGACTGAGGTTATCACTTGACTGAAGGATCAGATATTAATTTTTCTTTTTAATTGAAACTTAAAGGCATGCTTAAGAAAAAACAACGTTCCATTACCGTTTTCCGTTGAAATAACTTATTTTACAGGTAATCAATTTCAAAAATTTACTTATCTCGGGTTTTCGGGCACAATTCCATTCCCCCAAAACATTTTATCATTACATTAAATACTTTTGAGAGATAACGTGTCAAAATAAGCTTTAAAACAATAAAAAACTGAATGAGCGATCTGTTTAGCCATGACCAAAACCTTCAAATCAGTGTTGCTAATGTTAAAAAGTGGATGTTCCCACTTCCATTTTAAAAATTTGCCGCATTTCCCACACCCACTTTTTTACAGTCATATTTATCTGGACTATTTTATCATACTAAGTTTAATATGGAATATCACTCCGCATGGCTTTGACAATATGTACAAATGCTATAAAGCTTTAAAATTCTCAAAATATGCTTTCTTTTTTTTCAGTGCCAAACTTAAAATCACCGAATTTATTTCAAAATGTCGCTTGAAATTATTAAACCGGATAAAATTTTCGAAAATGCACTAATTTTAACTGTGCAGTTAAAATTAGTGCATTTTTGAAAATTTTGCACTATTAACCCTTGAACAGGAAAATTCCGACATTTGATTGATTTCGGAAAAATATTACTTTTTCCCCACAGAGCCTAAAACCAAACCTAAATCTCCCACGATGTGGGAAATTACCCACACATTGGCAACACTGCTTTAAAAACTTACAACAAGCACACTTTCGAGACATGTTCTGAACAAATTAGTGCTTAACCCTCTAATAGTACGACCACGGAGAATTGATGTAAACTGTAGTTGAAATATATTCATGTGCGACCTGCGGCACTGAATGGTCTCTAACCATTGTTTGAAACTAGAGAGAGAAATAGTGAGCAGCATTAATCATTTCCTGAACTATGAGAATGAACAGTATGACTCTTGACTGAAGTACACTAGACATTACATCATTTTGCATAACCACGAGTAAAAATCTAACTGTCCCTACTTAATTTTCCGCCATTGTTTTAAAACGTATCCACTGCGAAGCATGCCGGGCACAAATGAGGGAACCTTTTAAAACTCAATGTCATACACGTACTCTCTCAAAAGTAATTTATGTAATGATAAAATGTTTTGGGGGAATGGAATTGTGCCCGAAAACCGGAGATAAGTAAATTTTTAAAATTGATTACCTGTAAAATAAGTTATTTCAACGGAAAACGGTAATGGAACGTTGTTTTTTCTTAAGCATGCATTTAAGTTTCAATTAAAAAGAAAAATTAATATCTGATCCTTCAGACAAGTGATAACCTCAGTCTTATCGATACTTTTTAGGATTTGATTCTAATCAAGACATTTTTGATTAATATTTGTTAGAACTCAGAACGGCAAACATATCAAGTTGGCAAAAACCTGTGCTAAAATAAAAGTAGGTGATATTACGATAGTGCATGAGGACATGACCCCTAAACACATGTGGAAACTGGGCTTGGTTACAGAAATTATTGAAGGTAGGGATGGAAATGTTTGGGCCTGCATAGTTAAATTAGGTAATGGTAGTAAAATTAGACGGCCCGCTTTAGAAGTAACTGACAATGATGTATAAAAAGAAAAAGATTTTGTGTTATTGTAATTGTTGTCTGTAACATGACCATTTAAACATTTTTTGTAATACTCTCGTATTCCAACGCGGGAGTGTGAAAACTTAATTGAAATTTTGTAAATTTAATGTCAAAAACCTTGTTAATTTTTATTTTGTACTTTATATAGTTTTTTTTTGTTGTTTGAAAAAAGGAAAATCCCCACTTTAAAATACCTATGTGAATAAAATGTAAAACTCCCTTCCTTTTTTTGTTGGTGGTCTACGTAAAAGCGGGGAGTTAGGATCTCACTGGAAATCTAGAATTTTCCGTGACGTACGGGGAAATGTAAAGGTACCCACTCCCTCTTTACAAAGAAAGTTTTTTCGCGCAAAAAAAAAAGAGTAAAATAGACCAAGGAAGGGTAGATCTCTTTTAAAACGGTTCGGGAAGGTCGAAAAAAAAAAATAAGAGACCTTTTTTTTAAAAAAATAATAAAATAAAATTGGAGATTCTCAAACAAAAATTGCGTTTAGTTTGATTATTAAACCAAACCTCGGAAATTAGAGAAATAAGTTTAGTAAATAAATCGGACACCTTAAGATTGATTTTTCAGTCGGTCAATCAGAGGGTAAAACCAAAAAATCGGAAATTTAAGACTCTCCCAAAAGCGGGTTTCGTCAGTTATTGAGCTAAATTCACTTGAGTGTCCATATTTAAGAGGCTGACAGGACTTTTTTCGAGACGGCGGACACGATAAACGTTCTGGACTTTTCGAACACCGGGGACTGGACTGAGGGTAAGCCTATTAGTTATTCATGTTACTAAGTAAATTCATGGTTTTATTAAAACATTTTTGCAAGAGTCATTAAAATGTAATCAATATTTTTATTATAAATAAAACCCAGATTAACAGAGTTGGAAACGGAAATTTTTAGCATGGATTAGAATATGTTTTCAGCCGGAATGTTTATAATTTCTAAGATTGTATTCTCTTATAACCACCTTCGTGTTCAACGGGAATGAGAATAAGGTTGTTCGTCGTTTCAGCAAAGTTGGTAGGTTCAATATCTTAATTACTCTTGGAAAAGCGCTTGCCGTCTGTGTTGTTGTTTTCACGTTTTCGAACTTCATTCCGAGAAAAAATACTTTTTAAAGCATTTCACGCTCCATTCAATAAGAAATACCTTATGGAAATACTTAGTGTTTTAATATACGATACAACTTTTTTGTATTGTTAAACCAACCATTTCCAAAACATGTATATGTTTTTGGCAGAAGATTTTATTTGGTAGCCTCATTGTAGGCTCTCCCAGTGAGGAGGCTGGGAGAGATCCAATTCTCCTGTCAGCCCCTATAGCTCGGTATCAGAGTTACGCGCATGCGGAATCGGCGCAACAGAGGGGAAAAAATCAGAGAAGTTTGTTTAAGGCTGAGGCAGTGAGGCTATAGTTACCCATGCTGATCTCAGGTGCGAGCCTCTAACCGTGTTTTCGTATTTACCCTTTTTAAATTTCTTTCTTAACGGATCACGTGACGTCTGGCTCTTCGGCTGTGCGCCGATGTACTTGCGCGTGAGAGAGATATGAGGCTGTGCCGTTATAGTTTCATTCTCCTTCCCTCTTTCACTCTCCTTCTTATTCGTGCTTATTTTTCTCCCAAAAGATCCTTTTTCCAGTTAGTCAATTATGGCTTTTCAACCAAAATCCCCTACCATTATTTTTGAATAAATTTCGTTTCATTCTTTTGTAATAACGAATCTACGTAAATTTGAAAGTCAATTAAACAATAAGCTTAATCGTTCCGACCCTAGTCCATTTTGTGGTTTCCAACGCGGGGGGGGGGTGATAAGAAGCCGTGGATCATTTCAACCCAGCAAGGGATGAGAAACTGTACGCTTAGTTGATAAAATATGCTCAGGTAGATAGGAAAAACAATTAAATTCTGATTCAATTGGTAATTTATTTCACACTTGAGTGCAAATTTTTAATCACAATATTATTACAAGTAACCCTTTCAAGTTAGGTTGCATTTCAAATGACTTAACGTGTGTATTACATTTAAAAGGAGAAAATTGTACTTTAGAGAAATTAGAATTTTCGTGTTGTCACATATAAAATTATCAGCACTTAAGCAAATATGTTGAACTGTTGAAGAACATTTCGGTTATGACCACAGCTACTGTTCCTGACAACAGCATGAGAAGGAAGTAGAAGGGAACTCTGACGCTACTTAGGTCCAAATCAGTCGTGGTTTTCAACGGCCTCTTCCACTTGGCTTGTTCAAATGCTTTTCTAAATTCTGATACTTGAAAACTTTCGTTTCGAAGATTTGTTCCAGGCTGAAATAAAAACAACGGTCAAGCTCTATATTCGGTTTAATATAATAAATTAATACTGACATCAGTTGGAGGTTCTCGTACATTTGCGGTGAGCTTCTCAACCAAGAGGTGTTGAAAACGGTGTGTAAGTAGTCGAAGCCAATTACGTGCTGCGAAAAGTAAAGGCCTCCGTTTTCGGCCAAGTACGCTCTACTGTCGGAATCAGATATAAGAAATTCTCCTATTATCCAAGTGAAAAAGGGATCCACTGCGATTAGAGATTTTTCCCCATAAGGAATAGGAAAGTACCCATCAACCCTCCTATAATCCATTCGAGAACCGAAGAGTTTCTTCTGATCCAGTGCGTCTAGCCATTCTTTAACAACTTTATCCTTGGTTGCCTATAGATACGGAGCAATGCGCAATGACATCAAAAGAGTGGAGGACGTAACACGACAACGCATATTTACAAAATATTTCAGATTTTCGAGAATTCCGCTTGCTTTTAAAATGATAGGTGGAATTCCCGATTTGATCAAGTCCGATAGGGTGTCAATGTAATTGTAGCTTTCCGTCGTGAACTCTGTCCGCAAGAAACAACCCAAGAAAACAGAATGAAAGTCACTCCGATCAGCCATGACGACGCAAGCAGACGACAAGTAATGTGGGGCAAAACGTAGGGAATCGCTACGGTATAAAATTATGTTTGATTAAAGCGCCACTCATCGTTTGTTATGGGAACACAATTTCCGCTAATAATTGCTTACGTTCGGCGCACAAAAGCGACGCGTTCTTCCAGTTATTTTCCAGAGTTCCTTTGGCCAGTTTCTTGACAATTTTTTGGTGGGCATCGTTTTGTACTTGTTTATTACGATGGAGTGAAAGACGAGCATAAGTGACAGAAAGATCACACTTGACACAGTTAAAATCACCACCTAATTTAATCAAAAATGTAATTCAATGAACTGGACATTGAGTTGAATGTGATTGAATCGTTTACTGGAGTTTCCATATTTAAGAAAGACAAGGAAGTGTACGTAACTTTCTTCGGGGCTGCGGACACTATAATCGTCCTGGCCGTACTGAAGACCGGAGCTGGACTGAAATATTCCTGTCGACCATTGAAAAATGAGCGCGCCTTGGCCATCACGATAACATGCGCATTCTAAAACAAGAATAAAATTTATTAAAAATTTGTACATCCGTATTGGTCGTATTTCTCTTTCACTTACGCTGAAATATTCAGGTGCAGTGAATAGTTTATAAGCGTTAAAATACTTAACCTTATTTCCTTCGTAAATTGACCTAAAACCACATAGATAATCTTAAATTACAATATGATATTAACAAATGTTTATAAATGTCCATGACAAATTATACGAAGAGCGAAACTTTTGTGAAAACTTCATTAGGAACTGAAGATAATAATAGGTTAAGGTATTTTGTTGGTTGATTTTAATTAAAGAAATAGACGATTTCTATAAAAAACCTGTTTGATTAATCGAATATTTAAAGAATAAATAAGAAAAATTACACTTTTAATCTATTAATGACCAGTTTCACATCTTTTAAATTATTCAAGACGAAATAGTGAAATAATTGTCAAGCTCTCGAATATTCGCGCAATCATTTGACCAGGAATGTATGGAGGAGCTGGAATGGCTAAGGGGGCTCTCGTTGTACCCTTGATGGTGGAAACATAGGGCGAGTCCTTTTTTTTTAGAAGTGTAGCTCCTTCCCCTACGTCTGTTTAGCTGTCTACCGAAAAATGTCATGACTCGTTCAAAAAGGCATGGCAGAAGTGACCTTTCAGATTTTGAATTTTAAATGCGCTGATTCGCCGCCATTCGCGTTCATATTCGATTCTCTCAGCCTAGGCAGAGGACCTAGGGTAGAGGGTGGAGAATTACAGCAAACAATTTTTTTTGGCAGCAAATGAATGAATAAAAATAATGTAAGTGGTAAATACGATTTTTACGTCTGGCTCTGACGTCACAAGCGTTAATTAAGCCACGCCAGTTGTTTCCAAGATCATTTCACGCCGATTAGGATTTGACCTTAGCCATTCCTTTCCAACCCCTCCATACATTCCTGATTTGACTGATTGAGCGAGAAGAAGTGTGTTAACACGATTCTCTCTCGTTTTACCGAATTACTCGAATCTAATTCAAATTAGTATGAAAAATACTTTATGTTGAGAGATTGTTTCAAATAATCCGCCATGATATTGAAATATGATGCGCCACTCTCCATTTCCCACATTTCCTGTCAAGAGATAATTAAGTTCAATCGCCATCAGCAAAAATATTTCCATCTCGCCAGTGACTATTGACAAACTCACGCTAACTGTCGTCACGTTTATTGGAGTTTCTTTGGCGTGTCTATAATAATTTATTAATGTTCAATTCGATTATAACTTTTAATAGCTGAATTTACAAATTATACCACCTGTATTTAAAATAACGATAATTCCCAAGAAATTCAAATTGATTCATCGCCATGTTGAAGTTCAAATTGTTCCTAGCAACTGCAATCAGAAAACCTCATAGGCCGTAGAGAGTTGCTGGTAGATTTTCGATTGTTATCAAGTGAAACAGTGAATTTGGAAAAACTAAAAATGTTAATCGCGCTTGCTTTCAAACAACTGTATACAAACTCAAACATCGTAACAAATTAAACATTATTTTTTTACTTTTAATAAACGTTTCAAATTATGTACGGTGAGTGGCTGTTCACAAATTACGAAATAAAGAAACTAACTGCTATTTATTGTTGCAAAAAAAGTTTTAAGCTAACGTGCTATTGCTATAGTTGCGCTCTAGGAACGCTCTTGAATTGATAGTTTAATTCCGATTAACTGCACGTGAATACAGCCAGAAAACTCAATTTTACTTTTTTATGGTAGGTTGAAATCAGTTATATTTCCAACTCGAGTTAGGGTATGAGAAATTAGCACCATATTAACCGCTCTGGCTGTTGACCACTGGCTCCCGAGCGCATAAAACAGCTTCTGAGGTATAAAAAAATTCTGAAATATTTTGGAAGTCAAACTTGACTCGATATAGAAGTAAATGCGTGACACGTAACTACTTTGTTTTCCATGTGACGCCTAAAAAACATACAGTCTATCATTATTGTTTTGCAGTGTTGTGGATAATAACTGTATTCAGTCGAACCTTTAGGAGTAGAGTTGAACATAGAACCAAGTTACGTTCTAATCGAGTATATTTATCCCTTCTAAGGTTGGATTGTATCATTATTTTCCAATTGGAAATAACCTAACTATTGACCACTATTCCGCAATTATGTTAAAGGTAGAATACGTGGGAATTTCTAACACATGGCAGCAACGCCTAAACACGCAAGACGCCAGTCTAGGAAATAGCACACTTCCTTAATTGCTTGAACATTTTTTTAAATTATAGAAGTGGGGGTTAAATGTTCTCGGGAAAAGTATATTAATTGCTAATCTATAGGAAAACTATAAGATGGTCAGATCCAAGGACCAGTTTATTATTTTGAACGTGAGTGGGGTCACTGGTTCCAACAACTAGTATAGAAAATATTCTCAATTACCAGACTGCTAGGCGCTGTATTGATTTGGTCAGGGTGGAAACGTATTCCCGTAAAACACTGGGAATCTATTTATCCCTTACTATTTAAAAGGATATATGAAGTTCACAGTCAATCGAAAAGTTTCAATTACAATAATAGAATAAATGTAAAATTATCCCCTATGGTTGGATTAGTTTGGAAATGATTCCACATGTGTATGGCATTTCAAGGAAAAAACCGTATTGTATTTTTGAAAAATATCGTGACACACTTTTAAAAACAGTCCTTGACAATCCGTTCGAAATAGATAGTCGCGTTCTAGATTGTAGAAAACTCAAATTTGTTCAGTGCACTCAATGGTTCGTTCAATGACTATGAGTTTGTTCAATTTAGAACCAAAACAATAAATGACGTAATGGACTAGAATCGTTCGAAGTATGTCGTTCAATTTAGAACCAAAACAATAAATGACGTCATGGACTAGAATTGTTCCAAGTATGTCGTTCAGTATAGAACCAAAACAATAAAAAAGTGTATAATTATCCCCTTTGGTTAGTGTAGCTTGAAAATGTCTCAAAATATGTATGGAATTTCGAACCAAACAAGTTGGGAAACCAAAACAAACCTCTCCGAGTCGAGACGCAATTAAGAGGGCTGGTTTTTCTTAAATAATTAAATAAATATAATTGATATAAAATATTTTAATCGTAATTTTCGTACCTTAATTCTAGTCAAGATGTTTTTAGAAACTTTATTCCTGAAAGCATTTAAACATAGCTATTGTTGACGTTTGAATTCTAGCGTATGCCTCGTTAATCATTTTTGGAAATAAAGGGTACATAAGGCGATTGATTCACATTAAACGGTAAGAAAACCCACAATTGCGTGAACCTTTGCTGGAAGCCCTGCCATTGGGAGGCTAGACGTTCCTCTTAACCCAAGCCGACCGACGCGTACATCTTAACCCAAACGATGATAATGGAGTAGAAGCCATAAATTGCTTTCTGTGAACGCGGTATGGATAAAGCATACACGTTTGCTCCGATTTGCCAACTGCGAACGCGGTGATTGGCAGATAGACACACACAGAGACACGTCCAGTGTAATACCTGTCCGTGACATCATCGTTACTCGGAGAAGTGAAAATCCCAAAGTATTTTCAAAAAATTCGATTTCATGTCGTGACAAATTAATTATGCTGAATTTGAGCAATTCAGTAGAATAATTTTTCGGTTACGCCACCGCTACTGTTCCTGACAACAGCATGAAAAGCAAGTAAAAAGGAACGAAACCGCTGCTTAGGTCCAAGTCGGACGTGCTTTTCAACGGTCTCCTCCACTTGATACATTCAAGGGAGTAATGGAACTGAAAATCCAGATACATCCAAACGTGCGTTTCGAAAAACGGTACTAGACTGTCATAAAACAGTATAGTCTTAAAACTGATTAATCTGTTACGATAGAATTCTAACTGACCTTAATTGGTTGTTTTCGTGCACTTGAGGTGTGCTTCTCAACCAAGAGGTGTTGAAAACGGTGTGTAAGTAGTCGAAGCCAATTACGTGCTGCGAAAAATAAAGTTCCCCATTTTTCGCCAAGAACTGCTTACTATCGGAATCCAATGTCAGGTATTCCCCCATAATCCAAGTCAGATAAATGTCCTCTGATATTAGAGCTTTTTCCCCGTGAAGTATAGAAAGGTATCCACCAAGCTTGTAATAATCCAGAGTACTACAGAAAATATTCTCCTTATCGAGTGCGTCTAGCCATTTCTTAACTACTGGATCCTCGGATGCCTATAGATAAGCAACAACAACGTTAGAGAAATATTCAGTATTTGACAATGAAATAAAGATTTACCAAATATTTCAGATAATCGAAAACTCCGCTCTCTTTGGCCATTATAGGTGGAATTCCCGATTTGATCAAGTCCGATAGGGTGTCAATGTAATTGTAGCTTTCCGTCGTGAACTCCGTCCGCAAGAAACAACCCAAGAAAAACAGAGTGAAAGTCACTCCGATCAGCCATGACGAAGCGAGCACACGACACGTAATGTTGGGCAAAACAGCGGGAATCGCTAAGGGATACAGTTTTATCTGCTTAAAGCATGGTTTTTATTTGGCGTAAATCACATTTCGCCCGACGTCAAGCGACAACCGAAAAAAAAACATAGTTGGTCAGCAACAAAATTACGTTGAGTGTGGCCTGTTCTTTCCATTTTTTCTGCCGCGTTCAACGTTAACACTGTGCGAGCCAATCAGCAGTAAGGTTGAGTCGTGACGTCATTTTCGACCACGCGTGTTCGGAAGAGGAAGTTAGTGGTCCGTCATGTTTTTATTTATGTAGGCCCTAATACAAATCCCTGTCAATGCCGAAGTAATCAATTCTGAAAGTTTTAGTGAAGAGGTTCGGAACCATCCATATCTTTCTGATATGGAGCACAAAGATCACAAAGACCAAAAAAGAAAGACAATAGATGTGCTGCATTTGCCATTTGGGGAAATTTTCAGTTTATCCGCTAAGCCTTGGTTCCATTATTTGCGGGAACTACGCTAAGTGAAAACACTATAACGTTGGTCGACAACGTTAAAAACAAATCTGACGTTTGACGTCCAGCTGCAAAGTAGTTTTTTTCGGTCAAGTGAAAACCATGCTTTAAGCACTAAAAATCGATCGAAACTAAGGGATGACAATCTCCAATTCGAACCCAGCTCGTTCTAAGGCGAATTATTTTCAAAAATAAGCATACACTTAATTGCTTACGTTCGGCGCACAATAGCGACGCGTTCTCCCAGAAATTTTGCAGGGTTTCTTGTGCCAGATTCTTGACCACTTTCTTGGTGGACAACGATTTGTATTTGTTCGTTACGATGGAATGAATGACGAGCAAGAGTGACATTAGGACCACGGTTGACACCATTAAAACAACCACCTATTTGATCCAAGAATTGAATTCAATGAACTGGGTTGGGAGTGGATTTTAATTGTTCAAAATTTACAGGAGTGTCCATATTTAAGAAGGACATTGAAGTTGACATGATTTTTTTCGGAGCGGCGGACACGATAATTATTCTGGCCGTAGTGAAGACCGGAGACGGACTGAAACGTTCCTGTTGACCATCGAAAAATGAGCGTGGCATGGCCGTCATGATAGTATTAGCTTTCTGAAACCGGAGTTACGGTGTTAAAATCTCTAATTTTGTAAACTAAAATTATGGTTAGACTTCAATTTCACTTACGTTGAAAAAATTAGGTTCATTAATTATTTTAGAACAATTTATATAGTCCACTTTATTCCCTTCGTAAATTAACCTATCATAAATTGCAAAAAGATTGTTTTCCAGCATTTTATGGGTTTGAGAGATGGTTAACATTACAAAGTGTATGAAGATCTCCACTTAATAAACTTATGTTATGAAAGAAATTAGTCAGGTAACTTTCACCTTATAACAACGACCTTTTTCTAAATATAAAAGGAAGAATATTAGATAACAAAATAAATGATCTCTTATTAAAAATAATTAACATTTAATTATTCTTAAAAACGAGGGCTACTGCGCTGCTATTGATTTAGTGACGTGTGCTAAATCGAACCTCTTATCTCTCTCAGCCTGTGAGAATTCAACTAATTCCGTTTTGGATAAGGGTTCGGTTTAGCAGACGCCAATAAACCAATGGCGTGCAGTAGCCCTCGCTTTTAAGAATTATTAAATGTTTATTATACTTGTAATTAGAGATCATTTATTTTTTATAATATTTTTCCTTTTATATTTAGAAAAAGGTATAATGTTATGCTAATTAACTTTTCCTTTAATCAATGTATTTTGTACTTTCCGCGAATTATAGATCCATTTTCGGACCCTCACTCAATATAAACAAGATACTACGATGTGGCTAAAAACGTCTTGGTTTAAGGACCAAGGCCGAAAAAACAAACGATATGTGTGAGAATTATCAATTGACTGAAGTTTCAGAAATTGCAATTTTTCTTTAATTATTTCTGTTAATTTAATCCTTCATCACTATTTAATTCAATCAACTGATTTTACTGTTAATCGATTTATTCCCTCTAAATTAAGTCAAAAAGTTGCATATCTACACTTTTTCAAGAATAATTCCGTTTTCCGAAACATTTTATCATGAAATTAATTATTTCGAAGGGAGTACGTTTTGAGTGATCAATATTTAATATTTGAAATATTCTACCGACTGTCTAAAGAGCAAACTATCTTTGACATAATTTGAAAGGATAATGTAATTTTTTTAATCGAATAAATGAAATTCAAAATTTTCAAATAAAGGCCAGTTTTACGCGTTTCGAATTAAACAAATCCAAACAGGAGAAAATTATACAGAAAATGTACCACTTTGACTGAAAAAGCGCACCAAGACACTTCTTTCTCGTTTAACCGAATTAAGAGAAACTAATTCCAACTATTTTGAAATTTACTTCATGTTGAGGGATCGTTTTAAATAATCCTCCGTGGCTTTGTACCATAAGACGTAGCTCTCCATCTGCCACGATTCCTAACGAGAATAATTAGAAGTTAATTTACCACCAAGAAAAGAATTGTGTGACATGAGAATCATAAACTAACCGCAACTGTCGCAACGTTAATCGGAGTCTCTTGGCCGTGTCTATAATAATTATTAAATTTTAAAGTCCACTTCGACATTTGCAAATTGAAAATGCAAATTCTACCTGTTTTTAAAATATCGATCATTTCCAAGAAATTCCATTTCATTCAGCGCAATTTTGGGCTGAACTTAAATTCTATCTTGTACAATCCGACAGGGGAAGACAAAGATAAAACCAAGCTTTAGAAAGTGAAGTCTCTGAAATTTTAAAGCGATAACAATTTAATTGAGTTTAAAAAAAAATTTCTGTGCTTTGAGTACCGTTTTGGTCTCCGGTATATAAAGTCTCGTACCTACGTACAGAGTTCGGGAAATGAGTCAATAATAACATTTTAACTGTCCTAGTTGTTAACCGCACATTTCCGCTATTGATTCTGTTGCCATAGCAACTGAAATACAAGTGATGAATATTTAATATAAATTTCCTCATGAATTTATTAACTTAACATGTATAACTTTGTCTGTCATTACCCTTCAGTCTACTGTCAAATAGCGATAGGTGGAGCCATATTTTCGCTCCTCTCGGGTTCCTTAAATTTTATGCTCAGAAACAAGCAAACCTTATTATCATGGCGTGGCTTTCGGTTTCTCATAGCAGACGGCATAGCCCACTCGATTATTGCGCTCATGTATGCAAGTTGTGCACGCTACATGTTAGCTGAGCAGTTTATGTCCGTGAGCGCAGTATAGCAGTTGGCTATGCTAGCACTAAATAGGCTCCTTCTAACACCGACCTAAGATAAGCCTGTTAGTTATTCATGTTACTGAGTAAATTCATGGTTTTATTAAAACATTTTTCCAAGAGTCATAATAATCTAATCCATATTTTTACGATAAATAAAACCCAGATTAGAAGAGTTGGAAACGGACATTTTTAGCATGGATTAGAATATGTTTTCAGCGGGAATGTTTACCCTTTCTAAGATTGGATCCTCCTATAACCACCTTCGTGTTCAACGGGAATGAGAGTAAGGTTGTTCGACTTTTCAACAAAGTTGCAGTTGGTAGGTTCAATCTCTTAATTACTTTTGGAAACGCGCTTGCCGTCGGTCTTGTTGGTTTCACGTTTTCGGACTTCATTCTGAGAAAAACAATACTTTTCTTAAGCCTTTCAATTTGGTATTAATAAAATGCGATACAATTTTATGCATTGCTCCACTACTTATTTTAGTTGGAAGATTTTGTTAAGTAGCCTGGATAGTATGTTCTCTCAGAAGTTTATTTTTGCTCTTACTCAATTCTGACTGTTCAAACAAAGTCTCCCTACCATTATTTCGAAATTAATGTCGATTAATTCTTTCGTATTAATGAAGCTGTCCAAAACTGAACAAAACTCTCAGTGTGAGCAGTCGCAAAATCACAGCGCTCCGATAACAGTGATTTGTTTTCTCTTATCAACCTTCATTTAAAAAATATTTGACCAATTATGTCGAATGCTTGTGCGAGCTGTAACTTTCCACTCAATAATGTAAAAGAAATAATACAGTGCTCATCTGAATGTAAAGAGTTTTACCATGCCAAATGTACCAGCATAAAGACAGAAGAAAACCTCAGGAAATTGGGAGCCAAGAAATCAAATTGGAAATGTGAAAATTGCAAACGTAACGACTCTGCAGGCAGCTATAGCGAAGTAAGTCAAACTAAAGACAAAACGGACCCCACCTTAGGCCTTATCATGCAAAAAATAACGGAAATGTCAGAAAAGTTAGAAAAGCTAACAACCATTGAAAAAAATATGTCGGATATCGAAGACTCAGTTAGCTTCTGTTGCAATAAAATTGATGAATTTACTGCCAATAGTAATGCTATAAGTCAAAACCTGGCTGAAATGAAAGGAGACTTCAATGTCGTTATGGCCAAGAATAAAGAGTTTGATTTCAAAATAAATTCCCTTGAAACTAAAGTCGCCTCCTTGGAATTTCAACAAACCAAGGATTCGATTGAGCTGTCAGGAATTCCTGAAACAACAAGCGAAAACCCTATCTTAATCATACAAGTAATTGGAAACTTTTTAAACATTGAACTCTCGCAGCAAGACATCGTGAAATGCTATCGAAAAACTACGCCCACCTCTAATAGGCCTAAAAAAGTCAGCAACCCTATCATTGTCAAGTTTAGAGATTGCAGCATTCGTGATATGTTTTTTAAGGTAACTAAAGAAAATAGAAATCTCCTGTATTGCATTAACATACACAAAAACTTTAAAAATGAGCGGTTTTTCGTTAATGAAGTGCTTCCTCCGTATACAAAGAATCTATTATATGAAACTAAGAAACTCGCTAAAGAGAAGGGTTTTAAATATACCTGGGTCAATGAAGGGAGTGTTTTATTACGAAAAGAAGAAGGCTCAAAAATTTACAAAATTACTAATCTGAGAGATTTGAAATCTATATAACATCGCCTAACTAAAATGAAGAGTAGTATAAATGTCCATTCATGACTTCCTTCATCGAAACTTTACCACCAAACGAACTTTACCCTATTATCAATAATTTGGCAGCCTGTAAAAAAATAGTTAACACCCACGTAAATGGCTTAAAAATATTTCATACCAATGTTAGAAGTATTGCAAAAAACTTTGATGAGCTATGTCTACTATTTGGAAATTTACAAACCGAATTTGATTTAATCATATTATCCGAATGCTGGCTTGAAGATAAAAATGGTCAGGTTTTCAAAATAAATGGATATAACAACTATTTCACAACTAATTATGCAAATAGAAGTGACGGAGTTATGATTTTTGCTAAAGAAACACTAGATACTAAATGTAAAGAGATTAACATCGGTGGAACAAACTCCATCTACTTAGATTTATCAGGGAAAAATAATAACTCAATATGTTATAGATTTCTCTGTATTTATCGTTCTCCAAATAATGATGTACAGAACTTTCTAGCCGACTTTCATGAAGTACTAGAAGATTTTGATAAACTTAACATAGATAATTTAATTATTTTGGGGGATATAAATATTAATATAGTTGTTACTGAAAATACAAATCAACCAGCTACTTCGGATTACCTAGACATGCTATATCTAAAAGGCTATAAAGCCCTTATCAATAATTACACTAGAATTACCGAACATTCAAAAACATGCCTTGATCATTGCTTTATAAAAAGTAAAAAGCATGTAGATTATTGCAGCTCCATTTTACAAACTTATATTACTGATCATTACCCCATTGTTATAAATATTTCGCATGATCGGCCAGGAAATATTATACACCCAGTTCAAAACAACATCAAAAAACGTAACATAAATTACGGTAAACTTAGGATGTTACTAGGGTTTGAAAACTGGTCTGCCATTTGCAACAATACGAATGTAAATGAATCATTCGATAAATTTATTGAATTCTTGGATTTCTATGTTAAACTTGCCACAACGACTAAAATCGAAAGCTACGCGAAAAATACCAAATTTAAATTGTTAAAACCCTGGATGACTCCCGGCCTAGCTAAATCTATAAAAATGCGGGATAAATTAAAAACTAAAAGCCTAAAACAACCCTTCAACGATAGCCTAAGAGCGAAGTATGCCATATATAGAAACAAACTGACAAACTAAATAAAGATATCGAAAAATAACTACTTTAGAAATAAAATAGAGAAATGTAATAAGAATAGTCAAAAAATTTGGCAAATTATAAATGAGGCTACATCAAGAATTAAATCTAAAAATATAATTACCAAAATAGTAGATACGAGTAATACTGAATTAGATGCTCTTAAGTACCCAGAAAAATGCGCAAACTTATTCAACGACTATTTTGTTAATATAGGAAAGAACATGGCCCAAAATATCCTTAAAAATAAGCCATCAAATGGTCTAAATTTAACATCACAAGATGCCTTGATTCCCCATACCATATTTTTAACACCAGTTGATAAACAAGAACTAAGATATAAAATAGCAAAACTAAAAAGTACATCAGCCATTGGATATGACAATTTAAGCGCTACTACTCTAAAAGAAATCGCTGAATATATCACGACTCCCCTACTACATATAATAAACCTAAGTTTTTCAACAGGAACCTACCCTGATTCACTGAAACTAGCTCTCGTTACACCTATCCACAAATCTGGTAGTTATACTAGTATTGGAAATTACAGGCCCATCTCTGTACTGACGCATATGTCTAAGATATTTGAATCGTGCATAAAAGACCGGCTTGTAAATTTCATGGATAAATTCAATATTATTTCCAAAAATCAATATGGCTTTCAAAATGGTCTTAGTACAAATGATCATCTCTTTAGACTAACAGATATTCTAACAACGTCTTTAGACAATCAGAAAAACGCGTTAGCGATATTCCTAGACTTGGCAAAGGCCTTTGATACCATCTCCCATACCCTACTGATACAAAAATTAGAAAAAATAGGTATCAGGGGCCTACCCCTAGAATTATTTAAAAGTTATCTAGAAAATCGAAAACAAATAGTTCGCCTTAATAATGTTACCAGTAACTCCTCCAGGGTATCCTATGGCGTGCCCCAGGGAACAATACTGGGACCAATACTCTTTTTGATATATATCAATGATTTCTGCAATTCCAATATAGCAGACCATCTATTCTCATTTGCGGATGACACGGTAATGATTTTCGTTGATGATAACTGGGAATCCACATTTAAAAAAGCAAACTTGGGTTTACAATATGCTAACTCAATACTAGATGCAAACTTACTAAGCCTAAATATATCAAAAACAAAATTTATGACCTTTTCAATCAGAAAATATATATTACCTCCTGATCTAATGCTAAAAAAACACCGTTGTAATGGTCAATATTCATTGTGTGCAAACTCATGCACACAAATAGAAAGAGTTACATCAACTAAATATCTTGGATTATACAGGGTGTTTGTGAAAGGTCCATCAATAATGAAAGGGCGTATTTATTGGGCCATTTTGAGTCGAAAATGTTCTATGACATTTTTCCGTTCGGGCCACTGTTTTCAAGTTATGATTGGAGTAATTTACGGATGACCCCTTAAATTTAATTAAGAAATTGAAAGACAGCGCTAATTTAATGAAGGGGTCATCCCTAAAATATTCAAATCATAACTCGAAAACGGTGGCTCGGACGGCAAAATGTCATAGAACATTTTCGACTCAAAATGGCCCAATAAATACGCCCTTTCATTATTGATGGACTTTTCACAAACACCCTGTATATAGATCAACATCTCAAGTGGGACATTCATGTAAAATCATTGACGAGAACATTACGATATATATCGTATACTATCCTAACTTTGAGTAAATTCTTACAGTTTGAAACACTACGTATGGTATACTTCGCGTTAGTGCAATCAGTCATCAACTATGGTATAATTGCCTGGGGAAACACACACTATTATATCTTACGCCCGCTTATTGTCTTGTTAAATAAAATTTTACGTTTATCCCTACATAAACCATTTGGCTATCTGACAAAATTACTGTATAAAGAATACAAAACTATGACACTTTCTCAATTATATGCTTATGCAGCGCTTGTATATGGCTTTAAATACTTATATCACCAACCTCTCAGACATAATCGAAATACAAGATTTATAGCTTCAAATAATTTAAACTTACCAAAAAACATACAAATATGGGGCAAAATCACGCCGCATATGTTGCTATAAAATTGTTCAATGATCTAGATGTTAAAATTAAATCTATAATTGATATCAACCTCTTTAAAAGAAAAATCAAAAACTGGCTTGAAAGTAAAGAAAATTTAGAACTTCTTATGAAAATATAAAAAAAAAAGAAAAAAAATGTGTATGTATGTATGTGTGTTTATATATATATATATGTGTATATGTGTGTATATATATATGTATATATGTATATATGTGTGTATATATATATGTATATATGTTTATTTATTGTACGCATCCTTTGCTACTTCTCGCACGAAAATTTTAAATTGCTACCTCGTCGTCCACGCACAAGTTATACTTATGTAGACGGCGAAAATCTTCCTACTATAATCAAAGTCAAATCGAAATGTATAATTATAAAGGTTGAAATAAAGAAATACAATACAATACAATACAATTAAACTTTTATGCAGAGGGGAAGATAAACAATACAGGGGTGGGAAAACTATACACGTTGTCGAACTATCCACGTCAAGGGCAAGGGGAGATTAGAAAAACAATTTAGTCTTGAACCATATGTTAATTGAGTTTACACACGAATGCAAATTTTTAACAGCGGTGATATCATAAGTACATACATAATTATCAGTCAAAGTGTAAATTGAAGAATTATCATTTCAATTATGACAACGGCTACTTTTCCTGTCAACAGAATGAAAAGCAAGTAGAAAGTAACATAACAGTGTTAAGTACTCAAGGAAAGAAGTTCAAACAGACGATATTCATGGTAAATAAACACAATTCAAAAGAAGATGGTGAAGAATCGTTTGCTCTTTATAGATTGATGGAACATAAAGATTGTTGACATTAGATAAGGCTTGAATGCTATCAGTCCTTTTTGTTTGAAGCCATATCTAACGTCTTTAGATCGACATACCACAAATTTTTAATCACAATGAGAAAGAAACGCATATTTATCCCCTTTAAATTAGTGTACATTTAAAATGACGCAACATGAACATTAGATATCAAAGCACAGTGTGTTCTTGATATTTCGGAAAATTTTATTTTTAATCATGACATTGTCAGCGCTTTCGCAAAATGATTGAAGAATATTTCGGTTATAAGAACAGCTACTGTTCCTGACAACAGCATGAAAAGCATGTAGAAAGGAACGAAGACGCTACTGAGGTCCAAGTTAGCCGTGCTTTTCAGCGGTCTCTTCCACTTGACTTGTTCTAATGAGTGATACTTATCAAAAAACAGATATTTGAAAACTTGTGTTTCGAAAATCGGTTGCAGGCTGAAACAAAACTGTCGTCAAGACCGTTAATCATTCTACGATAAAATTCGTACCGACCTCAGTTGAATGTTTTCGTGCAATTGCGGATTGCTTCTCACCCAAGAGGTGTTGAAAATGAGGTGTAAGTAGTCGAAGCCAAGAACCTGTTGAGAAAAGTAAAGTCCTCCGTTTTCCTTCAAGTACATTTTACTGTCGGAATCAGATCCAAGGAATTGTTCCATTGTCCAAGTCAGATAGGTGTCCACTGTGACTAGAGCTTTGTCACCGGAAGCAATAGGGATATATCCGTCAAGCGTCCTATAATCTTTACGAGAACTGAACAGTCTTTCCTCATCGAGTGCTTCAAGCCATTCCTTAACAATTGGATCTTGGGTTGCCTATAGATAGGCACTAATGAAGTCAAAAGAATGGAGGACATGACAAAGGCTATTTACCAAATATTTCAAATACTCTAGAGTTCCGGTGTCATCCATCATTATAGGTGGAATTCTCGATTTGATCAAGTCCGAAAGGGTGTCAATGCAATCGTAACTTTCCGTCGTAAACTCCGTACGCAAGAAACAACTCAAGAAAATCAGAATGAACGTCACTCCGATAAGCCAGGACGAAGTGAGCAGACGATAAGTAATGTTAGGCAAAATGGAGGAAATCGCTACAGAACGTAATTATTTCTCTCACTTTTTGTACTTGGTTAAACCGCTTGTCAACTTTCGTTATGGAAAAACCATCTTTAGTAATTAGATCACGCATTCGAAGCTGACTTGTGCAAATTTAAGCGGGTGCTTAATTGCTTACGTTCGGAGCACAAGAGTGAAGCATTCTCCCAGACGATTCCCAGGGTCTCATGGGCCATTTTCTTTACGATGCAGTGGATGACAAGCAAAAGTGACAGAAGGACCAGGGTAGACATAGTTAAAATCACCACCTAATTGATTCGAGAATGTTATTCAATGAATCTGGAAGCTAGTTGATTTTAATCGAGAAATAATTACATTTGCGCTCATATTTAAGAAGGATATGGAAGTGGACACGACCCTCTTCGGGGCGGCGGACACGATAATTGTCCTGGCCGTTTCGAACACCGGAGCTGGACTGAAATATTTGTGTCGACCATCGAAAAATGATCGTGGCAGGGATATGAAGATAGAATTAGCATTCTAAAACAAGAGCAATGACTATTAGAAATCAGTACTAATCCTATGAAAAACATTAACATGTACAAAAATGGGCCAAGCCTCGCCTCGTGACCTCTCCGCCGTAAAACGTTCTGAGATCCCATGTAGAGCCAAGTCTGCCTTTTGTTCTAATTCAATCGCCAATTGAACAATTATGTTATAAATTAAGTCCTTTTCCAAATTAATAACCAATATTCTTTGACTCTATCATTATTATACATCTTTGTTCGTATCAAAAATATCGTGACTTGGCAAGCGCAGGTCATCCCCTTCGATTATTTTGAAATAGGCAACGATTTAGTGAATATCCCTTCGATTATTTTAAAATCAGCAACGATTTAATGAATATCCCCTCGACTTCCTTTTAATATTACTTACCTGCGATTGCCAAGTCACGATATTTTTGATACGAACAAAGATGTATAATAATGATAGAGTCAAAGAATATTGGTTATTAATTTGGAAAAGGACTTAATTTATAACATAATTGTTCAATTGGCGATTGAATTAGAACAAAAGGCAGACTTGGCTCTACATGGGATCTCAGAACGTTTTACGGCGGAGAGGTCACGAGGCGAGGCTTGGCCCATTTTTGTACATGTTAATGTTTTTCATAGGATCTCACTTCTTTTTGTAGACCCTCGGTAGTTATATTAAAACAAGACCCTCTCGTGGTACTTCGTTTGCCAATATAATCGCTAACGTTTGTCCTTATTTACGCTGAATTACCCCTTTCGACCCGCAGAGAATATGTAATAAAGATTGTACGCGATATCCTAATATAAGAATGTAGCATCAGTTACGACACATTTATTTTAAACTACTACTCTTATTAGCTTTAATATACATTTAACTTTCGGTTAACTTTGGACCATTACGTCCTTTCATCAAGAACACACACTATTTCTGTTGAAAAGACGGCAGCGCCATCTAGTTTTAAAATAAAGAACTAAAGAACAATTTTATAAAAATATCGGGATGTTTTAATTTTTATGTGCTTTATAAAATAAATGAAAACTAAATCCTGAATTTTAAGTTTCTATCTACCCTAGAAGTACCTTAGAATTTTGATGATCGGTGAGTGAGTGAGTGAGTGACAAAATAAGGTAGATTTCACCTTCGATATTTCGAAAAGTATATAGGGTAGGAACTTGAAATTTGGAAACTATAGCTAGGATTGACAGTCCTCACGGCAAGCAAAATTTCAGACTTTTACCTGTACCCATCACGAAGTTACAATGGGCTTAAAAGTGCCACGAGTTGCTTCGAGAAAAGGATGTCAGTGCTCGACTTGGCTGGGAGCACTGCCGTGCTCCCAGATTCGATCTGTTATCTCATTTACATACGTTGAAAGCATCAGGCGCAGTATATAATTTAGAAACGTTACGATAGCCCACTTTATGCAACTCATAAAATATCCTATTATTCATCAACAAAATAAAAATATTTTAATTAAATTTTATGATATTCCATATGTTGGATTGGTATTTTGTATTTGTCTGAATTGTCAATTTCAATAATCGAGTATTTAAGCAAATAAAACTCCTGCATTTATGTTTAAAAATGATGAATAATCTCAATTTTTTTAAGTTTAAAATTAATCGATTCGAAACAGCCGAATAAATTTAAATTTTTGAATACTCGCGCACTCGTTTGGTCCTACGAGTGAGAAACAGCGCGATAGCCCATTTGTTTCTCGTTTAGCCCAATTTCTCGAATCGAGTTCTGAAGACTACGAAATATACCTCATGTTCAGGGATCGTTTCCAATAATCCTGAATTATTTTGTAAGATGACGCGTGGCTCTCAATCTCCCATGACTCCTGACAAGAAATAACGTCATGAAGAATAATGAGATTTCAGAAACGTAACGTAATGATGATAAACTCACTGTAATGGTTGTAATGTTTATCATAGTATCTTGGGCGTACCTACAATAATTATTTAGTTAATATAATGTAGATAATCTTCATTACGTTAGTTAACAAAGAATGATTTTTCCAATTTGTCAGTCTCTCGAAAAATGGCAGCAAGAAAATTCAAAAATCTTGCGCTGCTGTGCGTTTCTCTTCATTAATATTTAGTATACTTATTCGAAATATTCTATAGACGATCTTAATGGCTTTGGGGTTGAATACGCTTACCGCCATCTTTTAAAATGGCGGCAAAAATATTCTGACGGGCAACGCCATATGTTGTTAGAAATTAATATAGAAACGATATAATTCAAGATTCGAAGATGCAAATTCTACCTGTATTTAAAATATCGATCATTTCCCAGAAATTCCATTTCGTTCAGCGCCATTTTGGGGTTTACTTAAATCCTAGCATGTAACCGGAGTACCAAGCTTCGTCTATAATAGCAGGGACAGATTTAATTTTAGAAGTATTAATGTAGAACAGAGTAATGTGGGCGCGCGTCAAAGTCCCGGGCCCCCTTCCACGGAACTGAGGGGTATGAAAGAAGAGACAGGTCATAGCGCCAGAGGTAAAAAGGAATTACGTATTTTTCGCCGTCCCCCTCTTCAACGTCATCAAAACGTAGTTTAAATGAGCCAATAAGATAATTTAAAATTTTCGTCACGTGTTGGAGGGCGGCGCTCTATACTTGGCGTCTGGGCTATGAGTCGGACTGAAGTAAATAATAACCGTTCTCCATTCCTACTTCTAAAATTAAATCTATCCCTGATAATAGTTAATAGTTATAATTTTACAGAATTATAAGGACCTTTTGTACTTTCCTTTCAGTACAGTTTCGGAATTGGGTATTTCTAGACTCGTACCTTCTCGTGTTTCTGGCTGTGCGTCGATAACGCGACCTTTTTGATGTTCACCACTCTCCCGTGCATGATACTGTTGCTATGGTGATTGAAAACATAATAAACTAATTAGGAGAAATCACGAAGCTTGACCCAATGTAGAAGTTAAATTCCGTGATTACATTTCTTCGAGCTTCAGAGAACGCATGTGGTCAATAGTTTTGTAATTGAACCAAGATTATAGTAGAGTTGGACTTGGAAGAAAAGTTTAACGAAGAGAACTTTTTCTATGAGAATATATACCCATACCAAGAAGCGATATCCGTTTACTAGGGAGAAGGTATAAGTTGCCTAAGTGTTCGCGCGCCATAGTCCCAGTCCCCCTTTCAAAATACAAGGGGGGACGTAAAAGCAGGCCCGTAGCTACGGGGGGTCAATGCCCCCTAAAAATATATCCTGCCCCTCAAATAAGATTTAGGTTTACCCCTAAATGCCCCCTCAAAATTTTCCAATGCCCCCTTATCAAAGTAATTTTGCCCCTGTAATGAATATTTTCATTTTGGAACACAAATATTAAAACTATTTAGAATGAATATTAACATATTTTATACACTATTGTCTTTACTTTATCGCCATAAGCATATCAAACCACCCGTAAGCGTGAATTCACAATAAGACCACGGGTATTCACCATTGTACAAGGGCGCCAGAGAGAAATTTGAGGTTCTACGCCACCTAGAGGGAAAACGAAGCAATTCTCTCCTTTCCGATTCCCCCTACCTCCTTATAACCCGGAAATCTAAGCAGTCGTCTGCTTCTGCAATAAATGGCAGCGGCAGTCGGTTGAGTACGGGCTTTTAAGACTTAAGTTGTTTGTTTAAGATTAGGAACAGCAAATTATCTCGAAATTTTAAAGAAAATGGGAAAAACTCTTTAATGATAAGTGTACCAGAGTTGGGCACTCCTCCTTAGATAGATTTTTTTCCTCTCAAACTATCATAGATGGCGGAACTATCAACTCTTCTGACTATATTTTAGACTGACACTGCTGGTTAGATAGATATTTTTCCTCTCAAACTATCATATTTGGCGAAACTATCAATTTTTCTAGCTATATTTTAGACTGGCATTATTTGTTAGATAAATTTTTTCCCTCTCAACAAATCATAGATGGTGAAACTATCAAATCTTCCTTCAATATCTTAGATTGGCTCTCATTGTTAGATAGATTTTTTGCCTATCAAATCAAATTGAAATCTTTAGGAACGACTAAATTAATCGATTATTTAATCTCCGGACTTTAAATTTGATTGTTTTCGATCAAACTGATTTGGTCTCTACCTAATTTTACTCTGTTTAATCGATTCCTGATATTTCCTGATTTTGTAGAATTTCTAATATTTTCATATATTCATATAATTTCCATAATCTCATTTCTCAAGTTTGACTTTTAACTGTCCATAGTTCAAAAGCTACTATCCAAAATGTTTCAAATTATTCGCCCTTGATTTAATCTAAACCATCTACTATAAACGGTTAACTAATAATAATTAAAGGGAAAAATTGCAATTAAAAACTGTGGGTAGTAAAAATCAGAAAATCTACACTTTAATTTATCTACTTCTACGTTTGGATGATTTCGTGGAATCGTTCTTCCTCCTCGAGTAGTCGTTCACATCAGTGACAGCACGGAGCTTCTATATACAAGAAGCTCCGTCTTCACAGTTTGAACTGTTGAACCATCGTTTATTTTATTTTTATTTATTTGTTTGAGAGGGTTATAACGACCACCAAGTACAAAAACTTCTTGTAGAAAAAACCTACACTTGCTAACGTTCAAATATATTAAAAACATCGATATCATTCAAAAAACGACATATCTTTCCAGAAAGTTTCATAACTATCAAAATTGCCTATCAAAGATTAGCTCATAATTTTTTTAAAATGAAATCAGAAAACAGATGTCGCCAAATAAAATCACTCAAAAAATCAATATATTTCTCAAGGAATAATGCGTATCATTTTTTATGATTTCTAAAAGATGGGGTTAGTAGCCAGATCACGTTGAGAATCGATATTTTTCTCTAGAAGATTTCAACGAATCAATGAATCATATCAACTTCGAGTGCACTTTCTAAGCTATCAAACTCAATCGATCATTATAATTCAAATTTTTCTCCAAAATAACTATCAAAATTGATACTTTGATTGGGGCAGATTTAGTTTTCTATCGTATCAAGTGGTAAAACTATCAAATGATATGATAGTGCCCATCTATGAGTACAACTGGTTTCTTACGAATAGGATACGTACAAAAGATAAAAGTGTAGGTTGCCGCATGCCTTTATTACGCGAACTTCAAAATCCACGTTTCAGCCCCACTAGCAGACGACAATGTTTGTTATGATTACAAATATTAATAGAGGTAGAGCTTATAATATATATAATATAGAGCTATTAATATATATTAATATATATTAATCCTTGTATTTATTCCCGAGCTTCCGGTAGCATCCCGTGCGCGATTTGAATAAAGTTTCCCTTTTGTGCCACCAGGAAGACTTGTCTCCCGAGTTTTACCTTGACAATGCCTGTGGCTAATTTCCCGCCGATTCACGCTTACGGGTAGTTTGATAAGTTTATGGTGATACAGATAGTCCAATGCAATACACCGGAAAGGCTGCATACGCCAGTACACCCAAGTTTGACTGAAGTGTTATGCTTTAAAGGGAGACTCTCAGCTGAAAATCTTAGTGCCATGATTTATTTTTTCCTTGTTCGTTTCAATTAAATATGAAGTCTCAAATTTTTTTCTGATTTTTTAAACAATTTTTTCAATGAAAATTTAATTTTTTAAAATTTGTTAGGCTTAGCAATGGGTCTCGATTTTAGCGCACTTACCTACAGGCCAATAAAAATCTCTTTAGGGATAGAGTCAAATCAGCCAATCCCGTGAGGGTTAGAAAATATTAAGTGGTATGTTGTCTGCTTCAAACAGGAAAAGCTGAGTTCCCAAGGGCGGGAAATAAGTATTTTTTAGAGTGGGCTCGTTACCAGTGACTCCGCGGGGCCCGTCGTCTGCTAGAGTTTGAGGAGGATAGTAATTGTGTTGCAGCTTGACTCTGCTGAGGTGTAAAAGATGGGTTTTTAATTTTTTCCATCTCGAAGATCACAAAAAATAATAGTAACAATAATCTAAGAACACAGATCTTCCCATTCCAAGATATGGAACAAAATACAACACGCCACATTTTAATATAATAAGATTACGGAAGTAATTTGAGTTTAAGTGAAACGTATAAAAGCATAAACCTGCTAATTACTAAAGTTCCTAATCCGCTTATCGTTAGACGATCGAAAACGAGTCTTTCTTTCGAGTGCAAAAAGTAGAATACATATTTCTGAACATAATGCAGACGACACAAATGAGACTCGCCCGAGAAAACGTTTGGGGGTTGACTCTTATAAATCGCGGGCGCTGATTGGCCGGTAGGTCGCTTTATCAGAATTCAAATGCATGTTTTGGATACAAAACTTCAAATATTGTTTAATACTATAAATAGCGCTTCCAAAAATCAGAAAAAATTCAAGGCGGCATATTTTAACATAAGGAATAGGAATAAAAATACTTAATTTTTGCCAATAGTGTCCCTTTAATGCTTAGCCCATTTCTTGTTGCTTTCCCCTTTTTTCACTCTCTGAACTTCTCAGCAATTGAGTTGAAGGACCTTCAATGAAATTCTTTTTCTTGTATCATTTTCTGTGGTGGACAATGAAGCTGTCGAATTGCATCTTGTGGTTTAAAATATTTTCTATAAGCTAAGGTGCTACTGTGTTATTTTCAACATGTGAACGCATATTTCAAGAACGAGAGTGATAAAAGACGCGGAGAATGAAAAACGGTTTTCTTTTGTTGCGAACGCGATTGTTGATGATGCTTTGGTCAACTAAAATTAATTTACGTTTCGTTGTATTTCTGTGGGGGACCATGTAGGGCCAAATTACAACTCTTGCAGTAGTTGAAAATATTTGGTAATGGTTAGAAAGCGATTCTGTAAGTGATGGATATGGTTTTGCAGACACTGTTCTTTTTGGTATACTTTCTTTTGAAGGAGTGATGTCGGTCTAAAGATATGACACCGATAAGCTAAGGCGCTACCATATTTTATTTCAACATGTCAACGTATATTTCGAGAACGACAGTTACGAAGGATGCGGAGAATCTGAAGAGACAGACGCGGAAAACGACCATGAAAGCGGAGACGTTGATGACGACGAGTCCGGGGTTTCAATTTTCTGACATGGATGCATTTCGTTCTTCAAAGACGGGTTCAGATCCTCGAAGACATCACCCTCGGTCAATTTGCGTAGCCTGACAAATATGATTAAATTATTTCCACCATAAACATACAACTTCGAAGGAGACACTAACCTTCTGTTGACGGTCTTGATTAGCGTTTGCGAAGTGTTTTTCTTGAAAAACAACACCGCGTAGCTTATTATTAAAGGCTGCTGGCTTACTTTCAATTTACAGCTTCCAGTCTTTGCGTACCGGGCCTTGATTATATTCCAGTGTAGCTTTTCCGCAGCAAAAAGAAAACTTTGTCGATATTCAATTCCCGAATGAATGTCATCGTTTTCCGTTAAAGAGCCAATTGTCTGGAAACACGAATTTGGGTTCGCTTCTGCTCGCTTTATTACTTCCGCATATGCCGTGTTATGCAGTGCATTTTTCTAAATCTAAATTAAAGAAATAAAAATGAAAAACACCTAAGAAGAAAACAATGAAGGACGTATATTAACCGAATGAGAAAGTAACGCGTAACTCTTATATTAACCTGAATGAAATTGAATTGTGCCGTGTTTTTCGTCAGTAAAGGTTAAGCATTGCGAAAGTGAAATACATCGTCGATGGTGTCGAAGGGAAGTGCTTCCGATTTGCTCGAATACTGTGAAGTCATTTCCGAAGATACAAAACCAATAGAACGAAAGACGCCAAACTCCACAAGACCGAAAGAAAACGAGAGACTCCGCTACAATTCAAACTTTGGGGACCTGAGATTGAAATTGAATTCAATTATGAAATGAGCATATCGCTTCTTTAAAAGTTCTTACTCGTTCCCAGAAAGCATTGCAACAAAAACATGAAGGGCAGTTCCGATTTGACTTTACCATATTTAGAGTTTAGTTTCCCCGTCATGTAAATCAGCAGAACGACACCAACGAACCACACAATTATCTAGATATATTAAATATCAATAACTTTAGTCCACTGTTTCAACATGGATAAAATTATAAATCAAACGAAATATATTTTTCCAGAGAGTTTAATCTACAATAGAAAGCTAGATCCTGTTTACTGATAAACTTCAGAAAAGTGAAACTTGACGTCTGTTTACAATTTTATATGAAAATTAGGAATGACAAGTTACCCATATGTCGACAACGGAGAAAATGTCGTTTTCATTTGATTGGTTTGTTCCGAATAATATTTGGATTCTCGAAGTCCAAAATGGGTGCGAAGATGGAAATGAATTGAGACGATCACTTGTTTCGAACACAGGAGTTATTGCGAAATCTGCCTCCTGTGTATTGGAAACGTTAACTCCATTATTAATGAAAGAAGTTGACCAAGAACTGTCTCGTATTGCTATAAGAATATGACAAAACTCAGATTCTAAACCGAAAGACTCCGTGTCTTCCGAATCAAGTAATTATTTCCATGAAAATTAAACCTTAAAATGACAAATACAACAAAACCTTGAAATTTCATTTCTAGGAAGCTAAAGCCTAACATATTCTTAGTATCGAGGATGAATTCTTGGTTCAGAATATATTTTTAATTGTACATTTCTTTCGAGCATTCCTAGCATTCCATTCCACGAATTATTAACTTTCGCTCCCCAAAACTTGTCAGCATTCGGGATAAGAGTAATGCTGAAAAGCATTCCCTCCTTTGCTATTATTTCACAATCAGAAAAGCAGACCACTAACGTTATTCTTAGTTACTTGATATTGTCGAGTGTTTGTAGAACATGCAAGAATTTAATCATGTAGCCAGTTTTCTCTCCTTGTTCATTCACAAAAACAAATGGCGATAACTGGTAAAAATATAACATGCTCAGCTGAAGTGTTGATAGACAACGGGCGAACATAATCTAGTGAATTTTCTTAGTTCAAGGAAATCCTTGCCATTGCACTAGTAACATTATCTTTGAACAGTAGTAGATCATGAAATGCTTTAAACTTACTGCCATGAAGGTTGCTTTGTAGTATTTTGCTGTTTCGTCGTGCATTATTATCAGTTTTTAGCCATATCGTAGTATACGATAGGCTCTTAGTTTGACCCGAGCCGTCGTCCGTAGTAGTAGTAGTGGCCGGGGTTGTCGCTTCGTTATCGTCAGATTTTAGCTTAAAAGGAACTTTATATTACCACAACCCACCCATAGGGGTTACTGGGCTCGGTTAGAGATTTAATTTTTACAGGTCAGAACCGGGAATCGAACCCGGGTCGCTGGCGTAGTAGACAAACATTCTACCACTGAACTATAGAGACTTGATAGAAACCCCGAGTTTTTTATTATTTATTTTAATCTCTAAAATGTCGGGGTGATGTGGGGTGGGGTACCTCTTAATCTGTGGGGTCGGATACTTTTGAATTTTTATCTGTGGGGTCGGATACTTATGAATTTGTATGTTTGGGGTTTTTATATTTATTTTCTTTTTATGTATGTGCTAATTAAATAGATAACGATTTTCCCCGTTTCCTACCGCGCTCCTCATGTGTTTCGTTCTCGTTCGGTAGCTATCGTCAGTCATGTTATGTATGACTGGAACGTTTTGGCGGTTAATTCAAATGTGGGTTTAGATAGAGCTAACATAGTGTTAAACGAGCGTTATGCGTTTGATCATTTTTGTATTGCTAAAGGTAATTCGAGGGGATAATCACTAAAATGCGTAATCACTATAACTAAACTTTCTCTTTCAAAAGTTAGAAATTTATAAGATGCGATAAGTGTGCATCGGCATAAGTCTATGTTGTAAACTCATCGAGGGGATTATCACTAAAAACTATCTGTTCTTCGATTCGCCGGAATATTAGAATTACAGCATAAGTAAATTTATACGGTTATAATTTTATAACTGTTTAGAGTAGGGCATCAAGGGGCTATTCACTCTGATTTTATGCACGGTACATCATTTAAGCATTGAAAAAGATAGCGCTGTTCACTCATTAGGGTAAGGTATATAGGGTTATCCACTCATTAGGGTAGGGTATAGAGGGCTATTCACTCGTACGATATGGCTACTATTACGAGCCCTTAGGCCGTCTTGTTATCAACTGTTAGGGGTGCGCTTAATCGCTTACGTTCGAGGCATAACAGCGACGCGTTCTCCCAGACATTTTCCATAGTTTCTCGGGCCATTTTCTTGACAACTTTCTTGGAGGGCACCGATTTGTATTTGTTAGTTACGACGGAATGAAGGACGAGCAAAAGTGACAGAATGACCAAAGTGAACCCAATTAGTATCACCACCTAATTGAACCGAGAATGGAAATTAATGAATTGTGTGCTGAATGGAATGTTTATTGAGGGAACTTTACTGGAGTGTCCATGTTTAAGAAGGACCAGGAAGGGACAAATGGAATCATGTGACCCATGCAAGCTTAGCAAAAGTACTGCCCAAGGCGGTAAGCAAATACAAGAAATCTACAGCACGAAGGTATTACAACTAATCCATTCCGATGTTTGGGGACCTGCGCCGGTAGCATCCCTCGGTGGGTCGAAATATTATGTGACGTTCGTTGACGACTTCAGCAGACATATATCAATACTTACTATTGCCAAGAAAGATGCTGTTCCTCATTGTTTTGAAATTTATAAACCAAGAGTGAAAATGAAACGGGTGAAAGAATTAAGACCATTCGTACGGATAATGGTACTGAATATTGCAACCAAGCGTTTGAGAATTTCTGCACCAACGCCGGCATCAAGCATGAGACAAGCAACACTTATTTACCCCAAATGAATGGACTCGCGGAAAGGGTTAACCGAACCTTAGTAGATTAATCAAAAATGTCTTGATTAGAATCAAGACCTTAAAAGTATCGATAAGACTGAGGTTATCACTTGTCTGAAGGATCAGATATTAATTTTTCTTTTTAATTGAATCTTAAATGCATGCTTAAGAAAAAAACAACGTTCCATTACCGTGTTCCGTTGAAATAAATTATTTTACTGGTAATCAATTTCAAAAATTTACTTATCTCGGCTTTTCGACCACAATTCCATTCCCCGAAAACATTTTATCGTTACATTAATTACTTTTGGGAGAGTACGTGTATGGTTTTGCATTTTAAAAGGTTCCTAAAGACGTTACATCCCCATTCGTGACCGGCACGCTTCGCAGTGGAACATTTTAATTATTCTAAAACCAATGGAGCCAAATTCAATAGGGACAGTAAGATTTTTACTCGCGGTTTTGCAAAATGATGATGTAATATCAAGTGTACTTTAATCAATCGTCGTATTGTTCTTTCTCATAGTTCAGGGCATGATCAGTGTTACTGCCCAATTTCTCTCTCTAGTTTCTAACAATGGTTAGAGACTATTTGATATGGCACGGACAACGTTATATACATTTGTAAATTCTAAGTAGCACAAAAGGAAAAAATCCGATTTTTTATATTTTGGTTTGAATTAAATAAACTCATGATAGTAGTTATAACGAACAAAAAGTCAAGGGAATGGCACCGATAATGAGCAGCAAAAAGAGAGGAAAGTTTGCTTCAAGTTAGCAGAGCGACATGGTAGTGAAAATGGTAATCTAGAATTTTGTTCGTTCAAACCTTAATATATCATGAAAAATTCAAGTGAGGTCGAGGCGGCACTACCAAGAAAGATTGATTTTGGCAGATAACAGCGAAAAAATTATGTTCTACACACACTGGGACTATGGGGGAATTTCAAGGCCGAGGTCGCACATCATGAAATTTCAACTCTAGTTTACATCAATTCTCCCTGGTCGTACTAGTAGCAGGTTAAGCTATAGTTTGCTCAGGTCCTGTTAGTCTCGAAAGGGTTATATAGTGCTTGAAACTTTTAAAAGGTTCTTGTCATGGCTAAACAGACCGCTATTACAGTTTTTTATTGTTTTATAGGTTATTTTGACACGTTATCTCCCAAAAGTAATTAATGTAATGATAAAATGTTTTCGGGGAATGGAATTGTGGTCGAAAAGCCGAGATAAGTAAATTTTTGAAATTTATTACCAGTAAAATAATTTATTTCAACGGAAAACGGTAATGGAACGTTGTTTTTTCTTAAGCATGCATTTAAGTTTCAATTAAAAAGAAAAATTAATATCTGATCCTTCAGACAAGTGATAACCTCAGTCTTATCGATACTTTTAAGGTCTTGATTCTAATCAAGACATTTTTGATTAATATCTGTTCCTTCAGTCTTCATTTTAATTAAGAATGTTAAGAAACTGTTTTACATTTTCAAAATCTGCACTAAGCAGAAACATATATAAAGGGGACCATAAATTTAGCTCAATCAGACATTTATTTATAATGATACTTAACTAAACGTAAATCAATAAAACTTTGTATTCTTATTGTAATTAACATTATACATTTTTCTACCCCAGAAATAGGACCAAATTGACAATTTTACAAAATTTTTAAAAATGCTGATTTATGTCCGTTCAACATTTAGCTCAAAATTGTCATAAGGCCAATATGAAATTCGGATATCCTTAAAACTTCACAAAGACGATCCGAGATTGTCAATTTCAAACTTTTATGTAGCAAAAGTACCTACAAACACCCGGAGCAAGTACCTACAAGTACCCGGAGAGAGTACCTACAAGCACCCGGAGCAAGTACCTACAAGCACCCGGAGCAAGTACCTACAAGCACCCGGGGCAAGTACCCACAAGCACCCACAAGTACCTACAAGCACCCGGGGCAAGTACCTACAAGCACCCACAAGCACCCACAAGTACCTACAAGTACCCACAAATACCTACAAGTACCCACAAATACCTACAAGCACCCACAAGTACCTAGAAGCACCCACAAGTACCTACAAGCACCCACAAGTACCTACAAGCACCCACAAGTACCCACAAGTACCTAGAAGCACCCACAAGTACCTACAAGCATCCACAAGTACCTAGAAGCACCCGGGGCAAGTACCTACAAGCACCCACAAGTACCTAGAAGCACCCGGGGCAAGTACCCATAAGTACCCACAAGTACCCATAAGCACCCACAAGTACCCACAAGTGCCCACAAGCACCTACAAGCACCCACAAGCACCCATAAACAACCACAAGCACCCACAAGTACCTACAAGCACCCACAAGTACCTACAAGCCCCCACTAGTACCCATAAGCACCCACAAGTACCCATAAACAACCACAAGCACCCACAAGTACCTACAAGCACCCACAAGTACCTACAAGCACCCACTAGTACCTACAAGCACCCACAAGTACCTACAAGCACCTACAATCACCCGCAAGCACCCACAAGTACCTACAAGCACCCACAAGTACCTACAAGCACCCACAAGTACCTACAAGCACCCACAAGTACCTACAAGCACCCACAAGTACCTACAAGCACCTACAATCACCCGCAAGTACCCACATCCATAAGTTCCTACAAGCACCCACAAGTACCTTCAAGCACCCACAAGTACCTACAAGCACCCACAAGTACTTACAAGCAGCCACAAGTACCTACAAGCACCCACAAGTACCCACAAGCACCCACAAGCACCCACAAGTACTCACAAGTGCCGACAAGTACCCACAAGTACCCACAAGTACCTACAAGTACCTACAAGCACCCACAAGTACCCACAAGTGCCGACAAGTACCCACAAGTACCCACAAGTACCTACAAGTACCTACAAGCACCCACAAGTACCCACAAGTACCTACAAGCGCCCACAAGTGCCCACAAGCACCCACAAGTGCCCACAAGCACCCACAAGTACCCATAAGCACCCACAAGTACCCATAAGCACCCAGAAGCACCCACAAGTACCTACAAGCACCCACAAGTACCTAAAAGCACCCACTAGTACCTACAAGCACCCACTAGTACCTACAAGCACCCACAAGTACCTACAAGCACCTACAATCACCCACAAGTACCTTCAAGCATCCATAAGTTCCTACAAGCAAGCACCCACAAGTACCTTCAAGCATCCATAAGTTCCTACAAGCACCCACAAGTACCTACAAGCACCCACAAGTACCTACAAGCACCCACAAGTACCCACAAGCACCCACAAGCACCCTTAAGTACCCACAAGTACCCACAAGCACCCACAAGCACCCACAAGTACCCATAAGCACCCACAAGTACCTACAAGTACCCACAAGTACCTACAAGCACCCACAAGTACCTAAAAGCACCCACTAGTACCTACAAGCACCCACTAGTACCTACAAGCACCCACAAGTACCTACAAGCACCTACAATCACCCACAAGTACCTTCAAGCATCCATAAGTTCCTACAAGCAAGCACCCACAAGTACCTTCAAGCATCCATAAGTTCCTACAAGCACCCACAAGTACCTACAAGCACCCACAAGTACCCACAAGCACCCACAAGCACCCTTAAGTACCCACAAGTACCCACAAGCACCCACAAGCACCCACAAGTACCCATAAGCACCCACAAGTACCTACAAGTACCCACAAGTACCTACAAGCACCCACAAGTACCTACAAGCACCCACAAGTACCTACAAGCACCCACAAGTACCTACAAGCACCTACAATCACCCACAAGTACCTTCAAGCATCCATAAGTTCCTACAAGCACCTACAAGTACCTACAAGCATCCACAAGTACCTACAAGTACCCACAAATACCTACAAGTACCCACAAATACCTACAAGCACCCACAAGTACCTAGAAGCACCCACAAGTACCTACAAGCACCCACAAGTACCTACAAGCACCCACAAGTACCCACAAGTACCTAGAAGCACCCACAAGTACCTACAAGCATCCACAAGTACCTAGAAGCACCCGGGGCAAGTACCTACAAGCACCCACAAGTACCTAGAAGCACCCGGGGCAAGTACCCATAAGTACCCACAAGTACCCATAAGCACTCACAAGTACCCACAAGTGCCCACGAGCACCTACAAGCACCCAAAAGCACCCACAAGCACCCATAAACAACCACAAGCACCCATAAACAACCACAAGCACCCACAAGTACCTACAAGCACCCACTAGTACCCATAAGCACCCACAAGTACCCATAAACAACCACATGCACCCACAAGTACCTACAAGCACCCACAAGTACCTACAAGCACCCACTAGTACCTACAAGCACCCACAAGTACCTACAAGCACCCACAAGTACCTACAAGCACCCACAAGTACCTACAAGCACCTACAATCACCCGCAAGCACCCGCAAGCACCCACAAGTACCCACAAGTACCTACAAGCACCCACAAGTACCTACAAGCACCCACAAGTACCTACAAGCACCCACAAGTACCTACAAGCACCTACAATCACCCGCAAGTACCCACATCCATAAGTTCCTACAAGCACCCACAAGTACCTTCAAGCACCCACAAGTACCTACAAGCACCCACAAGTACTTACAAGCAGCCACAAGTACCTACAAGCACCCACAAGTACCCACAAGCACCCACAAGCACCCACAAGTACCCACAAGTGCCGACAAGTACCCACAAGTACCCACAAGTACCTACAAGTACCTACAAGCACCCACAAGTACCCACAAGTACCCACAAGTACCTACAAGCGCCCACAAGTGCCCACAAGCACCCACAAGTGCCCACAAGCACCCACAAGTACCCATAAGCACCCACAAGTACCCATAAGCACCCAGAAGCACCCACAAGTACCTACAAGCACCCACAAGTACCTAAAAGCACCCACTAGTACCTACAAGCACCCACTAGTACCTACAAGCACCCACAAGTACCTACAAGCACCTACAATCACCCACAAGTACCTTCAAGCATCCATAAGTTCCTACAAGCAAGCACCCACAAGTACCTTCAAGCATCCATAAGTTCCTACAAGCACCCACAAGTACCTACAAGCACCCACAAGTACCTACAAGCACCCACAAGTACCCACAAGCACCCACAAGCACCCTTAAGTACCCACAAGTACCCACAAGCACCCACAAGCACCCACAAGTACCCATAAGCACCCACAAGTACCTACAAGTACCCACAAGTACCTACAAGCACCCACAAGTACCTACAAGCACCCACAAGTACCTACAAGCACCCACAAGTACCTACAACCACCCACAAGTACCTACAAGCACCCACAAGTGCCCACAAGCACCCACAAGTGCCCACAAGCACCCACAAGTACCCATAAGCACCCACAAGTACCCATAAGCACCCAGAAGCACCCACAAGTACCTACAAGCACCCACAAGTACCTAAAAGCACCCACTAGTACCTACAAGCACCCACTAGTACCTACAAGCACCCACAAGTACCTACAAGCACCTACAATCACCCACAAGTACCTTCAAGCATCCATAAGTTCCTACAAGCAAGCACCCACAAGTACCTTCAAGCATCCATAAGTTCCTACAAGCACCCACAAGTACCTACAAGCACCCACAAGTACCTACAAGCACCCACAAGTACCCACAAGCACCCACAAGCACCCTTAAGTACCCACAAGTACCCACAAGCACCCACAAGCACCCACAAGTACCCATAAGCACCCACAAGTACCTACAAGTACCCACAAGTACCTACAAGCACCCACAAGTACCTACAAGCACCCACAAGTACCTACAAGCACCCACTAGTACCTACAACCACCCACAAGTACCTACAAGCACACACAAGTACCTACAAGCACCCACTAGTACCTAGAAGCACCCACAAGTACCTACAAGCACCCACTAGTACCTACAAGCACCCACAAGTACCTACAAGCACCTACAATCACCCACAAGTACCTTCAAGCATCCATAAGTTCCTACAAGCACCCACAAGTACCTACAAGCACCCACAAGTACCTATAAGCACCCACAAGTACCCACAAGCACCCACAAGTGCCCACAAGCACCCACAAGTACCTACAAGCACCCACAAGTACCTACAAGCACCCACAAGTACCTACAAGCACCCACAAGTACCTAGAAGCACCCGGGGCAAGTACCCATAAGTACCCACAAGTACCTACAAGCACCCACAAGTACTTACAAGCAGCCACAAGTACCTACAAGCACCCACAAGTACCCACAAGCACCCACAAGTACCCACAAGCACCCACAAGTAGCCACAAGCAGCCACAAGCACCCACAAGTACCCACAAGTACCCATAAGCACCCACAAGTACCCATAAGCACCCAGAAGCACCCACAAGTACCTACAAGCACCCACAAGTACCTACAAGCACCCACAAGTACCTACAAGCATCCACTAGTACCTATAAGCACCCACTAGTACCTACAAGCACCCACAAGTACCTACAAGCACCTACAATCACCCACAAGTACCTTCAAGCATCCATAAGTTCCTACAAGCACCCACAAGTACCTTCAAGCATCCATAAGTTCCTACAAGCACCCACAAGTACCTACAAGCACCCACAAGTACCTACAAGCACCCACAAGTACCCACAAGCACCCACAAGCACCCACAAGCACCCACAAGTACCCACAATTACCCACAAGCACCCACAAGTACCCACAATTGCCCACAAGCACCCACAAGTACCCATAAGCACCCACAAGTACCCATAAGAACCAAGAAGCACCCACAAGTACCTACAAGCACCCACAAGTACCTACAAGCACCCACAAGTACCTAAAAGCACCCACTAGTACCTACAAGCACCCACTAGTACCTACAAGCACCCACAAGTACCTACAAGCACCTACAATCACCCACAAGTACCTTCAAGCATCCATAAGTTCCTACAAGCAAGCACCCACAAGTACCTTCAAGCATCCATAAGTTCCTACAAGCACCCACAAGTACCTACAAGCACCTACAAGTACCTACAAGTACCCACAAGCACCCACAAGCACCCTTAAGTACCCATAAGCACCCACAAGTACCTACAAGCACCCACAAGTACCTACAAGCACCTACAATCACCCACAAGTACCTTAAAGCATCCATAAGTTCCTACAAGCACCCACAAGTACCTACAAGCACCCACAAGTACCTATAAGCACCCACAAGTACCCACAAGCACCCACAAGTGCCCACAAGCACCCACAAGTACCTAGAAGCACCCACAAGTACCTAAAAGCACCCACAAGTACCTACAAGCACCCACAAGTACCTACAAGCACCCACAAGTACCTACAAGCACCTACAATCACCCACAAGTACCTTCAAGCATCCATAAGTTCCTACAAGCACCCACAAGTACCTTCAAGCATCCATAAGTTCCTACAAGCACCCACAAGTACCTACAAGCACCCACAAGTACCTACAAGCACCCACAAGTACCCACAAGCACCCACAAGCACCCACAAGCACCCACAAGTACCCACAATTACCCACAAGCACCCACAAGTACCCACAAGTGCCCACAAGCACCCACAAGTACCCATAAGCACCCACAAGTACCCATAAGCACCCAGAAGCACCCACAAGTACCTACAAGCACCCACAAGTACCTACAAGCACCCACAAGTACCTAAAAGCACCCACTAGTACCTACAAGCACCCACTAGTACCTACAAGCACCCACAAGTACCTACAAGCACCTACAATCACCCACAAGTACCTTCAAGCATCCATAAGTTCCTACAAGCAAGCACCCACAAGTACCTTCAAGCATCCATAAGTTCCTACAAGCACCCACAAGTACCTACAAGCACCCACAAGTACCTACAAGTACCCACAAGCACCCACAAGCACCCTTAAGTACCCATAAGCACCCACAAGTACCTACAAGCACCCACAAGTACCTACAAGTACCTACAAGCACCTACAATCACCCACAAGTACCTTCAAGCATCCATAAGTTCCTACAAGCACCCACAAGTACCTACAAGCACCCACAAGTACCTATAAGCACCCACAAGTACCCACAAGCACCCACAAGTGCCCACAAGCACCCACAAGTACCTAGAAGCACCCACAAGTACCTAAAAGCACCCACAAGTACCTACAAGCACCCACAAGTACCTACAAGCACCCACAAGTACCTACAAGCACCTACAATCACCCACAAGTACCTTCAAGCATCCATAAGTTCCTACAAGCACCCACAAGTACCTACAAGCACCCACAAGTACCTATAAGCACCCACAAGTACCCACAAGCACCCACAAGTGCCCACAAGCACCCACAAGTACCTAGAAGCACCCACAAGTACCTAAAAGCACCCACAAGTACCTACAAGCACCCACAAGTACCTACAAGCACCCACAAGTACCTACAAGCACCTACAATCACCCACAAGTACCTTCAAGCATCCATAAGTTCCTACAAGCACCCACAAGTACCTACAAGCACCCACAAGTACCTATAAGCACCCACAAGTACCCACAAGCACCCACAAGTGCCCACAAGCACCCACAAGTACCTACAAGCACCCACAAGTACCTAAAAGCACCCACTAGTACCTACAAGCACCCACTAGTACCTACAAGCACCCACAAGTACCTACAAGCACCTGCAATCACCCACAAGTACCTTCAAGCATCCATAAGTTCCTACAAGCAAGCACCCACAAGTACCTTCAAGCATCCATAAGTTCCTACAAGCACCCACAAGTACCTACAAGCACCCACAAGTACCTACAAGCACCCAAAAGTACCCACAAGCACCCACAAGCACCCACAAGCACCCACAAGCACCCTTAAGTACCCACAAGTACCCACAAGCACCCACAAGCACCCACAAGTACCCATAAGCACCCACAAGTACCTACAAGTACCCACAAGTACCTACAAGCACCCACAAGTACCTACAAGCACCCACAAGTACCTACAAGCACCCACTAGTACCTACAACCACCCACAAGTACCTACAAGCACCCACAAGTACCTACAAGCACCCACTAGTACCTAGAAGCACCCACAAGTACCTACAAGCACCCACTAGTACCTACAAGCACCCACAAGTACTTACAAGCACCTACAATCACCCACAAGTACCTTCAAGCATCCATAAGTTCCTACAAGCACCCACAAGTACCTACAAGCACCCACAAGTACCTATAAGCACCCACAAGTACCCACAAGCACCCACAAGTGCCCACAAGCACCCACAAGTACCTAGAAGCACCCACAAGTACCTACAAGCACCCACAAGTAGCCACAAGCAGCCACAAGCACCCACAAGTACCCGGGGCAAGTACCCATAAGTACCCACAAGTACCTACAAGCACCCACAAGTACTTACAAGCAGCCACAAGTACCTACAAGCACCCACAAGTACCCACAAGCACCCACAAGTACCCACAAGTACCCACAAGCACCCACAAGCACCCACAAGTACCCATAAGCACCCACAAGTACCTACAAGTACCCACAAGTACCTACAAGCACCCACAAGTACCTACAAGCACCCACAAGTACCTACAAGCACCCACTAGTACCTACAACCACCCACAAGTACCTACAAGCACCCACAAGTACCTACAAGCACCCACAAGTACCCATAAGCACCCACAAGTACCTACAAGCACCCACTAGTACCTACAAGCACCCACAAGTACCTACAAGCACCCACAAGTACCTACAAGCACCCACTAGTACCTACAACCACCCACAAGTACCTACAAGCACCCACAAGTACCTACAAGCACCCACTAGTACCTAGAAGCACCCACAAGTACCTACAAGCACCCACTAGTACCTACAAGCACCCACAAGTACCTACAAGCACCTACAATCACCCACAAGTACCTTCAAGCATCCATAAGTTCCTACAAGCACCCACAAGTACCTACAAGCACCCACAAGTACCTATAAGCACCCACAAGTACCCACAAGCACCCACAAGTGCCCACAAGCACCCACAAGTACCTACAAGCACCCACAAGTACCTACAAGCACCCACAAGTACCTACAAGCACCCACAAGTACCTAGAAGCACCCGGGGCAAGTACCCATAAGTACCCACAAGTACCTACAAGCACCCACAAGTACTTACAAGCAGCCACAAGTACCTACAAGCACCCACAAGTACCCACAAGCACCCACAAGTACCCACAAGCACCCACAAGTAGCCACAAGCAGCCACAAGCACCCACAAGTACCCACAAGTACCCATAAGCACCCACAAGTACCCATAAGCACCCAGAAGCACCCACAAGTACCTACAAGCACCCACAAGTACCTACTAGCACCCACAAGTACCTACAAGCATCCACTAGTACCTATAAGCACCCACTAGTACCTACAAGCACCCACAAGTACCTACAAGCACCTACAATCACCCACAAGTACCTTCAAGCATCCATAAGTTCCTACAAGCACCCACAAGTACCTTCAAGCATCCATAAGTTCCTACAAGCACCCACAAGTACCTACAAGCACCCACAAGTACCTACAAGCACCCACAAGTACCCACAAGCACCCACAAGCACCCACAAGTACCCACAATTACCCACAAGCACCCACAAGTACCCACAAGTGCCCACAAGCACCCACAAGTACCCATAAGCACCCACAAGTACCCATAAGAACCAAGAAGCACCCACAAGTACCTACAAGCACCCACAAGTACCTACAAGCACCCACAAGTACCTAAAAGCACCCACTAGTACCTACAAGCACCCACTAGTACCTACAAGCACCCACAAGTACCTACAAGCACCTACAATCACCCACAAGTACCTTCAAGCATCCATAAGTTCCTACAAGCAAGCACCCACAAGTACCTTCAAGCATCCATAAGTTCCTACAAGCACCCACAAGTACCTACAAGCACCCACAAGTACCTACAAGTACCCACAAGCACCCACAAGCACCCTTAAGTACCCATAAGCACCCACAAGTACCTACAAGCACCCACAAGTACCTACAAGCACCTACAATCACCCACAAGTACCTTAAAGCATCCATAAGTTCCTACAAGCACCCACAAGTACCTACAAGCACCCACAAGTACCTATAAGCACCCACAAGTACCCACAAGCACCCACAAGTGCCCACAAGCACCCACAAGTACCTAGAAGCACCCACAAGTACCTAAAAGCACCCACAAGTACCTACAAGCACCCACAAGTACCTACAAGCACCCACAAGTACCTACAAGCACCTACAATCACCCACAAGTACCTACAAGCACCTACAATCACCCACAAGTACCTTCAAGCATCCATAAGTTCCTACAAGCACCCACAAGTACCTTCAAGCATCCATAAGTTCCTACAAGCACCCACAAGTACCTACAAGCACCCACAAGTACCTACAAGCACCCACAAGTACCCACAAGCACCCACAAGCACCCACAAGCACCCACAAGTACCCACAATTACCCACAAGCACCCACAAGTACCCACAAGTGCCCACAAGCACCCACAAGTACCCATAAGCACCCACAAGTACCCATAAGCACCCAGAAGCACCCACAAGTACCTACAAGCACCTACAATCACCCACAAGTACCTTCAAGCATCCATAAGTTCCTACAAGCACCCACAAGTACCTTCAAGCATCCATAAGTTCCTACAAGCACCCACAAGTACCTACAAGCACCCACAAGTACCTACAAGCACCCACAAGTACCCACAAGCACCCACAAGCACCCACAAGCACCCACAAGTACCCACAATTACCCACAAGCACCCACAAGTACCCACAAGTGCCCACAAGCACCCACAAGTACCCATAAGCACCCACAAGTACCTACAAGCACCCACAAGTACCTACAAGCACCCACAAGTACCTAAAAGCACCCACTAGTACCTACAAGCACCCACTAGTACCTACAAGCACCCACAAGTACCTACAAGCACCTACAATCACCCACAAGTACCTTCAAGCATCCATAAGTTCCTACAAGCAAGCACCCACAAGTACCTTCAAGCATCCATAAGTTCCTACAAGCACCCACAAGTACCTACAAGCACCCACAAGTACCTACAAGTACCCACAAGCACCCACAAGCACCCTTAAGTACCCATAAGCACCCACAAGTACCTACAAGCACCCACAAGTACCTACAAGCACCTACAATCACCCACAAGTACCATAAAGCATCCATAAGTTCCTACAAGCACCCACAAGTACCTACAAGCACCCACAAGTACCTATAAGCACCCACAAGTACCCACAAGCACCCACAAGTGCCCACAAGCACCCACAAGTACCTAGAAGCACCCACAAGTACCTAAAAGCACCCACAAGTACCTACAAGCACCCACAAGTACCTACAAGCACCCACAAGTACCTACAAGCACCTACAATCACCCACAAGTACCTTCAAGCATCCATAAGTTCCTACAAGCACCCACAAGTACCTTCAAGCATCCATAAGTTCCTACAAGCACCCACAAGTACCTACAAGCACCCACAAGTACCTACAAGCACCCACAAGTACCCACAAGCACCCACAAGCACCCACAAGCACCCACAAGTACCCACAATTACCCACAAGCACCCACAAGTACCCACAAGTGCCCACAAGCACCCACAAGTACCCATAAGCACCCACAAGTACCCATAAGCACCCAGAAGCACCCACAAGTACCTACAAGCACCCACAAGTACCTACAAGCACCCACAAGTACCTAAAAGCACCCACTAGTACCTACAAGCACCCACTAGTACCTACAAGCACCCACAAGTACCTACAAGCACCTACAATCACCCACAAGTACCTTCAAGCATCCATAAGTTCCTACAAGCAAGCACCCACAAGTACCTTCAAGCATCCATAAGTTCCTACAAGCACCCACAAGTACCTACAAGCACCCACAAGTACCTACAAGTACCCACAAGCACCCACAAGCACCCTTAAGTACCCATAAGCACCCACAAGTACCTACAAGCACCCACAAGTACCTACAAGCACCTACAATCACCCACAAGTACCTTCAAGCATCCATAAGTTCCTACAAGCACCCACAAGTACCTACAAGCACCCACAAGTACCTATAAGCACCCACAAGTACCCACAAGCACCCACAAGTGCCCACAAGCACCCACAAGTACCTAGAAGCACCCACAAGTACCTAAAAGCACCCACAAGTACCTACAAGCACCCACAAGTACCTACAAGCACCCACAAGTACCTACAAGCACCTACAATCACCCACAAGTACCTTCAAGCATCCATAAGTTCCTACAAGCACCCACAAGTACCTACAAGCACCCACAAGTACCTATAAGCACCCACAAGTACCCACAAGCACCCACAAGTGCCCACAAGCACCCACAAGTACCTACAAGCACCCACAAGTACCTAAAAGCACCCACAAGTACCTACAAGCACCCACAAGTACCTACAAGCACCCACAAGTACCTACAAGCACCTACAATCACCCACAAGTACCTTCAAGCATCCATAAGTTCCTACAAGCACCCACAAGTACCTACAAGCACCCACAAGTACCTATAAGCACCCACAAGTACCCACAAGCACCCACAAGTGCCCACAAGCACCCACAAGTACCTACAAGCACCCACAAGTACCTAAAAGCACCCACTAGTACCTACAAGCACCCACTAGTACCTACAAGCACCCACAAGTACCTACAAGCACCTGCAATCACCCACAAGTACCTTCAAGCATCCATAAGTTCCTACAAGCAAGCACCCACAAGTACCTTCAAGCATCCATAAGTTCCTACAAGCACCCACAAGTACCTACAAGCACCCACAAGTACCTACAAGCACCCACAAGTACCCACAAGCACCCACAAGCACCCACAAGCACCCTTAAGTACCCACAAGTACCCACAAGCACCCACAAGCACCCACAAGTACCCATAAGCACCCACAAGTACCTACAAGTACCCACAAGTACCTACAAGCACCCACAAGTACCTACAAGCACCCACAAGTACCTACAAGCACCCACTAGTACCTACAACCACCCACAAGTACCTACAAGCACCCACAAGTACCTACAAGCACCCACTAGTACCTAGAAGCACCCACAAGTACCTACAAGCACCCACTAGTACCTACAAGCACCCACAAGTACCTACAAGCACCTACAATCACCCACAAGTACCTTCAAGCATCCATAAGTTCCTACAAGCACCCACAAGTACCTACAAGCACCCACAAGTACCTATAAGCACCCACAAGTACCCACAAGCACCCACAAGTGCCCACAAGCACCCACAAGTACCTAGAAGCACCCACAAGTACCTACAAGCACCCACAAGTACCTACAAGCACCCACAAGTACCTAGAAGCACCCGGGGCAAGTACCCATAAGTACCCACAAGTACCTACAAGCACCCACAAGTACTTACAAGCAGCCACAAGTACCTACAAGCACCCACAAGTACCCACAAGCACCCACAAGTACCCACAAGCACCCACAAGTAGCCACAAGCAGCCACAAGCACCCACAAGTACCCACAAGTACCCAGAAGCACCCACAAGTACCTACAAGCACCCACAAGTACCTACAAGCACCCAAAAGTACCTACAAGCACCCACAAGTACCTACAAGCATCCACTAGTACCTATAAGCACCCACTAGTACCTACAAGCACCCACAAGTACCCACAAGCACCCACAAGTACCCACAAGCACCCACAAGTAGCCACAAGCAGCCACAAGCACCCACAAGTACCCACAAGTACCCAGAAGCACCCACAAGTACCTACAAGCACCCACAAGTACCTACAAGCACCCAAAAGTACCTACAAGCACCCACAAGTACCTACAAGCATCCACTAGTACCTATAAGCACCCACTAGTACCTACAAGCACCCACAAGTACCTACAAGCACCTACAATCACCCACAAGTACCTTCAAGCATCCATAAGTTCCTACAAGCACCCACAAGTACCTTCAAGCATCCATAAGTTCCTACAAGCACCCACAAGTACCTACAAGCACCCACAAGTACCTACAAGCACCCACAAGTACCCACAAGCACCCACAAGCACCCACAAGCACCCACAAGTACCCACAAGTACCCACAAGCACCCACAAGTACCCACAAGTGCCCACAAGCACCCACAAGTACCCATAAGCACCCACAAGTACCCATAAGCACCCAGAAGCACCCACAAGTACCTACAAGCACCCACAAGTACCTACAAGCACCCACAAGTACCTAAAAGCACCCACTAGTACCTACAAGCACCCACTAGTACCTACAAGCACCCACAAGTACCTACAAGCACCTACAATCACCCACAAGTACCTTCAAGCATCCATAAGTTCCTACAAGCAAGCACCCACAAGTACCTTCAAGCATCCATAAGTTCCTACAAGCACCCACAAGTACCTACAAGCACCCACAAGTACCTACAAGTACCCACAAGCACCCACAAGCACCCTTAAGTACCCACAAGTACCCACAAGTACCCACAAGCACCCACAAGTACCCATAAGCACCCACAAGTACCTACAAGTACCCACAAGTACCTACAAGCACCCACAAGTACCTACAAGCACCTACAAGCACCCACTAGTACCTACAAGCATCCATAAGTTCCTACAAGCACCCACAAGTACCTACAAGCACCCACAAGTACCTATAAGCACCCACAAGTACCCACAAGCACCCACAAGTGCCCACAAGCACCCACAAGTACCTAGAAGCACCCACAAGTACCTAAAAGCACCCACAAGTACCTACAAGCACCCACAAGTACCTACAAGCACCCACAAGTACCTACAAGCACCTACAATCACCCACAAGTACCTTCAAGCATCCATAAGTTCCTACAAGCACCCACAAGTACCTACAAGCACCCACAAGTACCTATAAGCACCCACGAGTACCCACAAGCACCCACAAGTGCCCACAAGCACCCACAAGTACCTAGAAGCACCCACAAGTACCTAAAAGCACCCACAAGTACCTACAAGCACCCACAAGTACCTACAAGCACCCACAAGTACCTACAAGCACCTACAATCACCCACAAGTACCTTCAAGCATCCATAAGTTCCTACAAGCACCCACAAGTACCTACAAGCACCCACAAGTACCTATAAGCACCCACAAGTACCCACAAGCACCCACAAGTGCCCACAAGCACCCACAAGTACCTACAAGCACCCACAAGTACCTAAAAGCACCCACTAGTACCTACAAGCACCCACTAGTACCTACAAGCACCTGCAATCACCCACAAGTACCTTCAAGCATCCATAAGTTCCTACAAGCAAGCACCCACAAGTACCTTCAAGCATCCATAAGTTCCTACAAGCACCCACAAGTACCTACAAGCACCCACAAGTACCTACAAGCACCCACAAGTACCCACAAGCACCCACAAGCACCCACAAGCACCCTTAAGTACCCACAAGTACCCACAAGCACCCACAAGCACCCACAAGTACCCATAAGCACCCACAAGTACCTACAAGTACCCACAAGTACCTACAAGCACCCACAAGTACCTACAAGCACCCACAAGTACCTACAAGCACCCACTAGTACCTACAACCACCCACAAGTACCTACAAGCACCCACAAGTACCTACAAGCACCCACTAGTACCTAGAAGCACCCACAAGTACCTACAAGCACCCACTAGTACCTACAAGCACCCACAAGTACCTACAAGCACCTACAATCACCCACAAGTACCTTCAAGCATCCATAAGTTCCTACAAGCACCCACAAGTACCTACAAGCACCCACAAGTACCTATAAGCACCCACAAGTACCCACAAGCACCCACAAGTGCCCACAAGCACCCACAAGTACCTAGAAGCACCCACAAGTACCTACAAGCACCCACAAGTACCTACAAGCACCCACAAGTACCTAGAAGCACCCGGGGCAAGTACCCATAAGTACCCACAAGTACCTACAAGCACCCACAAGTACTTACAAGCAGCCACAAGTACCTACAAGCACCCACAAGTACCCACAAGCACCCACAAGTACCCACAAGCACCCACAAGTAGCCACAAGCAGCCACAAGCACCCACAAGTACCCACAAGTACCCAGAAGCACCCACAAGTACCTACAAGCACCCACAAGTACCTACAAGCACCCAAAAGTACCTACAAGCACCCACAAGTACCTACAAGCATCCACTAGTACCTATAAGCACCCACTAGTACCTACAAGCACCCACAAGTACCTACAAGCACCTACAATCACCCACAAGTACCTTCAAGCATCCATAAGTTCCTACAAGCACCCACAAGTACCTTCAAGCATCCATAAGTTCCTACAAGCACCCACAAGTACCTACAAGCACCCACAAGTACCTACAAGCACCCACAAGTACCCACAAGCACCCACAAGCACCCACAAGCACCCACAAGTACCCACAAGTACCCACAAGCACCCACAAGTACCCACAAGTGCCCACAAGCACCCACAAGTACCCATAAGCACCCACAAGTACCCATAAGCACCCAGAAGCACCCACAAGTACCTACAAGCACCCACAAGTACCTACAAGCACCCACAAGTACCTAAAAGCACCCACTAGTACCTACAAGCACCCACTAGTACCTACAAGCACCCACAAGTACCTACAAGCACCTACAATCACCCACAAGTACCTTCAAGCATCCATAAGTTCCTACAAGCAAGCACCCACAAGTACCTTCAAGCATCCATAAGTTCCTACAAGCACCCACAAGTACCTACAAGCACCCACAAGTACCTACAAGTACCCACAAGCACCCACAAGCACCCTTAAGTACCCACAAGTACCCACAAGCACCCACAAGTACCCATAAGCACCCACAAGTACCTACAAGTACCCACAAGTACCTACAAGCACCCACAAGTACCTACAAGCACCTACAAGCACCCACTAGTACCTACAAGCACCCACTAGTACCTACAAGCACCCACAAGTACCTATTAGCACCCACTAGTACCTACAAGCACCCACAAGTACCTACAAGCACCCACAAGTACCTACAAGCACCCACAAGTACCTACAAGCACCTACAATCACCCACAAGTACCTTCAAGCATCCATAAGTTCCTACAAGCACCCACAAGTACCTACAAGCACCCACAAGCACCCACAAGTACCCATAAGCACCCAGAAGCACCCACAAGTACCTACAAGCACCCACAAGTACCTACAAGCACCCACAAGTACCTAAAAGCACCCACTAGTACCTACAAGCACCCACTAGTACCTACAAGCACCCACAAGTACCTACAAGCACCTACAATCACCCACAAGTACCTTCAAGCATCCATAAGTTCCTACAAGCAAGCACCCACAAGTACCTTCAAGCATCCATAAGTTCCTACAAGCACCCACAAGTACCTACAAGCACCCACAAGTACCTACAAGTACCCACAAGCACCCACAAGCACCCTTAAGTACCCACAAGTACCCACAAGCACCCACAAGTACCCATAAGCACCCACAAGTACCTACAAGTACCCACAAGTACCTACAAGCACCCACAAGTACCTACAAGCACCTACAAGCACCCACTAGTACCTACAAGCACCCACTAGTACCTACAAGCACCCACAAGTACCTATTAGCACCCACTAGTACCTACAAGCACCCACAAGTACCTACAAGCACCCACAAGTACCTAGAAGCACCCGGGGCAAGTACCCATAAGTACCCACAAGTACCTACAAGCACCCACAAGTACTTACAAGCAGCCACAAGTACCTACAAGCACCCACAAGTACCCACAAGCACCCACAAGTACCCACAAGCACCCACAAGTAGCCACAAGCAGCCACAAGCACCCACAAGTACCCACAAGTACCCAGAAGCACCCACAAGTACCTACAAGCACCCACAAGTACCTACAAGCACCCAAAAGTACCTACAAGCACCCACAAGTACCTACAAGCATCCACTAGTACCTATAAGCACCCACTAGTACCTACAAGCACCCACAAGTACCTACAAGCACCTACAATCACCCACAAGTACCTTCAAGCATCCATAAGTTCCTACAAGCACCCACAAGTACCTTCAAGCATCCATAAGTTCCTACAAGCACCCACAAGTACCTACAAGCACCCACAAGTACCTACAAGCACCCACAAGTACCCACAAGCACCCACAAGCACCCACAAGTACCCACAAGTACCCACAAGCACCCACAAGTACCCACAAGTGCCCACAAGCACCCACAAGTACCCATAAGCACCCACAAGTACCCATAAGCACCCAGAAGCACCCACAAGTACCTACAAGCACCCACAAGTACCTACAAGCACCCACAAGTACCTAAAAGCACCCACTAGTACCTACAAGCACCCACTAGTACCTACAAGCACCCACAAGTACCTACAAGCACCTACAATCACCCACAAGTACCTTCAAGCATCCATAAGTTCCTACAAGCAAGCACCCACAAGTACCTTCAAGCATCCATAAGTTCCTACAAGCACCCACAAGTACCTACAAGCACCCACAAGTACCTACAAGTACCCACAAGCACCCACAAGCACCCTTAAGTACCCACAAGTACCCACAAGCACCCACAAGTACCCATAAGCACCCACAAGTACCTACAAGTACCCACAAGTACCTACAAGCACCCACAAGTACCTACAAGCACCTACAAGCACCCACTAGTACCTACAAGCACCCACTAGTACCTACAAGCACCCACAAGTACCTATTAGCACCCACTAGTACCTACAAGCACCCACAAGTACCTACAAGCACCCACAAGTACCTACAAGCACCCACAAGTACCTACAAGCACCTACAATCACCCACAAGTACCTTCAAGCATCCATAAGTTCCTACAAGCACCCTTAAGTACCTACAAGCACCCACAAGTACCCATAAGCACCCAGAAGCACCCACAAGTACCTACAAGCACCCACAAGTACCTACAAGCACCCACAAGTACCTAAAAGCACCCACTAGTACCTACAAGCACCCACTAGTACCTACAAGCACCCACAAGTACCTACAAGCACCTACAATCACCCACAAGTACCTTCAAGCATCCATAAGTTCCTACAAGCAAGCACCCACAAGTACCTTCAAGCATCCATAAGTTCCTACAAGCACCCACAAGTACCTACAAGCACCCACAAGTACCTACAAGTACCCACAAGCACCCACAAGCACCCTTAAGTACCCACAAGTACCCACAAGCACCCACAAGTACCCATAAGCACCCACAAGTACCTACAAGTACCCACAAGTACCTACAAGCACCCACAAGTACCTACAAGCACCTACAAGCACCCACTAGTACCTACAAGCACCCACTAGTACCTACAAGCACCCACAAGTACCTATTAGCACCCACTAGTACCTACAAGCACCCACAAGTACCTACAAGCACCCACAAGTACCTACAAGCACCCACAAGTACCTACAAGCACCTACAATCACCCACAAGTACCTTCAAGCATCCATAAGTTCCTACAAGCACCCACAAGTACCTACAAGCACCCACAAGCACCCACAAGTACCCATAAGCACCCAGAAGCACCCACAAGTACCTACAAGCACCCACAAGTACCTACAAGCACCCACAAGTACCTAAAAGCACCCACTAGTACCTACAAGCACCCACTAGTACCTACAAGCACCCACAAGTACCTACAAGCACCTACAATCACCCACAAGTACCTTCAAGCATCCATAAGTTCCTACAAGCAAGCACCCACAAGTACCTTCAAGCATCCATAAGTTCCTACAAGCACCCACAAGTACCTACAAGCACCCACAAGTACCTACAAGTACCCACAAGCACCCACAAGCACCCTTAAGTACCCACAAGTACCCACAAGCACCCACAAGTACCCATAAGCACCCACAAGTACCTACAAGTACCCACAAGTACCTACAAGCACCCACTAGTACCTACAAGCACCCACTAGTACCTACAAGCACCCACAAGTACCTATTAGCACCCACTAGTACCTACAAGCACCCACAAGTACCTACAAGCACCCACAAGTACCTACAAGCACCCACAAGTACCTACAAGCACCTACAATCACCCACAAGTACCTTCAAGCATCCATAAGTTCCTACAAGCACCCACAAGTACCTACAAGCACCCACAAGCACCCACAAGTACCTACAAGCACCCACAAGCACCCACAAGTACCCATAAGCACCCAGAAGCACCCACAAGTACCTACAAGCACCCACAAGTACCTACAAGCACCCACAAGTACCTAAAAGCACCCACTAGTACCTACAAGCACCCACTAGTACCTACAAGCACCCACAAGTACCTACAAGCACCTACAATCACCCACAAGTACCTTCAAGCATCCATAAGTTCCTACAAGCAAGCACCCACAAGTACCTTCAAGCATCCATAAGTTCCTACAAGCACCCACAAGTACCTACAAGCACCCACAAGTACCTACAAGTACCCACAAGCACCCACAAGCACCCTTAAGTACCCACAAGTACCCACAAGCACCCACAAGTACCCATAAGCACCCACAAGTACCTACAAGTACCCACAAGTACCTACAAGCACCCACAAGTACCTACAAGCACCTACAAGCACCCACTAGTACCTACAAGCACCCACTAGTACCTACAAGCACCCACAAGTACCTATTAGCACCCACTAGTACCTACAAGCACCCACAAGTACCTACAAGCACCCACAAGTACCTACAAGCACCCACAAGTACCTACAAGCACCTACAATCACCCACAAGTACCTTCAAGCATCCATAAGTTCCTACAAGCACCCACAAGTACCTACAAGCACCCACAAGCACCCACAAGTACCCATAAGCACCCAGAAGCACCCACAAGTACCTACAAGCACCCACAAGTACCTACAAGCACCCACAAGTACCTAAAAGCACCCACTAGTACCTACAAGCACCCACTAGTACCTACAAGCACCCACAAGTACCTACAAGCACCTACAATCACCCACAAGTACCTTCAAGCATCCATAAGTTCCTACAAGCAAGCACCCACAAGTACCTTCAAGCATCCATAAGTTCCTACAAGCACCCACAAGTACCTACAAGCACCCACAAGTACCTACAAGTACCCACAAGCACCCACAAGCACCCAGAAGCACCCACAAGTACCTACAAGCACCCACAAGTACCTACAAGCACCCACAAGTACCTAAAAGCACCCACTAGTACCTACAAGCACCCACTAGTACCTACAAGCACCCACAAGTACCTACAAGCACCTACAATCACCCACAAGTACCTTCAAGCATCCATAAGTTCCTACAAGCAAGCACCCACAAGTACCTTCAAGCATCCATAAGTTCCTACAAGCACCCACAAGTACCTACAAGCACCCACAAGTACCTACAAGTACCCACAAGCACCCACAAGCACCCTTAAGTACCCACAAGTACCCACAAGCACCCACAAGTACCCATAAGCACCCACAAGTACCTACAAGTACCCACAAGTACCTACAAGCACCCACAAGTACCTACAAGCACCTACAAGCACCCACTAGTACCTACAAGCACCCACTAGTACCTACAAGCACCCACAAGTACCTATTAGCACCCACTAGTACCTACAAGCACCCACAAGTACCTACAAGCACCCACAAGTACCTACAAGCACCCACAAGTACCTACAAGCACCTACAATCACCCACAAGTACCTTCAAGCATCCATAAGTTCCTACAAGCACCCACAAGTACCTACAAGCACCCACAAGCACCCACAAGTACCCATAAGCACCCAGAAGCACCCACAAGTACCTACAAGCACCCACAAGTACCTACAAGCACCCACAAGTACCTAAAAGCACCCACTAGTACCTACAAGCACCCACTAGTACCTACAAGCACCCACAAGTACCTACAAGCACCTACAATCACCCACAAGTACCTTCAAGCATCCATAAGTTCCTACAAGCAAGCACCCACAAGTACCTTCAAGCATCCATAAGTTCCTACAAGCACCCACAAGTACCTACAAGCACCCACAAGTACCTACAAGTACCCACAAGCACCCACAAGCACCCTTAAGTACCCACAAGTACCCACAAGCACCCACAAGTACCCATAAGCACCCACAAGTACCTACAAGTACCCACAAGTACCTACAAGCACCCACAAGTACCTACAAGCACCTACAAGCACCCACTAGTACCTACAAGCACCCACTAGTACCTACAAGCATCCATAAGTTCCTACAAGCACCCACAAGTACCTACAAGCACCCACAAGTACCTACAAGTACCCACAAGCACCCACAAGCACCCTTAAGTACCCACAAGTACCCACAAGCACCCACAAGTACCCATAAGCACCCACAAGTACCTACAAGTACCCACAAGTACCTACAAGCACCCACAAGTACCTACAAGCACCTACAAGCACCCACTAGTACCTACAAGCACCCACTAGTACCTACAAGCACCCACAAGTACCTATTAGCACCCACTAGTACCTACAAGCACCCACAAGTACCTACAAGCACCCACAAGTACCTACAAGCACCCACAAGTACCTACAAGCACCTACAATCACCCACAAGTACCTTCAAGCATCCATAAGTTCCTACAAGCACCCACAAGTACCTACAAGCACCCACAAGCACCCACAAGTACCCATAAGCACCCAGAAGCACCCACAAGTACCTACAAGCACCCACAAGTACCTACAAGCACCCACAAGTACCTAAAAGCACCCACTAGTACCTACAAGCACCCACTAGTACCTACAAGCACCCACAAGTACCTACAAGCACCTACAATCACCCACAAGTACCTTCAAGCATCCATAAGTTCCTACAAGCAAGCACCCACAAGTACCTTCAAGCATCCATAAGTTCCTACAAGCACCCACAAGTACCTACAAGCACCCACAAGTACCTACAAGTACCCACAAGCACCCACAAGCACCCTTAAGTACCCACAAGTACCCACAAGCACCCACAAGTACCCATAAGCACCCACAAGTACCTACAAGTACCCACAAGTACCTACAAGCACCCACTAGTACCTACAAGCACCCACTAGTACCTACAAGCACCCACAAGTACCTATTAGCACCCACTAGTACCTACAAGCACCCACAAGTACCTACAAGCACCCACAAGTACCTACAAGCACCCACAAGTACCTACAAGCACCTACAATCACCCACAAGTACCTTCAAGCATCCATAAGTTCCTACAAGCACCCACAAGTACCTACAAGCACCCACAAGCACCCACAAGTACCTACAAGCACCCACAAGCACCCACAAGTACCCATAAGCACCCAGAAGCACCCACAAGTACCTACAAGCACCCACAAGTACCTACAAGCACCCACAAGTACCTAAAAGCACCCACTAGTACCTACAAGCACCCACTAGTACCTACAAGCACCCACAAGTACCTACAAGCACCTACAATCACCCACAAGTACCTTCAAGCATCCATAAGTTCCTACAAGCAAGCACCCACAAGTACCTTCAAGCATCCATAAGTTCCTACAAGCACCCACAAGTACCTACAAGCACCCACAAGTACCTACAAGTACCCACAAGCACCCACAAGCACCCTTAAGTACCCACAAGTACCCACAAGCACCCACAAGTACCCATAAGCACCCACAAGTACCTACAAGTACCCACAAGTACCTACAAGCACCCACAAGTACCTACGAGCACCTACAAGCACCCACTAGTACCTACAAGCACCCACTAGTACCTACAAGCACCCACAAGTACCTATTAGCACCCACTAGTACCTACAAGCACCCACAAGTACCTACAAGCACCCACAAGTACCTACAAGCACCCACAAGTACCTACAAGCACCTACAATCACCCACAAGTACCTTCAAGCATCCATAAGTTCCTACAAGCACCCACAAGTAATTACAAGCACCCACAAGCACCCACAAGTACCCATAAGCACCCAGAAGCACCCACAAGTACCTACAAGCACCCACAAGTACCTACAAGCACCCACAAGTACCTAAAAGCACCCACTAGTACCTACAAGCACCCACTAGTACCTACAAGCACCCACAAGTACCTACAAGCACCTACAATCACCCACAAGTACCTTCAAGCATCCATAAGTTCCTACAAGCAAGCACCCACAAGTACCTTCAAGCATCCATAAGTTCCTACAAGCACCCACAAGTACCTACAAGCACCCACAAGTACCTACAAGTACCCACAAGCACCCACAAGCACCCAGAAGCACCCACAAGTACCTACAAGCACCCACAAGTACCTACAAGCACCCACAAGTACCTAAAAGCACCCACTAGTACCTACAAGCACCCACTAGTACCTACAAGCACCCACAAGTACCTACAAGCACCTACAATCACCCACAAGTACCTTCAAGCATCCATAAGTTCCTACAAGCAAGCACCCACAAGTACCTTCAAGCATCCATAAGTTCCTACAAGCACCCACAAGTACCTACAAGCACCCACAAGTACCTACAAGTACCCACAAGCACCCACAAGCACCCTTAAGTACCCACAAGTACCCACAAGCACCCACAAGTACCCATAAGCACCCACAAGTACCTACAAGTACCCACAAGTACCTACAAGCACCCACAAGTACCTACAAGCACCTACAAGCACCCACTAGTACCTACAAGCACCCACTAGTACCTACAAGCACCCACAAGTACCTATTAGCACCCACTAGTACCTACAAGCACCCACAAGTACCTACAAGCACCCACAAGTACCTACAAGCACCCACAAGTACCTACAAGCACCTACAATCACCCACAAGTACCTTCAAGCATCCATAAGTTCCTACAAGCACCCACAAGTACCTACAAGCACCCACAAGCACCCACAAGTACCCATAAGCACCCAGAAGCACCCACAAGTACCTACAAGCACCCACAAGTACCTACAAGCACCCACAAGTACCTAAAAGCACCCACTAGTACCTACAAGCACCCACTAGTACCTACAAGCACCCACAAGTACCTACAAGCACCTACAATCACCCACAAGTACCTTCAAGCATCCATAAGTTCCTACAAGCAAGCACCCACAAGTACCTTCAAGCATCCATAAGTTCCTACAAGCACCCACAAGTACCTACAAGCACCCACAAGTACCTACAAGTACCCACAAGCACCCACAAGCACCCTTAAGTACCCACAAGTACCCACAAGCACCCACAAGTACCCATAAGCACCCACAAGTACCTACAAGTACCCACAAGTACCTACAAGCACCCACAAGTACCTACAAGCACCTACAAGCACCCACTAGTACCTACAAGCACCCACTAGTACCTACAAGCACCCACAAGTACCTATTAGCACCCACTAGTACCTACAAGCACCCACAAGTACCTACAAGCACCCACAAGTACCTACAAGCACCTACAATCACCCACAAGTACCTTCAAGCATCCATAAGTTCCTACAAGCACCCACAAGTACCTACAAGCACCCACAAGCACCCACAAGTACCCATAAGCACCCAGAAGCACCCACAAGTACCTACAAGCACCCACAAGTACCTACAAGCACCCACAAGTACCTAAAAGCACCCACTAGTACCTACAAGCACCCACTAGTACCTACAAGCACCCACAAGTACCTACAAGCACCTACAATCACCCACAAGTACCTTCAAGCATCCATAAGTTCCTACAAGCAAGCACCCACAAGTACCTTCAAGCATCCATAAGTTCCTACAAGCACCCACAAGTACCTACAAGCACCCACAAGTACCTACAAGTACCCACAAGCACCCACAAGCACCCTTAAGTACCCACAAGTACCCACAAGCACCCACAAGTACCCATAAGCACCCACAAGTACCTACAAGTACCCACAAGTACCTACAAGCACCCACAAGTACCTACAAGCACCTACAAGCACCCACTAGTACCTACAAGCACCCACTAGTACCTACAAGCACCCACAAGTACCTATTAGCACCCACTAGTACCTACAAGCACCCACAAGTACCTACAAGCACCCACAAGTACCTACAAGCACCCACAAGTACCTACAAGCACCTACAATCACCCACAAGTACCTTCAAGCATCCATAAGTTCCTACAAGCACCCACAAGTACCTACAAGCACCCACAAGCACCCACAAGTACCTACAAGCACCCACAAGCACCCACAAGTACCCATAAGCACCCAGAAGCACCCACAAGTACCTACAAGCACCCACAAGTACCTACAAGCACCCACAAGTACCTAAAAGCACCCACTAGTACCTACAAGCACCCACTAGTACCTACAAGCACCCACAAGTACCTACAAGCACCTACAATCACCCACAAGTACCTTCAAGCATCCATAAGTTCCTACAAGCAAGCACCCACAAGTACCTTCAAGCATCCATAAGTTCCTACAAGCACCCACAAGTACCTACAAGCACCCACAAGTACCTACAAGTACCCACAAGCACCCACAAGCACCCTTAAGTACCCACAAGTACCCACAAGCACCCACAAGTACCCATAAGCACCCACAAGTACCTACAAGTACCCACAAGTACCTACAAGCACCCACAAGTACCTACAAGCACCTACAAGCACCCACTAGTACCTACAAGCACCCACTAGTACCTACAAGCACCCACAAGTACCTATTAGCACCCACTAGTACCTACAAGCACCCACAAGTACCTACAAGCACCCACAAGTACCTACAAGCACCCACAAGTACCTACAAGCACCTACAATCACCCACAAGTACCTTCAAGCATCCATAAGTTCCTACAAGCACCCACAAGTACCTACAAGCACCCACAAGCACCCACAAGTACCCATAAGCACCCAGAAGCACCCACAAGTACCTACAAGCACCCACAAGTACCTACAAGCACCCACAAGTACCTAAAAGCACCCACTAGTACCTACAAGCACCCACTAGTACCTACAAGCACCCACAAGTACCTACAAGCACCTACAATCACCCACAAGTACCTTCAAGCATCCATAAGTTCCTACAAGCAAGCACCCACAAGTACCTTCAAGCATCCATAAGTTCCTTCAAGCACCCACAAGTACCTACAAGCACCCACAAGTACCTACAAGTACCCACAAGCACCCACAAGCACCCTTAAGTACCCACAAGTACCCACAAGCACCCACAAGTACCCATAAGCACCCACAAGTACCTACAAGTACCCACAAGTACCTACAAGCACCCACAAGTACCTACAAGCACCTACAAGCACCCACTAGTACCTACAAGCACCCACTAGTACCTACAAGCACCCACAAGTACCTATTAGCACCCACTAGTACCTACAAGCACCCACAAGTACCTACAAGCACCTACAAGCACCCACAAGTACCTACAAGCACCCACAAGTACCTACAAGCACCTACAATCACCCACAAGTACCTTCAAGCATCCATAAGTTCCTACAAGCACCCACAAGTACCTACAAGCACCCACAAGCACCCACAAGTACCCATAAGCACCCAGAAGCACCCACAAGTACCTACAAGCACCCACAAGTACCTACAAGCACCCACAAGTACCTAAAAGCACCCACTAGTACCTACAAGCACCCACTAGTACCTACAAGCACCCACAAGTACCTACAAGCACCTACAATCACCCACAAGTACCTTCAAGCATCCATAAGTTCCTACAAGCAAGCACCCACAAGTACCTTCAAGCATCCATAAGTTCCTACAAGCACCCACAAGTACCTACAAGCACCCACAAGTACCTACAAGTACCCACAAGCACCCACAAGCACCCTTAAGTACCCACAAGTACCCACAAGCACCCACAAGTACCCATAAGCACCCACAAGTACCTACAAGTACCCACAAGTACCTACAAGCACCCACAAGTACCTACAAGCACCTACAAGCACCCACTAGTACCTACAAGCACCCACTAGTACCTACAAGCACCCACAAGTACCTATTAGCACCCACTAGTACCTACAAGCACCCACAAGTACCTACAAGCACCCACAAGTACCTACAAGCACCCACAAGTACCTACAAGCACCTACAATCACCCACAAGTACCTTCAAGCATCCATAAGTTCCTACAAGCACCCACAAGTACCTACAAGCACCCACAAGCACCCACAAGTACCTACAAGCACCCACAAGCACCCACAAGTACCCATAAGCACCCAGAAGCACCCACAAGTACCTACAAGCACCCACAAGTACCTAAAAGCACCCACTAGTACCTACAAGCACCCACTAGTACCTACAAGCACCCACAAGTACCTACAAGCACCTACAATCACCCACAAGTACCTTCAAGCATCCATAAGTTCCTACAAGCAAGCACCCACAAGTACCTTCAAGCATCCATAAGTTCCTACAAGCACCCACAAGTACCTACAAGCACCCACAAGTACCTACAAGTACCCACAAGCACCCACAAGCACCCTTAAGTACCCACAAGTACCCACAAGCACCCACAAGTACCCATAAGCACCCACAAGTACCTACAAGTACCCACAAGTACCTACAAGCACCCACAAGTACCTACAAGCACCTACAAGCACCCACTAGTACCTACAAGCACCCACTAGTACCTACAAGCACCCACAAGTACCTATTAGCACCCACTAGTACCTACAAGCACCCACAAGTACCTACAAGCACCCACAAGTACCTACAAGCACCCACAAGTACCTACAAGCACCTACAATCACCCACAAGTACCTTCAAGCATCCATAAGTTCCTACAAGCACCCACAAGTACCTACAAGCACCCACAAGTACCTATAAGCACCCACAAGTACCCACAAGCACCCACAAGTGCCCACAAGCACCCACAAGTACCTAGAAGCACCCACAAGTACCTACAAGCACCCACAAGTACCTAAAAGCACCCGGGGCAAGTACCCATAAGTACCCACAAGTACCTACAAGCACTCACAAGTACTTACAAGCAGCCACAAGTACCTACAAGCACCCACAAGTACCCACAAGCACCCACAAGTACCCACAAGCACCCACAAGCACCCACAAGTAGCCACAAGCACCCACAAGTACCCACAAGTACCCATAAGCACCCACAAGTACCCATAAGCACCCAGAAGCACCCACAAGTGCATACAAGCACCCACAAGTACCTACAAGCACCCACTAGTACCCATAAGCACCCACAAGTACCCATAAACAACCACAAGCACCCACAAGTACCTACAAGCACCCACAAGTACCTACAAGCACCCACTAGCACCTACAAGCACCCACAAGTATCTACAAGCACCCACAAGTACCTACAAGCACCCACAAGTACCTACAAGCACCTACAATCACCCGCAAGCACCCACAAGTACCCACAAGTACCTACAAGCACCCACAAGTACCTACAAGCACCCACAAGTACCTACAAGCACCAACAATCACCCGCAAGTACACACATCCATAAGTTCCTACAAGCACCCACAAGTACCTTCAAGCACCCACAAGTACCTACAAGCACCCACAAGTACTTACAAGCAGCCACAAGTACCTACAAGCACCCACAAGTACCTACAAGCACCTACAATCACCCACAAGTACCTTCAAGCATCCATAAGTTCCTACAAGCACCCACAAGTACCTATTAGCACCCACTAGTACCTACAAGCACCCACAAGTACCTACAAGCACCCACAAGTACCTACAAGCACCCACAAGTACCTACAAGCACCTACAATCACCCACAAGTACCTTCAAGCATCCATAAGTTCCTACAAGCACCCACAAGTACCTACAAGCACCCACAAGTACCTATAAGCACCCACAAGTACCCACAAGCACCCACAAGTGCCCACAAGCACCCACAAGTACCTAGAAGCACCCACAAGTACCTACAAGCACCCACAAGTACCTAAAAGCACCCGGGGCAAGTACCCATAAGTACCCACAAGTACCTACAAGCACTCACAAGTACTTACAAGCAGCCACAAGTACCTACAAGCACCCACAAGTACCCACAAGCACCCACAAGTACCCACAAGCACCCACAAGCACCCACAAGTAGCCACAAGCACCCACAAGTACCCACAAGTACCCATAAGCACCCACAAGTACCCATAAGCACCCAGAAGCACCCACAAGTACATACAAGCACCCACAAGTACCTACAAGCACCCACTAGTACCCATAAGCACCCACAAGTACCCATAAACAACCACAAGCACCCACAAGTACCTACAAGCACCCACAAGTACCTACAAGCACCCACTAGTACCTACAAGCACCCACAAGTATCTACAAGCACCCACAAGTACCTACAAGCACCCACAAGTACCTACAAGCACCTACAATCACCCGCAAGCACCCACAAGTACCCACAAGTACCTACAAGCACCCACAAGTACCTACAAGCACCCACAAGTACCTACAAGCACCAACAATCACCCGCAAGTACACACATCCATAAGTTCCTACAAGCACCCACAAGTACCTTCAAGCACCCACAAGTACCTACAAGCACCCACAAGTACTTACAAGCAGCCACAAGTACCTACAAGCACCCACAAGTACCCACAAGCACCCACAAGCACCCACAAGCACCCACAAGTACCCACAAGTGCCGACAAGTACCCACAAGTACCCACAAGTACCTACAAGTACCTACAAGCACCCACAAGTACCCACAAGTACCTAAAAGCGCCCACAAGTGCCCACAAGCACCCACAAGTGCCCACAAGCACCCACAAGTACCCATAAGCACCCACAAGTACCCATAAGCACCCAGAAGCACCCACAAGTACCTACAAGCACCCACAAGTACCTAAAAGCACCCACTAGTACCTACAAGCACCCACTAGTACCTACAAGCACCCACAAGTACCCACAAGTACCCACAAGTACCTAAAAGCGCCCACAAGTGCCCACAAGCACCCACAAGTGCCCACAAGCACCCACAAGTACCCATAAGCACCCACAAGTACCCATAAGCACCCAGAAGCACCCACAAGTACCTACAAGCACCCACAAGTACCTAAAAGCACCCACTAGTACCTACAAGCACCCACTAGTACCTACAAGCACCCACAAGTACCTACAAGCACCTACAATCACCCACAAGTACCTTCAAGCATCCATAAGTTCCTACAAGCAAGCACCCACAAGTACCTTCAAGCATCCATAAGTTCCTACAAGCACCCACAAGTACCTACAAGCACCCACAAGTACCTACAAGTACCCACAAGCACCCACAAGCACCCTTAAGTACCCACAAGTACCCACAAGCACCCACAAGTACCCATAAGCACCCACAAGTACCTACAAGTACCCACAAGTACCTACAAGCACCCACAAGTACCTACAAGCACCTACAAGCACCCACTAGTACCTACAAGCACCCACTAGTACCTACAAGCACCCACAAGTACCTATTAGCACCCACTAGTACCTACAAGCACCCACAAGTACCTACAAGCACCTACAAGCACCCACAAGTACCTACAAGCACCCACAAGTACCTACAAGCACCTACAATCACCCACAAGTACCTTCAAGCATCCATAAGTTCCTACAAGCACCCACAAGTACCTACAAGCACCCACAAGCACCCACAAGTACCCATAAGCACCCAGAAGCACCCACAAGTACCTACAAGCACCCACAAGTACCTACAAGCACCCACAAGTACCTAAAAGCACCCACTAGTACCTACAAGCACCCACTAGTACCTACAAGCACCCACAAGTACCTACAAGCACCTACAATCACCCACAAGTACCTTCAAGCATCCATAAGTTCCTACAAGCAAGCACCCACAAGTACCTTCAAGCATCCATAAGTTCCTACAAGCACCCACAAGTACCTACAAGCACCCACAAGTACCTACAAGCACCCACAAGTACCTACAAGTACCCACAAGCACCCACAAGCACCCTTAAGTACCCACAAGTACCCACAAGCACCCACAAGTACCCATAAGCACCCACAAGTACCTACAAGTACCCACAAGTACCTACAAGCACCCACAAGTACCTACAAGCACCTACAAGCACCCACTAGTACCTACAAGCACCCACTAGTACCTACAAGCACCCACAAGTACCTATTAGCACCCACTAGTACCTACAAGCACCCACAAGTACCTACAAGCACCCACAAGTACCTACAAGCACCCACAAGTACCTACAAGCACCTACAATCACCCACAAGTACCTTCAAGCATCCATAAGTTCCTACAAGCACCCACAAGTACCTACAAGCACCCACAAGCACCCACAAGTACCTACAAGCACCCACAAGCACCCACAAGTACCCATAAGCACCCAGAAGCACCCACAAGTACCTACAAGCACCCACAAGTACCTAAAAGCACCCACTAGTACCTACAAGCACCCACTAGTACCTACAAGCACCCACAAGTACCTACAAGCACCTACAATCACCCACAAGTACCTTCAAGCATCCATAAGTTCCTACAAGCAAGCACCCACAAGTACCTTCAAGCATCCATAAGTTCCTACAAGCACCCACAAGTACCTACAAGCACCCACAAGTACCTACAAGTACCCACAAGCACCCACAAGCACCCTTAAGTACCCACAAGTACCCACAAGCACCCACAAGTACCCATAAGCACCCACAAGTACCTACAAGTACCCACAAGTACCTACAAGCACCCACAAGTACCTACAAGCACCTACAAGCACCCACTAGTACCTACAAGCACCCACTAGTACCTACAAGCACCCACAAGTACCTATTAGCACCCACTAGTACCTACAAGCACCCACAAGTACCTACAAGCACCCACAAGTACCTACAAGCACCCACAAGTACCTACAAGCACCTACAATCACCCACAAGTACCTTCAAGAATCCATAAGTTCCTACAAGCACCCACAAGTACCTACAAGCACCCACAAGTACCTATAAGCACCCACAAGTACCCACAAGCACCCACAAGTGCCCACAAGCACCCACAAGTACCTAGAAGCACCCACAAGTACCTACAAGCACCCACAAGTACCTAAAAGCACCCGGGGCAAGTACCCATAAGTACCCACAAGTACCTACAAGCACTCACAAGTACTTACAAGCAGCCACAAGTACCTACAAGCACCCACAAGTACCCACAAGCACCCACAAGTACCCACAAGCACCCACAAGCACCCACAAGTAGCCACAAGCACCCACAAGTACCCACAAGTACCCATAAGCACCCACAAGTACCCATAAGCACCCAGAAGCACCCACAAGTACATACAAGCACCCACAAGTACCTACAAGCACCCACTAGTACCCATAAGCACCCACAAGTACCCATAAACAACCACAAGCACCCACAAGTACCTACAAGCACCCACAAGTACCTACAAGCACCCACTAGTACCTACAAGCACCCACAAGTATCTACAAGCACCCACAAGTACCTACAAGCACCCACAAGTACCTACAAGCACCTACAATCACCCGCAAGCACCCACAAGTACCCACAAGTACCTACAAGCACCCACAAGTACCTACAAGCACCCACAAGTACCTACAAGCACCCACAAGTACCTACAAGCACCAACAATCACCCGCAAGTACACACATCCATAAGTTCCCACAAGCACCCACAAGTACCTTCAAGCACCCACAAGTACCTACAAGCACCCACAAGTACTTACAAGCAGCCACAAGTACCTACAAGCACCCACAAGTACCCACAAGCACCCACAAGCACCCACAAGCACCCACAAGTACCCACAAGTGCCGACAAGTACCCACAAGTACCCACAAGTACCTACAAGTACCTACAAGCACCCACAAGTACCCACAAGTACCTAAAAGCGCCCACAAGTGCCCACAAGCACCCACAAGTGCCCACAAGCACCCACAAGTACCCATAAGCACCCACAAGTACCCATAAGCACCCAGAAGCACCCACAAGTACCTACAAGCACCCACAAGTACCTAAAAGCACCCACTAGTACCTACAAGCACCCACTAGTACCTACAAGCACCCACAAGTACCCACAAGTACCCACAAGTACCTAAAAGCGCCCACAAGTGCCCACAAGCACCCACAAGTGCCCACAAGCACCCACAAGTACCCATAAGCACCCACAAGTACCCATAAGCACCCAGAAGCACCCACAAGTACCTACAAGCACCCACAAGTACCTAAAAGCACCCACTAGTACCTACAAGCACCCACTAGTACCTACAAGCACCCACAAGTACCTACAAGCACCTACAATCACCCACAAGTACCTTCAAGCATCCATAAGTTCCTACAAGCAAGCACCCACAAGTACCTTCAAGCATCCATAAGTTCCTACAAGCACCCACAAGTACCTACAAGCACCCACAAGTACCTACAAGCACCCACAAGTACCCACAAGCACCCACAAGCACCCTTAAGTACCCACAAGTACCCACAAGCACCCACAAGCACCCACAAGTACCCATAAGCACCCACAAGTACCTACAAGTACCCACAAGTACCTACAAGTACCTACAAGCACCCACAAGTACCTACAAGCACCCACAAGTACCTACAAGCACCCACTAGTACCTACAACCACCCACAAGTACCTACAAGCACCCACAAGTACCTACAAGCACCCACTAGTACCTAGAAGCACCCACAAGTACCTACAAGCACCCACTAGTACCTACAAGCACCCACAAGTACCTACAAGCACCTACAATCACCCACAAGTACCTTCAAGCATCCATAAGTTCCTACAAGCACCCACAAGTACCTACAAGCACCCACAAGTACCTATAAGCACACACAAGTACCCACAAGCACCCACAAGTGCCCACAAGCACCCACAAGTACCTACAAGCACCCACAAGTACCTACAAGCACCCACAAGTACCTACAAGCACCCACAAGTACCTAGAAGCACCCGGGGCAAGTACCCATAAGTACCCACAAGTACCTACAAGCACCCACAAGTACTTACAAGCAGCCACAAGTACCTACAAGCACCCACAAGTACTTACAAGCAGCCACAAGTACCTACAAGCACCCACAAGTACCTATAAGCACACACAAGTACCCACAAGCACCCACAAGTGCCCACAAGCACCCACAAGTACCTAGAAGCACCCACAAGTACCTACAAGCACCCACAAGTACCTACAAGCACCCACAAGTACCTAGAAGCACCCGGGGCAAGTACCCATAAGTACCCACAAGTACCTACAAGCACCCACAAGTACTTACAAGCAGCCACAAGTACCTACAAGCACCCACAAGTACCCACAAGCACCCACAAGTACCCACAAGCACCCACAAGTAGCCACAAGCAGCCACAAGCACCCACAAGTACCCACAAGTACCCATAAGCACCCACAAGTACCCATAAGCACCCAGAAGCACCCACAAGTACCTACAAGCACCCACAAGTACCTACAAGCACCCACAAGTACCTAAAAGCACCCGGGGCAAGTACCCATAAGTACCCACAAGTACCTACAAGCACTCACAAGTACTTACAAGCAGCCACAAGTACCTACAAGCACCCACAAGTAGCCACAAGCACCCACAAGTACCCACAAGTACCCATAAACACCCACAAGTACCCATAAGCACCCAGAAGCACCCACAAGTACCTACAAGCACCCACAAGTACCTACAAGCACCCACAAGTACCTACAAGCACCCACAAGTACCTACAAGCACCCACAAGTACCTACAAGCACCCACAAGTACCTAAAAGCACCCACTAGTACCTACAAGCACCCACTAGTACCTACAAGCACCCACAAGTACCTACAAGCACCTACAATCACCCACAAGTACCTTCAAGCATCCATAAGTTCCTACAAGCAAGCACCCACAAGTACCTTCAAGCATCCATAAGTTCCTACAAGCACCCACAAGTACCTACAAGCACCCACAAGTACCTACAAGTACCCACAAGCACCCACAAGCACCCTTAAGTACCCACAAGTACCCACAAGCACCCACAAGTACCCATAAGCACCCACAAGTACCTACAAGTACCCACAAGTACCTACAAGCACCCAAAAGTACCTACAAGCACCTACAAGCACCCACTAGTACCTACAAGCACCCACTAGTACCTACAAGCACCCACAAGTACCTATTAGCACCCACTAGTACCTACAAGCACCCACAAGTACCTACAAGCACCCACAAGTACCTACAAGCACCCACAAGTACCTACAAGCACCTACAATCACCCACAAGTACCTTCAAGCATCCATAAGTTCCTACAAGCACCCACAAGTACCTACAAGCACCCACAAGTACCTATAAGCACCCACAAGTACCCACAAGCACCCACAAGTACCTAGAAGCACCCACAAGTACCTACAAGCACCCACAAGTACCTACAAGCACCCACAAGTACCTAAAAGCACCCGGGGCAAGTACCCATAAGTACCCACAAGTACCTACAAGCACTCACAAGTACTTACAAGCAGCCACAAGTACCTACAAGCACCCACAAGTACCCACAAGCACCCACAAGTACCCACAAGCACCCACAAGCACCCACAAGTAGCCACAAGCACCCACAAGTACCCACAAGTACCCATAAGCACCCACAAGTACCCATAAGCACCCAGAAGCACCCACAAGTACCTACAAGCACCCACAAGTACCTACAAGCACCCACTAGTACCCATAAGCACCCACAAGTACCCATAAACAACCACAAGCACCCACAAGTACCTACAAGCACCCACAAGTACCTACAAGCACCCACTAGTACCTACAAGCACCCACAAGTACCTACAAGCACCCACAAGTACCTACAAGCACCCACAAGTACCTACAAGCACCTACAATCACCCGCAAGCACCCACAAGTACCCACAAGTACCTACAAGCACCCACAAGTACCTACAAGCACCCACAAGTACCTACAAGCACCAACAATCACCCGCAAGTACACACATCCATAAGTTCCTACAAGCACCCACAAGTACCTTCAAGCACCCACAAGTACCTACAAGCACCCACAAGTACTTACAAGCAGCCACAAGTACCTACAAGCACCCACAAGTACCCACAAGCACCCACAAGCACCCACAAGCACCCACAAGCACCCACAAGTACCCACAAGTGCCGACAAGTACCCACAAGTACCCACAAGTACCTACAAGTACCTACAAGCACCCACAAGTACCCACAAGTACCCACTAGTACCTACAAGCACCCACAAGTACCTACAAGCACCCACAAGTACCTACAAGCACCCACAAGTACCTACAAGCACCTACAATCACCCGCAAGCACCCACAAGTACCCACAAGTACCTACAAGCACCCACAAGTACCTACAAGCACCCACAAGTACCTACAAGCACCCACAAGTACCTACAAGCACCAACAATCACCCGCAAGTACACACATCCATAAGTTCCTACAAGCACCCACAATTACCTTCAAGCACCCACAAGTACCTACAAGCACCCACAAGTACTTACAAGCAGCCACAAGTACCTACAAGCACCCACAAGTACCCACAAGCACCCACAAGCACCCACAAGCACCCACAAGTACCCACAAGTGCCGACAAGTACCCACAAGTACCCACAAGTACCTACAAGTACCTACAAGCACCCACAAGTACCCACAAGTACCCACAAGTACCTAAAAGCGCCCACAAGTGCCCACAAGCACCCACAAGTGCCCACAAGCACCCACAAGTACCCATAAGCACCCACAAGTACCCATAAGCACCCAGAAGCACCCACAAGTACCTACAAGCACCCACAAGTACCTAAAAGCACCCACTAGTACCTACAAGCACCCACTAGTACCTACAAGCACCCACAAGTACCTACAAGCACCTACAATCACCCACAAGTACCTTCAAGCATCCATAAGTTCCTACAAGCAAGCACCCACAAGTACCTTCAAGCATCCATAAGTTCCTACAAGCACCCACAAGTACCTACAAGCACCCACAAGTACCTACAAGCACCCACAAGTACCCACAAGCATCCACAAGCACCCTTAAGTACCCACAAGTACCCACAAGCACCCACAAGCACCCACAAGTACCCATAAGCACCCACAAGTACCTACAAGTACCCACAAGTACCTACAAGCACCCACAAGTACCTACAAGCACCCACAAGTACCTACAAGCACCCACTAGTACCTACAACCACCCACAAGTACCTACAAGCACCCACAAGTACCTACAAGCACCCACTAGTACCTAGAAGCACCCACAAGTACCTACAAGCACCCACTAGTACCCACAAGCACCCACAAGTACCTACAAGCACCTACAATCACCCACAAGTACCTTCAAGCATCCATAAGTTCCTACAAGCACCCACAAGTACCTACAAGCACCCACAAGTACCTATAAGCACACACAAGTACCCACAAGCACCCACAAGTGCCCACAAGCACCCACAAGTACCTAGAAGCACCCACAAGTACCTACAAGCACCCACAAGTACCTACAAGCACCCACAAGTACCTAGAAGCACCCGGGGCAAGTACCCATAAGTACCCACAAGTACCTACAAGCACCCACAAGTACTTACAAGCAGCCACAAGTACCTACAAGCACCCACAAGTACCCACAAGCACCCACAAGTACCCACAAGCACCCACAAGTAGCCACAAGCAGCCACAAGCACCCACAAGTACCCACAAGTACCCATAAGCACCCACAAGTACCCATAAGCACCCAGAAGCACCCACAAGTACCTACAAGCACCCACAAGTACCTACAAGCACCCAGAAGCACCCACAAGTACCTACAAGCACCCACAAGTACCTAAAAGCACCCACTAGTACCTACAAGCACCCACTAGTACCTACAAGCACCCACAAGTACCTACAAGCACCTACAATCACCCACAAGTACCTTCAAGCATCCATAAGTTCCTACAAGCAAGCACCCACAAGTACCTTCAAGCATCCATAAGTTCCTACAAGCACCCACAAGTACCTACAAGCACCCACAAGTACCTACAAGCACCCACAAGTACCCACAAGCATCCACAAGCACCCTTAAGTACCCACAAGTACCCACAAGCACCCACAAGCACCCACAAGTACCCATAAGCACCCACAAGTACCTACAAGTACCCACAAGTACCTACAAGCACCCACAAGTACCTACAAGCACCCACAAGTACCTACAAGCACCCACTAGTACCTACAACCACCCACAAGTACCTACATGCACGCACAAGTACCTACAAGCACCCACTAGTACCTAGAAGCACCCACAAGTACCTACAAGCACCCACTAGTACCCACAAGCACCCACAAGTACCTACAAGCACCTACAATCACCCACAAGTACCTTCAAGCATCCATAAGTTCCTACAAGCACCCACAAGTACCTACAAGCACCCACAAGTACCTATAAGCACACACAAGTACCCACAAGCACCCACAAGTGCCCACAAGTACCCACAAGTACCTAAAAGCGCCCACAAGTGCCCACAAGCACCCACAAGTGCCCACAAGCACCCACAAGTACCCATAAGCACCCACAAGTACCCATAAGCACCCAGAAGCACCCACAAGTACCTACAAGCACCCACAAGTACCTAAAAGCACCCACTAGTACCTACAAGCACCCACTAGTACCTACAAGCACCCACAAGTACCTACAAGCACCTACAATCACCCACAAGTACCTTCAAGCATCCATAAGTTCCTACAAGCAAGCACCCACAAGTACCTTCAAGCATCCATAAGTTCCTACAAGCACCCACAAGTACCTACAAGCACCCACAAGTACCTACAAGTACCCACAAGCACCCACAAGCACCCTTAAGTACCCACAAGTACCCACAAGCACCCACAAGTACCCATAAGCACCCACAAGTACCTACAAGTACCCACAAGTACCTACAAGCACCCAAAAGTACCTACAAGCACCTACAAGCACCCACTAGTACCTACAAGCACCCACTAGTACCTACAAGCACCCACAAGTACCTATTAGCACCCACTAGTACCTACAAGCACCCACAAGTACCTACAAGCACCCACAAGTACCTACAAGCACCCACAAGTACCTACAAGCACCCACAAGTACCTACAAGCACCCACAAGTACCTACAAGCACCCACAAGTACCTAAAAGCACCCACTAGTACCTACAAGCACCCACTAGTACCTACAAGCACCCACAAGTACCTACAAGCACCTACAATCACCCACAAGTACCTTCAAGCATCCATAAGTTCCTACAAGCAAGCACCCACAAGTACCTTCAAGCATCCATAAGTTCCTACAAGCACCCACAAGTACCTACAAGCACCCACAAGTACCTACAAGTACCCACAAGCACCCACAAGCACCCTTAAGTACCCACAAGTACCCACAAGCACCCACAAGTACCCATAAGCACCCACAAGTACCTACAAGTACCCACAAGTACCTACAAGCACCCAAAAGTACCTACAAGCACCTACAAGCACCCACTAGTACCTACAAGCACCCACTAGTACCTACAAGCACCCACAAGTACCTATTAGCACCCACTAGTACCTACAAGCACCCACAAGTACCTACAAGCACCCACAAGTACCTACAAGCACCCACAAGTACCTACAAGCACCTACAATCACCCACAAGTACCTTCAAGCATCCATAAGTTCCTACAAGCACCCACAAGTACCTACAAGCACCCACAAGTACCTATAAGCACCCACAAGTACCCACAAGCACCCACAAGTACCTAGAAGCACCCACAAGTACCTACAAGCACCCACAAGTACCTACAAGCACCCACAAGTACCTAAAAGCACCCGGGGCAAGTACCCATAAGTACCCACAAGTACCTACAAGCACTCACAAGTACTTACAAGCAGCCACAAGTACCTACAAGCACCCACAAGTACCCACAAGCACCCACAAGTACCCACAAGCACCCACAAGCACCCACAAGTAGCCACAAGCACCCACAAGTACCCACAAGTACCCATAAGCACCCACAAGTACCCATAAGCACCCAGAAGCACCCACAAGTACCTACAAGCACCCACAAGTACCTACAAGCACCCACTAGTACCCATAAGCACCCACAAGTACCCATAAACAACCACAAGCACCCACAAGTACCTACAAGCACCCACAAGTACCTACAAGCACCCACTAGTACCTACAAGCACCCACAAGTACCTACAAGCACCCACAAGTACCTACAAGCACCCACAAGTACCTACAAGCACCTACAATCACCCGCAAGCACCCACAAGTACCCACAAGTACCTACAAGCACCCACAAGTACCTACAAGCACCCACAAGTACCTACAAGCACCAACAATCACCCGCAAGTACACACATCCATAAGTTCCTACAAGCACCCACAAGTACCTTCAAGCACCCACAAGTACCTACAAGCACCCACAAGTACTTACAAGCAGCCACAAGTACCTACAAGCACCCACAAGTACCCACAAGCACCCACAAGCACCCACAAGCACCCACAAGCACCCACAAGTACCCACAAGTGCCGACAAGTACCCACAAGTACCCACAAGTACCTACAAGTACCTACAAGCACCCACAAGTACCCACAAGTACCCACTAGTACCTACAAGCACCCACAAGTACCTACAAGCACCCACAAGTACCTACAAGCACCCACAAGTACCTACAAGCACCTACAATCACCCGCAAGCACCCACAAGTACCCACAAGTACCTACAAGCACCCACAAGTACCTACAAGCACCCACAAGTACCTACAAGCACCCACAAGTACCTACAAGCACCAACAATCACCCGCAAGTACACACATCCATAAGTTCCTACAAGCACCCACAATTACCTTCAAGCACCCACAAGTACCTACAAGCACCCACAAGTACTTACAAGCAGCCACAAGTACCTACAAGCACCCACAAGTACCCACAAGCACCCACAAGCACCCACAAGCACCCACAAGTACCCACAAGTGCCGACAAGTACCCACAAGTACCCACAAGTACCTACAAGTACCTACAAGCACCCACAAGTACCCACAAGTACCCACAAGTACCTAAAAGCGCCCACAAGTGCCCACAAGCACCCACAAGTGCCCACAAGCACCCACAAGTACCCATAAGCACCCACAAGTACCCATAAGCACCCAGAAGCACCCACAAGTACCTACAAGCACCCACAAGTACCTAAAAGCACCCACTAGTACCTACAAGCACCCACTAGTACCTACAAGCACCCACAAGTACCTACAAGCACCTACAATCACCCACAAGTACCTTCAAGCATCCATAAGTTCCTACAAGCAAGCACCCACATGTACCTTCAAGCATCCATAAGTTCCTACAAGCACCCACAAGTACCTACAAGCACCCACAAGTACCTACAAGCACCCACAAGTACCCACAAGCATCCACAAGCACCCTTAAGTACCCACAAGTACCCACAAGCACCCACAAGCACCCACAAGTACCAATAAGCACCCACAAGTACCTACAAGTACCCACAAGTACCTACAAGCACCCACAAGTACCTACAAGCACCCACAAGTACCTACAAGCACCCACTAGTACCTACAACCACCCACAAGTACCTACAAGCACCCACAAGTACCTACAAGCACCCACTAGTACCTAGAAGCACCCACAAGTACCTACAAGCACCCACTAGTACCCACAAGCACCCACAAGTACCTACAAGCACCTACAATCACCCACAAGTACCTTCAAGCATCCATAAGTTCCTACAAGCACCCACAAGTACCTACAAGCACCCACAAGTACCTATAAGCACACACAAGTACCCACAAGCACCCACAAGTGCCCACAAGCACCCACAAGTACCTAGAAGCACCCACAAGTACCTACAAGCACCCACAAGTACCTACAAGCACCCACAAGTACCTAGAAGCACCCGGGGCAAGTACCCATAAGTACCCACAAGTACCTACAAGCACCCACAAGTACTTACAAGCAGCCACAAGTACCTACAAGCACCCACAAGTACCCACAAGCACCCACAAGTACCCACAAGCACCCACAAGTAGCCACAAGCAGCCACAAGCACCCACAAGTACCCACAAGTACCCATAAGCACCCACAAGTACCCATAAGCACCCAGAAGCACCCACAAGTACCTACAAGCACCCACAAGTACCTACAAGCACCCAGAAGCACCCACAAGTACCTACAAGCACCCACAAGTACCTAAAAGCACCCACTAGTACCTACAAGCACCCACTAGTACCTACAAGCACCCACAAGTACCTACAAGCACCTACAATCACCCACAAGTACCTTCAAGCATCCATAAGTTCCTACAAGCAAGCACCCACAAGTACCTTCAAGCATCCATAAGTTCCTACAAGCACCCACAAGTACCTACAAGCACCCACAAGTACCTACAAGCACCCACAAGTACCCACAAGCATCCACAAGCACCCTTAAGTACCCACAAGTACCCACAAGCACCCACAAGCACCCACAAGTACCCATAAGCACCCACAAGTACCTACAAGTACCCACAAGTACCTACAAGCACCCACAAGTACCTACAAGCACCCACAAGTACCTACAAGCACCCACTAGTACCTACAACCACCCACAAGTACCTACATGCACCCACAAGTACCTACAAGCACCCACTAGTACCTAGAAGCACCCACAAGTACCTACAAGCACCCACTAGTACCCACAAGCACCCACAAGTACCTACAAGCACCTACAATCACCCACAAGTACCTTCAAGCATCCATAAGTTCCTACAAGCACCCACAAGTACCTACAAGCACCCACAAGTACCTATAAGCACACACAAGTACCCACAAGCACCCACAAGTGCCCACAAGTACCCACAAGTACCTAAAAGCGCCCACAAGTGCCCACAAGCACCCACAAGTGCCCACAAGCACCCACAAGTACCCATAAGCACCCACAAGTACCCATAAGCACCCAGAAGCACCCACAAGTACCTACAAGCACCCACAAGTACCTAAAAGCACCCACTAGTACCTACAAGCACCCACTAGTACCTACAAGCACCCACAAGTACCTACAAGCACCTACAATCACCCACAAGTACCTTCAAGCATCCATAAGTTCCTACAAGCAAGCACCCACAAGTACCTTCAAGCATCCATAAGTTCCTACAAGCACCCACAAGTACCTACAAGCACCCACAAGTACCTACAAGCACCCACAAGTACCCACAAGCATCCACAAGCACCCTTAAGTACCCACAAGTACCCACAAGCACCCACAAGCACCCACAAGTACCCATAAGCACCCACAAGTACCTACAAGTACCCACAAGTACCTACAAGCACCCACAAGTACCTACAAGCACCCACAAGTACCTACAAGCACCCACTAGTACCTACAACCACCCACAAGTACCTAAAAGCGCCCACAAGTGCCCACAAGCACCCACAAGTGCCCACAAGCACCCACAAGTACCCATAAGCACCCACAAGTACCCATAAGCACCCAGAAGCACCCACAAGTACCTACAAGCACCCACAAGTACCTAAAAGCACCCACTAGTACCTACAAGCACCCACTAGTACCTACAAGCACCCACAAGTACCTACAAGCACCTACAATCACCCACAAGTACCTTCAAGCATCCATAAGTTCCTACAAGCAAGCACCCACAAGTACCTTCAAGCATCCATAAGTTCCTACAAGCACCCACAAGTACCTACAAGCACCCACAAGTACCTACAAGCACCCACAAGTACCCACAAGCATCCACAAGCACCCTTAAGTACCCACAAGTACCCACAAGCACCCACAAGCACCCACAAGTACCCATAAGCACCCACAAGTACCTACAAGTACCCACAAGTACCTACAAGCACCCACAAGTACCTACAAGCACCCACAAGTACCTACAAGCACCCACTAGTACCTACAACCACCCACAAGTACCTACAAGCACCCACAAGTACCTACAAGCACCCACTAGTACCTAGAAGCACCCACAAGTACCTACAAGCACCCACTAGTACCCACAAGCACCCACAAGTACCTACAAGCACCTACAATCACCCACAAGTACCTTCAAGCATCCATAAGTTCCTACAAGCACCCACAAGTACCTACAAGCACCCACAAGTACCTATAAGCACACACAAGTACCCACAAGCACCCACAAGTGCCCACAAGCACCCACAAGTACCTAGAAGCACCCACAAGTACCTACAAGCACCCACAAGTACCTACAAGCACCCACAAGTACCTAGAAGCACCCGGGGCAAGTACCCATAAGTACCCACAAGTACCTACAAGCACCCACAAGTACTTACAAGCAGCCACAAGTACCTACAAGCACCCACAAGTACCCACAAGCACCCACAAGTACCCACAAGCACCCACAAGTAGCCACAAGCAGCCACAAGCACCCACAAGTACCCACAAGTACCCATAAGCACCCACAAGTACCCATAAGCACCCAGAAGCACCCACAAGTACCTACAAGCACCCACAAGTACCTACAAGCACCCAGAAGCACCCACAAGTACCTACAAGCACCCACAAGTACCTAAAAGCACTCACTAGTACCTACAAGCACCCACTAGTACCTACAAGCACCCACAAGTACCTACAAGCACCTACAATCACCCACAAGTACCTTCAAGCATCCATAAGTTCCTACAAGCAAGCACCCACAAGTACCTTCAAGCATCCATAAGTTCCTACAAGCACCCACAAGTACCTACAAGCACCCACAAGTACCTACAAGCACCCACAAGTACCCACAAGCATCCACAAGCACCCTTAAGTACCCACAAGTACCCACAAGCACCCACAAGCACCCACAAGTACCCATAAGCACCCACAAGTACCTACAAGTACCCACAAGTACCTACAAGCACCCACAAGTACCTACAAGCACCCACAAGTACCTACAAGCACCCACTAGTACCTACAACCACCCACAAGTACCTACATGCACCCACAAGTACCTACAAGCACCCACTAGTACCTAGAAGCACCCACAAGTACCTACAAGCACCCACTAGTACCCACAAGCACCCACAAGTACCTACAAGCACCTACAATCACCCACAAGTACCTTCAAGCATCCATAAGTTCCTACAAGCACCCACAAGTACCTACAAGCACCCACAAGTACCTATAAGCACACACAAGTACCCACAAGCACCCACAAGTGCCCACAAGCACCCACAAGTACCTAGAAGCACCCACAAGTACCTACAAGCACCCACAAGTACCTACAAGCACCCACAAGTACCTAGAAGCACCCGGGGCAAGTACCCATAAGTACCCACAAGTACCTACAAGCACCCACAAGTACTTACAAGCAGCCACAAGTACCTACAAGCACCCACAAGTACCCACAAGCACCCACAAGTACCCACAAGCACCCACAAGTAGCCACAAGCAGCCACAAGCACCCACAAGTACCCACAAGTACCCATAAGCACCCACAAGTACCCATAAGCACCCAGAAGCACCCACAAGTACCTACAAGCACCCACAAGTACCTACAAGCACCCACAAGTACCTAAAAGCACCCGGGGCAAGTACCCATAAGTACCCACAAGTACCTACAAGCACTCACAAGTACTTACAAGCAGCCACAAGTACCTACAAGCACCCACAAGTAGCCACAAGCACCCACAAGTACCCACAAGTACCCATAAACACCCACAAGTACCCATAAGCACCCAGAAGCACCCACAAGTACCTACAAGCACCCACAAGTACCTACAAGCACCCACAAGTACCTACAAGCACCCACTAGTACCCATAAGCACCCACAAGTACCCATAAACAACCACAAGCACCCACTAGTACCTACAAGCACCCACAAGTACCTACAAGCACCCACAAGTACCTACAAGCACCCACAAGTACCTACAAGCACCTACAATCACCCGCAAGCACCCACAAGTACCCACAAGTACCCACAAGCACCCACAAGTACCTACAAGCACCCACAAGTACCTACAAGCACCCACAAGTACCTACAAGCACCCACAAGTACCTACAAGCACCTACAATCACCCTCAAGTACCCACATCCATAAGTTCCTACAAGCACCCACAAGTACCTTCAAGCACCCACAAGTACCTACAAGCACCCACAAGTACTTACAAGCAGCCACAAGTACCTACAAGCACCCACAAGCACCCACAAGCACCCACAAGTACCCACAAGTGCCGACAAGTACCCACAAGTACCTACAAGTACCTACAAGCACCCACAAGTACCCACAAGTACCCACAAGTACCTACAAGCGCCCACAAGTGCCCACAAGCACCCACAAGTGCCCACAAGCACCCACAGGTACCCATAAGCACCCACAAGTACCCATAAGCACCCAGAAGCACCCACAAGTACCTACAAGCACCCACAAGTACCTAAAAGCACCCACTAGTACCTACAAGCACCCACTAGTACCTACAAGCACCCACAAGTACCTACAAGCACCTACAATCACCCACAAGTACCTTCAAGCATCCATAAGTTCCTACAAGCAACCACCCACAAGTACCTACAAGTACCCACAAGTACCTACAAGAACCCACAAGTACCTACAAGCACCCACAAGTACCTACAAGCACCCACAAGTACCTACAAGCACCCACAAGTACCCACAAGCACCCACAAGTACCTACAAGCACCCACTAGTACCTACAAGCACCCACAAGTACCCACAAGCACCCACAAGCACCCTTAAGTACCCACAAGTACCCACAAGCACCCACAAGTACCCATAAGCACCCACAAGTACCTACAAGCACCAACAATCACCCGCAAGTACACACATCCATAAGTTCCTACAAGCACCCACAAGTACCTACAAGCACCCACAAGTACCTACAAGCACCCACAAGTACCTAAAAGCACCCGGGGCAAGTACCCATAAGTACCCACAAGTACCTACAAGCACTCACAAGTACTTACAAGCAGCCACAAGTACCTACAAGCACCCACAAGTAGCCACAAGCACCCACAAGTACCCACAAGTACCCATAAACACCCACAAGTACCCATAAGCACCCAGAAGCACCCACAAGTACCTACAAGCACCCACAAGTACCTACAAGCACCCACAAGTACCTACAAGCACCCACTAGTACCCATAAGCACCCACAAGTACCCATAAACAACCACAAGCACCCACTAGTACCTACAAGCACCCACAAGTACCTACAAGCACCCACAAGTACCTACAAGCACCCACAAGTACCTACAAGCACCTACAATCACCCGCAAGCACCCACAAGTACCCACAAGTACCCACAAGCACCCACAAGTACCTACAAGCACCCACAAGTACCTACAAGCACCCACAAGTACCTACAAGCACCCACAAGTACCTACAAGCACCTACAATCACCCTCAAGTACCCACATCCATAAGTTCCTACAAGCACCCACAAGTACCTTCAAGCACCCACAAGTACCTACAAGCACCCACAAGTACTTACAAGCAGCCACAAGTACCTACAAGCACCCACAAGCACCCACAAGTGCCGACAAGTACCCACAAGTACCTACAAGCACCCACAAGTACCCACAAGTACCCACAAGTACCTACAAGCGCCCACAAGTGCCCACAAGCACCCACAAGTGCCCACAAGCACCCACAGGTACCCATAAGCACCCACAAGTACCCATAAGCACCCAGAAGCACCCACAAGTACCTACAAGCACCCACAAGTACCTAAAAGCACCCACTAGTACCTACAAGCACCCACTAGTACCTACAAGCACCCACAAGTACCTACAAGCACCTACAATCACCCACAAGTACCTTCAAGCATCCATAAGTTCCTACAAGCAAGCACCCACAAGTACCTACAAGTACCCACAAGTACCTACAAGAACCCACAAGTACCTACAAGCACCCACAAGTACCTACAAGCACCCACAAGTACCTACAAGCACCCACAAGTACCCACAAGCACCCACAAGTACCTACAAGCACCCACTAGTACCTACAAGCACCCACAAGTACCCACAAGCACCCACAAGCACCCTTAAGTACCCACAAGTACCCACAAGCACCCACAAGCACCCACAAGTACCCATAAGCACCCACAAGTACCTACAAGCACCAACAATCACCCGCAAGTACACACATCCATAAGTTCCTACAAGCACCCACAAGTACCTTCAAGCACCCACAAGTACCTACAAGCACCCACAAGTACTTACAAGCAGCCACAAGTACCTACAAGCACCCACAAGTACCCACAAGCACCCACAAGCACCCACAAGCACCCACAAGTACCCACAAGTGCCGACAAGTACCCACAAGTACCCACAAGTACCTACAAGTACCTACAAGCACCCACAAGTACCCACAAGTACCCACAAGTACCTAAAAGCGCCCACAAGTGCCCACAAGCACCCACAAGTGCCCACAAGCACCCACAAGTACCCATAAGCACCCACAAGTACCCATAAGCACCCAGAAGCACCCACAAGTACCTACAAGCACCCACAAGTACCTAAAAGCACCCACTAGTACCTACAAGCACCCACTAGTACCTACAAGCACCCACAAGTACCTACAAGCACCTACAATCACCCACAAGTACCTTCAAGCATCCATAAGTTCCTACAAGCAAGCACCCACAAGTACCTTCAAGCATCCATAAGTTCCTACAAGCACCCACAAGTACCTACAAGCACCCACAAGTACCTACAAGCACCCACAAGTACCCACAAGCACCCACAAGCACCCACAAGTACCCATAAGCACCCACAAGTACCTACAAGTACCCACAAGTACCTACAAGCACCCACAAGTACCTACAAGCACCCACAAGTACCTACAAGCACCCACTAGTACCTACAACCACCCACAAGTACCTACAAGCACCCACAAGTACCTACAAGCACCCACTAGTACCTAGAAGCACCCACAAGTACCTACAAGCACCCACTAGTACCTACAAGCACCCACAAGTACCTACAAGCACCTACAATCACCCACAAGTACCTTCAAGCATCCATAAGTTCCTACAAGCACCCACAAGTACCTACAAGCACCCACAAGTACCTATAAGCACCCACAAGTACCCACAAGCACCCACAAGTGCCCACAAGCACCCACAAGTACCTAGAAGCACCCACAAGTACCTACAAGCACCCACAAGTACCTACAAGCACCCACAAGTACCTAGAAGCACCCGGGGCAAGTACCCATAAGTACCCACAAGTACCTACAAGCACCCACAAGTACTTACAAGCAGCCACAAGTACCTACAAGCACCCACAAGTACCCACAAGCACCCACAAGTACCCACAAGCACCCACAAGTAGCCACAAGCAGCCACAAGCACCCACAAGTACCCACAAGTACCCATAAGCACCCACAAGTACCCATAAGCACCCAGAAGCACCCACAAGTACCTACAAGCACCCACAAGTACCTACAAGCACCCACAAGTACCTAAAAGCACCCGGGGCAAGTACCCATAAGTACCCACAAGTACCTACAAGCACTCACAAGTACTTACAAGCAGCCACAAGTACCTACAAGCACCCACAAGTAGCCACAAGCACCCACAAGTACCCACAAGTACCCATAAACACCCACAAGTACCCATAAGCACCCAGAAGCACCCACAAGTACCTACAAGCACCCACAAGTACCTACAAGCACCCACAAGTACCTACAAGCACCCACTAGTACCCATAAGCACCCACAAGTACCCATAAACAACCACAAGCACCCACTAGTACCTACAAGCACCCACAAGTACCTACAAGCACCCACAAGTACCTACAAGCACCCACAAGTACCTACAAGCACCTACAATCACCCGCAAGCACCCACAAGTACCCACAAGCACCCACAAGCACCCTTAAGTACCCACAAGTACCCACAAGCACCCACAAGCACCCACAAGTACCCATAAGCACCCACAAGTACCTACAAGCACCAACAATCACCCGCAAGTACACACATCCATAAGTTCCTACAAGCACCCACAAGTACCTTCAAGCACCCACAAGTACCTACAAGCACCCACAAGTACTTACAAGCAGCCACAAGTACCTACAAGCACCCACAAGTACCCACAAGCACCCACAAGCACCCACAAGCACCCACAAGTACCCACAAGTGCCGACAAGTACCCACAAGTACCCACAAGTACCTACAAGTACCTACAAGCACCCACAAGTACCCACAAGTACCCACAAGTACCTAAAAGCGCCCACAAGTGCCCACAAGCACCCACAAGTGCCCACAAGCACCCACAAGTACCCATAAGCACCCACAAGTACCCATAAGCACCCAGAAGCACCCACAAGTACCTACAAGCACCCACAAGTACCTAAAAGCACCCACTAGTACCTACAAGCACCCACTAGTACCTACAAGCACCCACAACTACCTACAAGCACCTACAATCACCCACAAGTACCTTCAAGCATCCATAAGTTCCTACAAGCAAGCACCCACAAGTACCTTCAAGCATCCATAAGTTCCTACAAGCACCCACAAGTACCTACAAGCACCCACAAGTACCTACAAGCACCCACAAGTACCCACAAGCACCCACAAGCACCCTTAAGTACCCACAAGTACCCACAAGCACCCACAAGCACCCACAAGTACCCATAAGCACCCACAAGTACCTACAAGTACCCACAAGTACCTACAAGCACCCACAAGTACCTACAAGCACCCACAAGTACCTACAAGCACCCACTAGTACCTACAACCACCCACAAGTACCTACAAGCACCCACAAGTACCTACAAGCACCCACTAGTACCTACAAGCACCCACAAGTACCTACAAGCACCTACAATCACCCACAAGTACCTACAAGCACCCACAAGTACCTATAAGCACACACAAGTACCCACAAGCACCCACAAGTGCCCACAAGCACCCACAAGTACCTAGAAGCACCCACAAGTACCTACAAGCACCCACAAGTACCTACAAGCACCCACAAGTACCTAGAAGCACCCGGGGCAAGTACCCATAAGTACCCACAAGTACCTACAAGCACCCACAAGTACTTACAAGCAGCCACAAGTACCTACAAGCACCCACAAGTACCCACAAGCACCCACAAGTACCCACAAGCACCCACAAGTAGCCACAAGCAGCCACAAGCACCCACAAGTACCCACAAGTACCCATAAGCACCCACAAGTACCCATAAGCACCCAGAAGCACCCACAAGTACCTACAAGCACCCACAAGTACCTACAAGCACCCACAAGTTCCTAAAAGCACCCGGGGCAAGTACCCATAAGTACCCACAAGTACCTACAAGCACTCACAAGTACTTACAAGCAGCCACAAGTACCTACAAGCACCCACAAGTAGCCACAAGCACCCACAAGTACCCACAAGTACCCATAAACACCCACAAGTACCCATAAGCACCCAGAAGCACCCACAAGTACCTACAAGCACCCACAAGTACCTACAAGCACCCACAAGTACCTACAAGCACCCACTAGTACCCATAAGCACCCACAAGTACCCATAAACAACCACAAGCACCCACTAGTACCTACAAGCACCCACAAGTACCTACAAGCACCCACAAGTACCTACAAGCACCCACAAGTACCTACAAGCACCCACAAGTACCTACAAGCACCTACAATCACCCGCAAGCACCCACAAGTACCCACAAGTACCCACAAGCACCCACAAGTACCTACAAGCACCCACAAGTACCTACAAGCACCCACAAGTACCTACAAGCACCCACAAGTACCTACAAGCACCTACAATCACCCTCAAGTACCCACATCCATAAGTTCCTACAAGCACCCACAAGTACCTTCAAGCACCCACAAGTACCTACAAGCACCCACAAGTACTTACAAGCAGCCACAAGTACCTACAAGCACCCACAAGCACCCACAAGCACCCACAAGTACCCACAAGTGCCGACAAGTACCCACAAGTACCTACAAGTACCTACAAGCACCCACAAGTACCCACAAGTACCTACAAGCGCCCACAAGTGCCCACAAGCACCCACAAGTGCCCACAAGCACCCACAGGTACCCATAAGCACCCACAAGTACCCATAAGCACCCAGAAGCACCCACAAGTACCTACAAGCACCCACAAGTACCTAAAAGCACCCACTAGTACCTACAAGCACCCACTAGTACCTACAAGCACCCACAAGTACCTACAAGCACCTACAATCACCCACAAGTACCTTCAAGCATCCATAAGTTCCTACAAGCAAGCACCCACAAGTACCTACAAGTACCCACAAGTACCTACAAGAACCCACAAGTACCTACAAGCACCCACAAGTACCTACAAGCACCCACAAGTACCTACAAGCACCCACAAGTACCCACTAGCACCCACAAGTACCTACAAGCACCCACTAGTACCTACAAGCACCCACAAGTACCCACAAGCACCCACAAGCACCCTTAAGTACCCACAAGTACCCACAAGCACCCACAAGCACCCACAAGTACCCATAAGCACCCACAAGTACCTACAAGCACCAACAATCACCCGCAAGTACACACATCCATAAGTTCCTACAAGCACCCACAAGTACCTTCAAGCACCCACAAGTACCTACAAGCACCCACAAGTACTTACAAGCAGCCACAAGTACCTACAAGCACCCACAAGTACCCACAAGCACCCACAAGCACCCACAAGCACCCACAAGTGCCGACAAGTACCCACAAGTACCCACAAGTACCTACAAGTACCTACAAGCACCCACAAGTACCCACAAGTACCCACAAGTACCTAAAAGCGCCCACAAGTGCCCACAAGCACCCAAAAGTGCCCACAAGCACCCACAAGTACCCATAAGCACCCACAAGTACCCATAAGCACCCAGAAGCACCCACAAGTACCTACAAGCACCCACAAGTACCTAAAAGCACCCACTAGTACCTACAAGCACCCACTAGTACCTACAAGCACCCACAAGTACCTACAAGCACCTACAATCACCCACAAGTACCTTCAAGCATCCATAAGTTCCTACAAGCAAGCACCCACAAGTACCTTCAAGCATCCATAAGTTCCTACAAGCACCCACAAGTACCTACAAGCACCCACAAGTACCTACAAGCACCCACAAGTACCCACAAGCACCCACAAGCACCCTTAAGTACCCACAAGTACCCACAAGCACCCACAAGCACCCACAAGTACCCATAAGCACCCACAAGTACCTACAAGTAAACACAAGTACCTACAAGCACCCACAAGTACCTACAAGCACCCACAAGTACCTACAAGCACCCACTAGTACCTACAACCACCCACAAGTACCTACAAGCACCCACAAGTACCTACAAGCACCCACTAGTACCTAGAAGCACCCACAAGTACCTACAAGCACCCACTAGTACCTACAAGCACCCACAAGTACCTACAAGCACCTACAATCACCCACAAGTACCTTCAAGCATCCATAAGTTCCTACAAGCACCCACAAGTACCTACAAGCACCCACAAGTACCTATAAGCAAACACAAGTACCCACAAGCACCCACAAGTGCCCACAAGCACCCACAAGTACCTAGAAGCACCCACAAGTACCTACAAGCACCCACAAGTACCTACAAGCACCCACAAGTACCTAGAAGCACCCGGGGCAAGTACCCATAAGTACCCACAAGTACCTACAAGCACCCACAAGTACTTACAAGCAGCCACAAGTACCTACAAGCACCCACAAGTACCCACAAGCACCCACAAGTACCCACAAGCACCCACAAGTAGCCACAAGCAGCCACAAGCACCCACAAGTACCCACAAGTACCCATAAGCACCCACAAGTACCCATAAGCACCCAGAAGCACCCACAAGTACCTACAAGCACCCACAAGTACTTACAAGCAGCCACAAGTACCTACAAGCACCCACAAGTACCCACAAGCACCCACAAGTACCCACAAGCACCCACAAGTAGCCACAAGCAGCCACAAGCACCCACAAGTACCCACAAGTACCCATAAGCACCCACAAGCACCCACAAGTACCCATAAGCACCCACAAGTACCTACAAGTAAACACAAGTACCTACAAGCACCCACAAGTACCTACAAGCACCCACAAGTACCTACAAGCACCCACTAGTACCTACAACCACCCACAAGTACCTACAAGCACCCACAAGTACCTACAAGCACCCACTAGTACCTAGAAGCACCCACAAGTACCTACAAGCACCCACTAGTACCTACAAGCACCCACAAGTACCTACAAGCACCTACAATCACCCACAAGTACCTTCAAGCATCCATAAGTTCCTACAAGCACCCACAAGTACCTACAAGCACCCACAAGTACCTATAAGCAAACACAAGTACCCACAAGCACCCACAAGTGCCCACAAGCACCCACAAGTACCTAGAAGCACCCACAAGTACCTACAAGCACCCACAAGTACCTACAAGCACCCACAAGTACCTAGAAGCACCCGGGGCAAGTACCCATAAGTACCCACAAGTACCTACAAGCACCCACAAGTACTTACAAGCAGCCACAAGTACCTACAAGCACCCACAAGTACCCACAAGCACCCACAAGTACCCACAAGCACCCACAAGTAGCCACAAGCAGCCACAAGCACCCACAAGTACCCACAAGTACCCATAAGCACCCACAAGTACCCATAAGCACCCAGAAGCACCCACAAGTACCTACAAGCACCCACAAGTACCTACAAGCACCCATAAGTACCTAAAAGCACCCGGGGCAAGTACCCATAAGTACCCACAAGTACCTACAAGCACTCACAAGTACTTACAAGCAGCCACAAGTACCTACAAGCACCCACAAGTAGCCACAAGCACCCACAAGTACCCACAAGTACCCATAAACACCCACAAGTACCCATAAGCACCCAGAAGCACCCACAAGTACCTACAAGCACCCACAAGTACCTACAAGCACCCACAAGTACCTACAAGCACCCACTAGTACCCATAAGCACCCACAAGTACCCATAAACAACCACAAGCACCCACTAGTACCTACAAGCACCCACAAGTACCTACAAGCACCCACAAGTACCTACAAGCACCCACAAGTACCTACAAGCACCTACAATCACCCGCAAGCACCCACAAGTACCCACAAGTACCCACAAGCACCCACAAGTACCTACAAGCACCCACAAGTACCTACAAGCACCCACAAGTACCTACAAGCACCCACAAGTACCTACAAGCACCTACAATCACCCTCAAGTACCCACATCCATAAGTTCCTACAAGCACCCACAAGTACCTTCAAGCACCCACAAGTACCTACAAGCACCCACAAGTACTTACAAGCAGCCACAAGTACCCACAAGTGCCGACAAGTACCCACAAGTACCTACAAGTACCTACAAGCACCCACAAGTACCCACAAGTACCTACAAGCGCCCACAAGTGCCCACAAGCACCCACAAGTGCCCACAAGCACCCACAGGTACCCATAAGCACCCACAAGTACCCATAAGCACCCAGAAGCACCCACAAGTACCTACAAGCACCCACAAGTACCTAAAAGCACCCACTAGTACCTACAAGCACCCACTAGTACCTACAAGCACCCACAAGTACCTACAAGCACCTACAATCACCCACAAGTACCTTCAAGCATCCATAAGTTCCTACAAGCAAGCACCCACAAGTACCTACAAGTACCCACAAGTACCTACAAGAACCCACAAGTACCTACAAGCACCCACAAGTACCTACAAGCACCCACAAGTACCTACAAGCACCCACAAGTACCCACAAGCACCCACAAGTACCTACAAGCACCCACTAGTACCTAGAAGCACCCACAAGTACCTACAAGCACCCACTAGTACCTACAAGCACCCACAAGTACCTACAAGCACCTACAATCACCCACAAGTACCTTCAAGCATCCATAAGTTCCTACAAGCACCCACAAGTACCTACAAGCACCCACAAGTACCTATAAGCACCCACAAGTACCCACAAGCACCCACAAGTGCCCACAAGCACCCACAAGTACCTAGAAGCACCCACAAGTACCTACAAGCACCCACAAGTACCTACAAGCACCCACAAGTACCTAGAAGCACCCGGGGCAAGAACCCATAAGTACCCACAAGTACCTAAAAGCACCCACAAGTACTTACAAGCAGCCACAAGTACCTACAAGCACCCACAAGTACCCACAAGCACCCACAAGTACCCACAAGCACCCACAAGTAGCCACAAGCAGCCACAAGCACCCGCAAGTACCCACAAGTACCCATAAGCACCCACAAGTACCCATAAGCACCCAGAAGCACCCACAAGTACCTACAAGCACCCACAAGTACCTACAAGCACCCACAAGTACCTACAAGCACCCACAAGTACCTACAAGCATCCACTAGTACCTATAAGCACCCACTAGTACCTACAAGCACCCACTAGTACCTACAAGCACCCACAAGTACCTACAAGCACCTACAATCACCCACAAGTACCTTCAAGCATCCATAAGTTCCTACAAGCAAGCACCCACAAGTACCTTCAAGCATCCATAAGTTCCTACAAGCACCCACAAGTACCTACAAGCACCCACAAGTAACTACAAGTACCCACAAGCACCCACAAGTACCTATAAGCACCCACAAGTACCTACAAGTACCCACAAGTACCTACAAGCACCCACAAGTACCTACAAGCACCTACAAGCACCCACTAGTACCTACAAGCACCCACTAGTACCTACAAGCACCCACAAGTACCTATTAGCACCCACTAGTACCTACAAGCACCCACAAGTACCTACAAGCACCCACAAGTACCTACAAGCACCCACAAGTACCTACAAGCACCTACAATCACCCACAAGTACCTTCAAGCATCCATAAGTTCCTACAAGCACCCACAAGTACCTACAAGCACCCACAAGTACCTATAAGCACCCACAAGTACCCACAAGCACCCACAAGTGCCCACAAGCACCCACAAGTACCTAGAAGCACCCACAAGTACCTACAAGCACCCACAAGTACCTACAAGCACCCACAAGTACCTAAAAGCACCCGGGGCAAGTACCCATAAGTACCCACAAGTACCTACAAGCACTCACAAGTACTTACAAGCAGCCACAAGTACCTACAAGCACCCACAAGTACCCACAAGCACCCACAAGTACCCACAAGCACCCACAAGTAGCCACAAGCAGCCACAAGCACCCACAAGTACCCACAAGTACCCATAAGCACCCACAAGTACCCATAAGCACCCAGAAGCACCCACAAGTACCTACAAGCACCCACAAGTACCTACAAGCACCCACAAGTACCTAAAAGCACCCGGGGCAAGTACCCATAAGTACCCACAAGTACCTACAAGCACTCACAAGTACTTACAAGCAGCCACAAGTACCTACAAGCACCCACAAGTAGCCACAAGCACCCACAAGTACCCACAAGTACCCATAAACACCCACAAGTACCCATAAGCACCCAGAAGCACCCACAAGTACCTACAAGCACCCACAAGTACCTACAAGCACCCACAAGTACCTACAAGCACCCACTAGTACCCATAAGCACCCACAAGTACCCATAAACAACCACAAGCACCCACTAGTACCTACAAGCACCCACAAGTACCTACAAGCACCCACAAGTACCTACAAGCACCCACAAGTACCTACAAGCACCTACAATCACCCGCAAGCACCCACAAGTACCCACAAGTACCCACAAGCACCCACAAGTACCTACAAGCACCCACAAGTACCTACAAGCACCCACAAGTACCTACAAGCACCCACAAGTACCTACAAGCACCTACAATCACCCTCAAGTACCCACATCCATAAGTTCCTACAAGCACCCACAAGTACCTTCAAGCACCCACAAGTACCTACAAGCACCCACAAGTACTTACAAGCAGCCACAAGTACCTACAAGCACCCACAAGCACCCACAAGCACCCACAAGTACCCACAAGTGCCGACAAGTACCCACAAGTACCTACAAGTACCTACAAGCACCCACAAGTACCCACAAGTACCTACAAGCGCCCACAAGTGCCCACAAGCACCCACAAGTGCCCACAAGCACCCACAGGTACCCATAAGCACCCACAAGTACCCATAAGCACCCAGAAGCACCCACAAGTACCTACAAGCACCCACAAGTACCTAAAAGCACCCACTAGTACCTACAAGCACCCACTAGTACCTACAAGCACCCACAAGTACCTACAAGCACCTACAATCACCCACAAGTACCTTCAAGCATCCATAAGTTCCTACAAGCAAGCACCCACAAGTACCTACAAGTACCCACAAGTACCTACAAGAACCCACAAGTACCTACAAGCACCCACAAGTACCTACAAGCACCCACAAGTACCTACAAGCACCCACAAGTACCCACAAGCACCCACAAGTACCTACAAGCACCCACTAGTACCTAGAAGCACCCACAAGTACCTACAAGCACCCACTAGTACCTACAAGCACCCACAAGTACCTACAAGCACCTACAATCACCCACAAGTACCTTCAAGCATCCATAAGTTCCTACAAGCACCCACAAGTACCTACAAGCACCCACAAGTACCTATAAGCACCCACAAGTACCCACAAGCACCCACAAGTGCCCACAAGCACCCACAAGTACCCATAAACAACCACAAGCACCCACTAGTACCTACAAGCACCCACAAGTACCTACAAGCACCCACAAGTACCTACAAGCACCCACAAGTACCCACAAGTACCCATAAACACCCACAAGTACCCATAAGCACCCAGAAGCACCCACAAGTACCTACAAGCACCCACAAGTACCTACAAGCACCCACAAGTACCTACAAGCACCCACTAGTACCCATAAGCACCCACAAGTACCCATAAACAACCACAAGCACCCACTAGTACCTACAAGCACCCACAAGTACCTACAAGCACCCACAAGTACCTACAAGCACCCACAAGTACCTACAAGCACCTACAATCACCCGCAAGCACCCACAAGTACCCACAAGTACCCACAAGCACCCACAAGTACCTACAAGCACCCACAAGTACCTACAAGCACCCACAAGTACCTACAAGCACCCACAAGTACCTACAAGCACCTACAATCACCCTCAAGTACCCACATCCATAAGTTCCTACAAGCACCCACAAGTACCTTCAAGCACCCACAAGTACCTACAAGCACCCACAAGTACTTACAAGCAGCCACAAGTACCCACAAGTGCCGACAAGTACCCACAAGTACCTACAAGTACCTACAAGCACCCACAAGTACCCACAAGTACCTACAAGCGCCCACAAGTGCCCACAAGCACCCACAAGTGCCCACAAGCACCCACAGGTACCCATAAGCACCCACAAGTACCCATAAGCACCCAGAAGCACCCACAAGTACCTACAAGCACCCACAAGTACCTAAAAGCACCCACTAGTACCTACAAGCACCCACTAGTACCTACAAGCACCCACAAGTACCTACAAGCACCTACAATCACCCACAAGTACCTTCAAGCATCCATAAGTTCCTACAAGCAAGCACCCACAAGTACCTACAAGTACCCACAAGTACCTACAAGAACCCACAAGTACCTACAAGCACCCACAAGTACCTACAAGCACCCACAAGTACCTACAAGCACCCACAAGTACCCACAAGCACCCACAAGTACCTACAAGCACCCACTAGTACCTAGAAGCACCCACAAGTACCTACAAGCACCCACTAGTACCTACAAGCACCCACAAGTACCTACAAGCACCTACAATCACCCACAAGTACCTTCAAGCATCCATAAGTTCCTACAAGCACCCACAAGTACCTACAAGCACCCACAAGTACCTATAAGCACCCACAAGTACCCACAAGCACCCACAAGTGCCCACAAGCACCCACAAGTACCTAGAAGCACCCACAAGTACCTACAAGCACCCACAAGTACCTACAAGCACCCACAAGTACCTAGAAGCACCCGGGGCAAGAACCCATAAGTACCCACAAGTACCTAAAAGCACCCACAAGTACTTACAAGCAGCCACAAGTACCTACAAGCACCCACAAGTACCCACAAGCACCCACAAGTACCCACAAGCACCCACAAGTAGCCACAAGCAGCCACAAGCACCCGCAAGTACCCACAAGTACCCATAAGCACCCACAAGTACCCATAAGCACCCAGAAGCACCCACAAGTACCTACAAGCACCCACAAGTACCTACAAGCACCCACAAGTACCTACAAGCACCCACAAGTACCTACAAGCATCCACTAGTACCTATAAGCACCCACTAGTACCTACAAGCACCCACTAGTACCTACAAGCACCCACAAGTACCTACAAGCACCTACAATCACCCACAAGTACCTTCAAGCATCCATAAGTTCCTACAAGCAAGCACCCACAAGTACCTTCAAGCATCCATAAGTTCCTACAAGCACCCACAAGTACCTACAAGCATCCACAAGTAACTACAAGTACCCACAAGCACCCACAAGTACCTATAAGCACCCACAAGTACCTACAAGTACCCACAAGTACCTACAAGCACCCACAAGTACCTACAAGCACCTACAAGCACCCACTAGTACCTACAAGCACCCACTAGTACCTACAAGCACCCACAAGTACCTATTAGCACCCACTAGTACCTACAAGCACCCACAAGTACCTACAAGCACCCACAAGTACCTACAAGCACCCACAAGTACCTACAAGCACCTACAATCACCCACAAGTACCTTCAAGCATCCATAAGTTCCTACAAGCACCCACAAGTACCTACAAGCACCCACAAGTACCTATAAGCACCCACAAGTACCCACAAGCACCCACAAGTGCCCACAAGCACCCACAAGTACCTAGAAGCACCCACAAGTACCTACAAGCACCCACAAGTACCTACAAGCACCCACAAGTACCTAAAAGCACCCGGGGCAAGTACCCATAAGTACCCACAAGTACCTACAAGCACTCACAAGTACTTACAAGCAGCCACAAGTACCTACAAGCACCCACAAGTACCCACAAGCACCCACAAGTACCCACAAGCACCCACAAGTAGCCACAAGCAGCCACAAGCACCCACAAGTACCCACAAGTACCCATAAGCACCCACAAGTACCCATAAGCACCCAGAAGCACCCACAAGTACCTACAAGCACCCACAAGTACCTACAAGCACCCACAAGTACCTAAAAGCACCCGGGGCAAGTACCCATAAGTACCCACAAGTACCTACAAGCACTCACAAGTACTTACAAGCAGCCACAAGTACCTACAAGCACCCACAAGTAGCCACAAGCACCCACAAGTACCCACAAGTACCCATAAACACCCACAAGTACCCATAAGCACCCAGAAGCACCCACAAGTACCTACAAGCACCCACAAGTACCTACAAGCACCCACAAGTACCTACAAGCACCCACTAGTACCCATAAGCACCCACAAGTACCCATAAACAACCACAAGCACCCACTAGTACCTACAAGCACCCACAAGTACCTACAAGCACCCACAAGTACCTACAAGCACCCACAAGTACCTACAAGCACCTACAATCACCCGCAAGCACCCACAAGTACCCACAAGTACCCACAAGCACCCACAAGTACCTACAAGCACCCACAAGTACCTACAAGCACCCACAAGTACCTACAAGCACCCACAAGTACCTACAAGCACCTACAATCACCCTCAAGTACCCACATCCATAAGTTCCTACAAGCACCCACAAGTACCTTCAAGCACCCACAAGTACCTACAAGCACCCACAAGTACTTACAAGCAGCCACAAGTACCTACAAGCACCCACAAGCACCCACAAGCACCCACAAGTACCCACAAGTGCCGACAAGTACCCACAAGTACCTACAAGTACCTACAAGCACCCACAAGTACCCACAAGTACCTACAAGCGCCCACAAGTGCCCACAAGCACCCACAAGTGCCCACAAGCACCCACAGGTACCCATAAGCACCCACAAGTACCCATAAGCACCCAGAAGCACCCACAAGTACCTACAAGCACCCACAAGTACCTAAAAGCACCCACTAGTACCTACAAGCACCCACTAGTACCTACAAGCACCCACAAGTACCTACAAGCACCTACAATCACCCACAAGTACCTTCAAGCATCCATAAGTTCCTACAAGCAAGCACCCACAAGTACCTACAAGTACCCACAAGTACCTACAAGAACCCACAAGTACCTACAAGCACCCACAAGTACCTACAAGCACCCACAAGTACCTACAAGCACCCACAAGTACCCACAAGCACCCACAAGTACCTACAAGCACCCACTAGTACCTAGAAGCACCCACAAGTACCTACAAGCACCCACTAGTACCTACAAGCACCCACAAGTACCTACAAGCACCTACAATCACCCACAAGTACCTTCAAGCATCCATAAGTTCCTACAAGCACCCACAAGTACCTACAAGCACCCACAAGTACCTATAAGCACCCACAAGTACCCACAAGCACCCACAAGTGCCCACAAGCACCCACAAGTACCTAGAAGCACCCACAAGTACCTACAAGCACCCACAAGTACCTACAAGCACCCACAAGTACCTAGAAGCACCCGGGGCAAGTACCCATAAGTACCCACAAGTACCTAAAAGCACCCACAAGTACTTACAAGCAGCCACAAGTACCTACAAGCACCCACAAGTACCCACAAGCACCCACAAGTACCCACAAGCACCCACAAGTAGCCACAAGCAGCCACAAGCACCCACAAGTACCCACAAGTACCCATAAGCACCCACAAGTACCCATAAGCACCCAGAAGCACCCACAAGTACCTACAAGCACCCACAAGTACCTACAAGCACCCACAAGTACCTACAAGCACCCACAAGTACCTACAAGCATCCACTAGTACCTATAAGCACCCACTAGTACCTACAAGCACCCACAAGTACCTACAAGCACCTACAATCACCCACAAGTACCTTCAAGCATCCATAAGTTCCTACAAGCACCCACAAGTACCTTCAAGCATCCATAAGTTCCTACAAGCACCCACAAGTACCTACAAGCACCCACAAGTACCTACAAGCACCCACAAGTACCCACAAGCACCCACAAGCACCCACAAGCATCCACTAGTACCTATAAGCACCCACTAGTACCTACAAGCACCCACAAGTACCCATAAGCACCCACAAGTACCCATAAGCACCCAGAAGCACCCACAAGTACCTACAAGCACCCACAAGTACCTTCAAGCATCCATAAGTTCCTACAAGCACCCACAAGTACCCACAAGCACCCACAAGTACCCACAAGCACCCACAAGTAGCCACAAGCAGCCACAAGCACCCACAAGTACCCACAAGTACCCATAAGCACCCACAAGTACCCATAAGCACCCAGAAGCACCCACAAGTACCTACAAGCACCCACAAGTACCTACAAGCACCCACAAGTACCTAAAAGCACCCGGGGCAAGTACCCATAAGTACCCACAAGTACCTACAAGCACTCACAAGTACTTACAAGCAGCCACAAGTACCTACAAGCACCCACAAGTAGCCACAAGCACCCACAAGTACCCACAAGTACCCATAAACACCCACAAGTACCCACAAGTACCTACAAGCACCCACAAGTACCTACAAGCACCCACTAGTACCCATAAGCACCCACAAGTACCCATAAACAACCACAAGCACCCACTAGTACCTACAAGCACCCACAAGTACCTACAAGCACCCACAAGTACCTACAAGCACCCACAAGTACCTACAAGCACCCACAAGTACCTACAAGCACCCACAAGTACCTACAAGCACCTACAATCACCCGCAAGCACCCACAAGTACCCACAAGTACCCACAAGCACCCACAAGTACCTACAAGCACCCACAAGTACCTACAAGCACCCACAAGTACCTACAAGCACCCACAAGTACCTACAAGCACCTACAATCACCCTCAAGTACCCACATCCATAAGTTCCTACAAGCACCCACAAGTACCTTCAAGCACCCACAAGTACCTACAAGCACCCACAAGTACTTACAAGCAGCCACAAGTACCTACAAGCACCCACAAGCACCCACAAGCACCCACAAGTACCCACAAGTGCCGACAAGTACCCACAAGTACCTACAAGTACCTACAAGCACCCACAAGTACCCACAAGTACCTACAAGCGCCCACAAGTGCCGACAAGTACCCACAAGTACCTACAAGTACCTACAAGCACCCACAAGTACCCACAAGTACCTACAAGCGCCCACAAGTGCCCACAAGCACCCACAAGTGCCCACAAGCACCCACAGGTACCCATAAGCACCCACAAGTACCCATAAGCACCCAGAAGCACCCACAAGTACCTACAAGCACCCACAAGTACCTAAAAGCACCCACTAGTACCTACAAGCACCCACTAGTACCTACAAGCACCCACAAGTACCTACAAGCACCTACAATCACCCACAAGTACCTTCAAGCATCCATAAGTTCCTACAAGCAAGCACCCACAAGTACCTACAAGTACCCACAAGTACCTACAAGAACCCACAAGTACCTACAAGCACCCACAAGTACCTACAAGCACCCACAAGTACCTACAAGCACCCACAAGTACCCACAAGCACCCACAAGTACCTACAAGCACCCACTAGTACCTAGAAGCACCCACAAGTACCTACAAGCACCCACTAGTACCTACAAGCACCCACAAGTACCTACAAGCACCTACAATCACCCACAAGTACCTTCAAGCATCCATAAGTTCCTACAAGCACCCACAAGTACCTACAAGCACCCACAAGTACCTATAAGCACCCACAAGTACCCACAAGCACCCACAAGTGCCCACAAGCACCCACAAGTACCTATAAGCACCCACAAGTACCCACAAGCACCCACAAGTGCCCACAAGCACCCACAAGTACCTACAAGCACCCACAAGTACCTAGAAGCACCCGGGGCAAGTACCCATAAGTACCCACAAGTACCTAAAAGCACCCACAAGTACTTACAAGCAGCCACAAGTACCTACAAGCACCCACAAGTACCCACAAGCACCCACAAGTACCCACAAGCACCCACAAGTAGCCACAAGCAGCCACAAGCACCCACAAGTACCCACAAGTACCCATAAGCACCCACAAGTACCCATAAGCACCCAGAAGCACCCACAAGTACCTACAAGCACCCACAAGTACCTACAAGCACCCACAAGTACCTACAAGCACCCACAAGTACCTACAAGCATCCACTAGTACCTATAAGCACCCACTAGTACCTACAAGCACCCACAAGTACCTACAAGCACCTACAATCACCCACAAGTACCTTCAAGCATCCATAAGTTCCTACAAGCACCCACAAGTACCTTCAAGCATCCATAAGTTCCTACAAGCACCCACAAGTACCTACAAGCACCCACAAGTACCTACAAGCACCCACAAGTACCCACAAGCACCCACAAGCACCCACAAGCACCCACAAGTACCCACAAGTACCCACAAGCACCCACAAGTACCCACAAGTGCCCACAAGCACCCACAAGTACCCATAAGCACCCACAAGTACCCATAAGCACCCAGAAGCACCCACAAGTACCTACAAGCACCCACAAGTACCTACAAGCACCCACAAGTACCTAAAAGCACCCACTAGTACCTACAAGCACCCACTAGTACCTACAAGCACCCACAAGTACCTACAAGCACCTACAATCACCCACAAGTACCTTCAAACATCCATAAGTTCCTACAAGCAAGCACCCACAAGTACCTTCAAGCATCCATAAGTTCCTACAAGCACCCACAAGTACCTACAAGCACCCACAAGTAACTACAAGTACCCACAAGCACCCACAAGCACCCTTAAGTACCCACAAGTACCCACAAGCACCCACAAGTACCTATAAGCACCCACAAGTACCTACAAGTACCCACAAGTACCTACAAGCACCCACAAGTACCTACAAGCACCTACAAGCACCCACTAGTACCTACAAGCACCCACTAGTACCTACAAGCACCCACAAGTACCTATTAGCACCCACTAGTACCTACAAGCACCCACAAGTACCTACAAGCACCCACAAGTACCTACAAGCACCCACAAGTACCTACAAGCACCTACAATCACCCACAAGTACCTTCAAGCATCCATAAGTTCCTACAAGCACCCACAAGTACCTACAAGCACCCACAAGTACCTATAAGCACCCACAAGTACCCACAAGCACCCACAAGTGCCCACAAGCACCCACAAGTACCTAGAAGCACCCACAAGTACCTACAAGCACCCACAAGTACCTACAAGCACCCACAAGTACCTAAAAGCACCCGGGGCAAGTACCCATAAGTACCCACAAGTACCTACAAGCACTCACAAGTACTTACAAGCAGCCACAAGTACCTACAAGCACCCACAAGTACCCACAAGCACCCACAAGTACCCACAAGCACCCACAAGCACCCACAAGTAGCCACAAGCACCCACAAGTACCCATAAGCACCCACAAGTACCTACAAGTACCCACAAGTACCTACAAGAACCCACAAGTACCTACAAGCACCCACAAGTACCTACAAGCACCCACTAGTACCTACAACCACCCACAAGTACCTACAAGCACCTACAAGTACCTACAAGCACCCACTAGTACCTAGAAGCACCCACAAGTACCTACAAGCACCCACTAGTACCTACAAGCACCCACAAGTACCTACAAGCACCTACAATCACCCACAAGTACCTTCAAGCATCCATAAGTTCCTACAAGCACCCACAAGTACCTACAAGCACCCACAAGTACCTATAAGCACCCACAAGTACCCACAAGCACCCACAAGTGCCCACAAGCACCCACAAGTACCTAGAAGCACCCACAAGTACCTACAAGCACCCACAAGTACCTACAAGCACCCACAAGTACCTACAAGCACCCGGAGCAAGTACGTACAAGCACCCGGAGCAAGTACGTACAAGCACCCGGAGCAAGTACCTACAAGCACCCGGAGCAAGTACCTACAAGCACCCTGGGCAAGCACCCAGAGGCACCCGGGGCAAGTACCCACAAGTACCTTCAAGCACCCACAAGTACCTTCAAGCACCCACAAGTACCTTCAAGCACCTACAAGTACCCACAAGCACCCACAAGTACCTACAAACACCCACAAGTACCCGGGGCAAGTACCCACAAGTACCTTCAAGCAGCCACAAGTACCCACAAGTACCTACAAGCACCCACAAGTACCTAAAAGCACCTACAAGTACCTAAAAGGACCCACAAGTACCTACAAGCACACACAAGTACCCACAATTATCTTCAAGCACTCACAAGTACCTACAAGCACCCACAAGTACCTACAAGCACCCACAAGTACCTACAAGCACCCACAAGTACCTACAAGCACCCACAAGTACCCTCAAGTACCTACAAGAACCCACAAGTACCTACAAGCACATTTCCAGGCTTTTCCCCATATACTTCCCTGAGTTTACCAGGTTCTTCCCGTATATGGAGTATCCTATGGAGCAAATGTTAACGAATGAGGGAAGGGACAAATAGGACTATTACATAATCAAAGGATATCCCCGTATCTCTTATATAACCAGAGTTACGAGCTTCCAAAATTTAGTGTAATGTTAATCCTATGGAGAAGGCAAAGTACCTACAAGCACTCACAAGCACCTAAAAGTACCCGGGGCAAGTACCTACAAGCACCCGGAGCAAGTACTTACAAGCACCCGGAGCAAGTACGTACAAGCACCCGGAGCAAGTACGTACAAGCACCCGGAGCAAGTACCTACAAGCACCCGGAGCAAGTACCTACAAGCACCCTGAGCAAGTACCTACAAGCACCCGGAGCAAGTACCTACAAGCACCCGGAGCAAGTACCTACAAGCACCCGGGGCAAGTACCTTTAAGCACCCACAAGTACCTACAAGCACCCACAAGTACCTTCAAGCACCCAAAAGTACCTACAAGTACCCACAAGTACCTACAAGTACCCACAAGTACCTACAAGTACCCACAAGTAGCTACAAGCACCCACAAGTACCTACAAACACCCACAAGAACCCACAAGTACCCACAAGAACCCACAAGTACCTACAAGCACCCACAAGTACCTACAAGCACCCACAAGCACCCACAAGTACTCATAATCACCTACCCACAAGTACCGACAAGCACCTACAAGTACCCACAAGCACCCAAAAGCACCTACAAGTACCCACAAGCACCCAAAAGCACCTACAAGTACCCGTATCTCTAATATAACCAGAGTTTCGAGCTTTCAAAAATTAGTGTAATGTTAATCCTATGGAGGAGGCAAAGTACCTACAAGCACCTGGGGCAAGTACCTACAAGCACCCTGGGCAAGCACCCAGAGGCACCCGGGGCAAGTACCCACAAGTACCTTCAAGCACCCACAAGTACCTTCAAGCACCCACAAGTACCTTCAAGCACCTACAAGTACCCACAAGCACCCACAAGTACCTACAAACACCCACAAGTACCCGGGGCAAGTACCCACAAGTACCTTCAAGCAGCCACAAGTACCCACAAGTACCTAAAAGCACCTACAAGTACCTAAAAGGACCCACAAGTACCTACAAGCACACACAAGTACCCAAAATTATCTTCAAGCACCCACAAGTACCTACAAGCACCCACAAGTACCTACAAGCACCCACAAGTACCTACAAGCACCCACAAGTACCTACAAGCACCCACAAGTACCCTCAAGTACCTACAAGAACCCACAAGTACCTACAAGCACATTTCCAGGCTTTTCCCCATATACTTCCCTGAGTTTACCAGGTTCTTCCCGTATATGGAGTATCCTATGGAGCAAATGTTAACGAATGAGGGAAGGGACAAATAGGACTATTACATAATCAAAGGATATCCCCGTATCTCTTATATAACCAGAGTTACGAGCTTCCAAAATTTAGTGTAATGTTAATCCTATGGAGAAGGCAAAGTACCTACAAGCACTCACAAGCACCTAAAAGTACCCGGGGCAAGTACCTACAAGCACCCGGAGCAAGTACTTACAAGCACCCGGAGCAAGTACGTACAAGCACCCGGAGCAAGTACGTACAAGCACCCGGAGCAAGTACCTACAAGCACCCGGAGCAAGTACCTACAAGCACCCTGAGCAAGTACCTACAAGCACCCGGAGCAAGTACCTACAAGCACCCGGAGCAAGTACCTACAAGCACCCTGGGCAAGTACCTTTAAGCACCCACAAGTACCTACAAGCACCCACAAGTACCTTCAAGCACCCAAAAGTACCTACAAGTACCCACAAGTACCTACAAGTACCCACAAGTACCTACAATTACCCACAAGTAGCTACAAGCACCCACAAGTACCTACAAACACCCACAAGAACCCACAAGTACCCACAAGAACCCACAAGTACCTACAAGCACCCACAAGTACCTACAAGCACCCACAAGCACCCACAAGTACTCATAATCACCTACCCACAAGTACCGACAAGCACCTACAAGTACCCACAAGCACCCAAAAGCACCTACAAGTACCCACAAGCACCCAAAAGCACCTACAAGTACCCGTATCTCTAATATAACCAGAGTTTCGAGCTTTCAAAAATTAGTGTAATGTTAATCCTATGGAGGAGGCAAAGTACCTACAAGCACCTGGGGCAAGTACCTACAAGCACCCGGAGCAAGTACCTACAAGCACCCGGAGCAAGTACCTACAAGCACCCGGAGCAAGTACCTACAAGCACCCGGAGCAAGTACCTACAAGCACCCTGAGCAAGTACCTACAAGCTCCCTGAGCAAGTACCTACAAGCCCCCGGAGCATTCGACTGACATTTTCGACTCGAAATTACCCAAAGAACATAGCCCTTAATTTCAGACAGATCTTTCAGAAACACACTGTGTAAGACTTGGTAATTAAGGTTTGTTACATTTCAGTTCTTTTCTTTCGCAAATGAAAAACAAATGCATTACGAGCGCAACGTTGAAGAAATGGAATTTGTAAGGCGAATCTTTAATTTTGAATGGTATGTAAAATAATGTGTTTATATTACGAAATATTTCAATATACGTCAAAACCGAAATTTCTTCTAGTATAAGAAAAAACATAATTGTTTTGCGAACTAACGCCCATAAATTCACGTTGGTAAGTAGGAAAATCTTACTTTTAAAGTATTCGGTGGTTCGTGCCCAATTTTGAGACTTAAAGGCCGACTTCCATTGAAAAAGTTCTAGCGAACTGAAAACCGAGCATCGAGACTATGGAACGACCGTGCCTATTTTCGAAGGCCCGCTGGGTCAAACGTTGGAAGGGTTCTAGCTACCTGAAAGCCGTGCAATGTGGTTTTAGCGAACTGAAGATACACAATAGAGAATTTCCTTCAGGTCAAAGCAAAAATTCGTGAGGAAATAAATTTAAAAGGATTTCTATTGTTCATCTTCAGTTCGCTAGAACCACATTGCGCGGCTTTCAGTTAGCGAGAACCCTTCCATCTTTTACCCCAGCAGGGATTCGAAAATCGGCACGGTCGCTCCATTGTTAGTCTCAATGCTGGGATGCTATTCTCTAAAAATCGAAAATCATTCGGATCACTCCGAATACTTATGATTCGGTTCGGGCTCATTCGGAGTGGACCGAAAAAACCGTATTCTCTAACCCCAATCCTTATCGTCATTCGGATACTTCGAAAATTTTCTCTCAATCCAAATGGACGTCACTTCCTCTTAAGCCACGTGGTACTTTTTGACGCCCACTTTTTCTTTATTGGACAATTTTATTTGGCGCTCTTTCAAATTGTAGGGATGGAAACTTTGGTTTTTCCCAAGGAATGGAAATTTTGGGAAATGGTCTTTGTATTGGGAACACATTCAATGCAAAGCAAATTTTCTATTTTTCGATTTCTTTTCTTAAGATAGAAATAAGTGCTTTTTTTCCTTATTTATTTATTTATTTATTTTTGATTAAAAAATTATTTATTCTTAAATTGCTTCATAATATTCTTTTAAAATGGGTATTAAAAAACACGCTAAACAACAGTTAATATACGTCGAATTTTGAATGAAACTTAGCGCAAGTTTTAGTAGGGTTAAATATGAGGCAATGAGAAACTAGAATAACCACGTTAATTAATCGCTATTATAATCCAATTGTGTGGATCTCATGAGATTATGATAAATTCATCAATGTAGATCATTAGGCCCCCTATCAATGGTTACACACCTACCAAAATTTAATAATTTAAATAGATGCTAAACGAAATAACCAAATTTAATCTAGCAATTATTAATAATTGATGCAAGTGGTCAGAAATAGGTGGCTCTAACTTACAAGCCCCGGTCGAAAACGTATTAAAATGAACAATTAAATCTGTGTTAAGTAATTGGATGTCGCGAAATTATCCCTTAAATGTAGGATAAATTCAACGACTTTTTTACCTTTAAATCTACCAAAAAGCCGTCGATCTACCTTGTAGATTTCGCCAAGGCCCGCCAAGGCCTAAAGCCATTTCCCGCTTTAACCTAAAAATTTGCCCACGCTTGATTTTAAGTCTCGAAAAACCCTTTGAACTCGAAAATCGCGACGGCCAATGCGATTACCATGTTCAAATCGCAAACGATGAAGCTTGAGTTGAAAAAACAAAGCAGCCATACTAAACAAAAATATGAACCGCAGCCAAGGTGCCAGCAAAAAGGAACGGGGAAAAATACTAGAAAACACCGGCGAAAGTTCATGGAGGGAAGAGAGGCGGTAAAAACTCCGAATGCCCGATTCGGCCGTCTCTTACGGCCGCCGAATGATTCGAAGAGGTTATCACCGTATGATTATGATAAGGTGCTTACAGAATACGTTTTATTTTCATTCGGAGAAATTGACTCCGAATGAAAAGATTCGGATCGAAATTCCTCCAAAAGGACCTTAGGGAATAGCCTCCCTGGGTTTTCAGTTCGCTAGAACTCTTTTCGATGGAAGTCGGCCTTTAAATTCAAAATTTCTCTAACTAAGATTCACGCGTCACAAATGCTCTGGCCAGATAAGGTTCTGATTAAATCGTTTTGTAGTTCTTATTTTAAATTTACTTCTTTGGTGAAGATTTAAAGAAACGATATTTGCCTTAAAAAGGCTCTTGCCAAAGGCTGCATAGACCTTGAATCCGTTTTTGGTATAATTAAATGTTTATTGTCCATTAACAGGCATTTTATGATTTCGATTTTAGAGTCGTGGCCTGGAAGGTCGATACTATTTGGTGATGGCTCCGCTCCCTCTAAACACGTACTTAAATAACGCAAACATTACTGCCCGTGGGTTGTGGAAATTTTCTGACTCGTTTATCATGTCCAGGCCAATACCCGTTCTGACTAAATCATTCACCTTTTTAAACATTGATTTAATCGTAAGTACAACAAACGTAATCTTCAAGAACATGGGAACTAATTTCTTTCATTTTGCAGACAATAATTTGCCTCTTTCTGAGCATCGTCGTAACATCAATTCTATTAACGCGAAACGAGTCAATTTCTTCAATAAACGTTTCGCGTCGGGAGAGCACCATTCACAAGTTTTTTGGAACTCTTTGGAACGTCGCTTTCCTCATCTTACTAGAACGTAATATTCAAAGTTATTCTAAAAGTAGACCTACAGAGTGGCTAAATTAAAAATTCCAAATATATCGCGTAGCTTATCCAGTCATCCCTAGAACAATGTCCTCGAAATTCATATTGATATCGTGGCTGACTGGATTGACATTCTTTCTCATCGAGATGGGATGTCACTTACGATCAGAATTTTGCGAAACGAACTACATTTTCCTGAACACCATTGACGATCTTGCTCGTTACAACGTCACCCCTAACTTTGTAGCCGCCGAACACTTGCGTGATCACATAAAGGATCCGACACGAGATGTAAGTGCCGATTTGACACAGAGATTTATAGTTTTTAATGAGACAGTGTAAAAGTAACCACCCAAAACAAGAAAACATTGAAGGGACACCGATGAAACTTCGAGATGAGGTCGAGTACTCAAGTTAACTCGCGACGCTTGAGACATGATAAAAGATTGTGACAGATCGCTTCGGCTTCTATGTTTAATTGCTCAAATTGACTTCAGTTTTGTGGTATATATTACAGAATGAAAGGGACAGAAGAATCTTAAAATGGTTGGACAATGATTCGAAAACTTGGATGACTATAAACATTTTCTCCTTCTATATTAACGGCAATTTACTTTACAAGTTATGGACAGCGGAAAGGCCAAATGCACTCATCGCGAGTGGCCTCAAAGTTTATAAGTCGTTACTTGATAAAAACAAGGTCCGCAATAATGACGTATTAAAGATCAAGGATATGAGTTTCTATTCGTCAAAAACTCGCTCGGAATATTTGTATTACGGAATACCTAATTCGATAGCGAAAGAGGACCCGATTTTCAGCGAGTATATCACACTGGCGTAAGATTAACTCTTTTCTAAACCTTTCCGTGTCCGAAGGGTCCGAAATTTACTCGAAATCCCGTATGCTTTTCACAAAACTCCGAAATCTTTGGTGAAATCCCGAAATCTTTGGCGAAATCACGAAATCCCGTACGCTCTCTTGGGAATGTCGGACCCCTCGCCTGTGTCTGCGAGGAAGGAACCATAAGTGTTTTCTACATTTTCTAGATTTCAAATATTATTTGAAACCGAGGCTTTGGCTTACCTAGAAATAGCATCCAAAATACTAGAGGAAAAATTAAAATGGATAAAACCACCAAAAATCCTTGAGGCCCTGAATTTTGTGGCTTTGGAATCCCCCTTTAAGATGTTCATTTACGGAATGGTCCTTTCAGTTGGCGTCCTCCTTTTTGAACTAATAACGAAACTCGCGCTTTTAATGACAAGTCGAAAAAGAAACCTATCAAAAGGCGGACCCTAACACTGGATCCTTAAATTCAAAATACTCTGAAACAACTTGGCATGCATTTAGAAAGTCAAGCAAGGTGTTTAACTAAGTTTCGTACATTTTACTTACTGTCAATTATAAAACTAAATATTAACTTAAGCTTTTTGTAACTGTTCATTCCCGCAATCTTTTTTAGTCGTTTAAACTCACTGTATTTATGAACTGCTAAAGCTGTGCTTCTTGTGTTTGACAAATTGTTTTTTGGTTGTTCAAGTGAAAGGGTCACTAATGAAGGTAACAGCAACTTGTCAGAAGATGACGTGTGGAAAGATCACTTATTTGGCAAAATTAAATTAACAGTAGCAACAAGCGAGTAGAAGGGAATATTTTGCTTTCAGCGGCAATTTTGTTTACAGGATCTTACCCTAAAACCATTCTACGAATGTTAAATTTCATTGGTGTGCAAACGTGTTCTTATAGAACCTATTTCCGCAATCAGTCCAGTTACTTGTTTCCGGCAGTTGAGCGGGTATGGGATAATGAAGAAAAACGTATGTTTGAAAAATTCCGTGGAAAGAAATTAATACTCGCTGGTGATGGTCCCTCAGATTCTCCTGGTTTCTCAGCCAAATATGCGAGCTATACTATTGTTGAAACATCTGAAAACAAAGTAATCCATTTTTCCTTGGTGCAATCAAATGAAGTTGGAGGGAGCTCCTATATGGAAAAAGAAGGTCTTATTCGTTGTTTGGAATTCCTTAAAAAAGACTTTTCAATCAGTCACATTATTACAGATCGTCATGTTCAAATTAGATCATATTTAAAAAAGTGCCATCCAGATATAATCCACCTGTTTGATTGTGGGCACATTAGTAAAGGATTTGCAAGTAAATTGAAAACGCTAGGAAAGAAGAAAAAGTATTCAATTCTTGGAGAATGGGCTAACAGTATAGCTAATCACATTTATTAGTTAGCTTCTACAAGTGATGGAGAACCAGAGATTACGGTTGCAAAATGGCTATCCATGCTTAATCATATTCTGGATATCCATGTGGGCCATGATGGCCCTTTTGGCTGTTGCGAACATGTGGAACTTGAGGGACCTCCTCGAAAGTGGCTGGTTAGAGAAACGGATTCCTTTATTGAATTGGAAAAAAATGACATTGAGGCCTGTACGAGATGTGAGGCAGCTTTCACCTTACGAACCGACTTCTAGTGCAGGAATTTTCCACAGCGTTATAAACCATTTTGCTCCTAAATCTACGCACTATTTTCTTCGTGGGATGAATGCTCGACTTATAACAGCTGCTTTGCATTTTAATCAAAATAGTAATAAAAAGCAAGCTAGAAAGGCGGATGGTAGTCTAAGGTACAAACTTGTATATCCCAAAGTAAAAGCGGGCGAGCACAGTTTAAAAAAAATTATAGAGGAAAGTACATATGCATATTTAGAACAATTGATGGCGGAACTACATAGAGTATTAGAAGATGTTTCAAGTTATGAAGAAGGAAAAAAAATAACTTCTAAATCCCTTTTAAACCTTGCATCTTCCTACAAACGACCTACAATGGAAGATGCAATTAAAAGTTTTCAGTCCAGATACGCAAAAGGAAACTAAAAGTATCAACGTTCGAATTTACGTTGATTAGTATTATTTAAACGTGTTTAAATGGCATTGCGTTAGACAATGGAGGAGTTTAGTGGATTTTAAGTATAGTTTTTCCACTTTAGTGATGTTTAAATGTCCGAAAATTTTGAAAGAGCATTATAAGATTAATTTAAACTTGTTTAAGTCGTTAATTAGCTTTAATTTTGTTTTGTTTCGAAAAATGCCGAAAATAAACACACTACTGTACCGTGTTTCGCAGGCTTTTTTGTTGAGAGAATACGTTTTAATTACTTTGATTTGTAATATTTAAACGTATTTAAATGGTCTTGCGTTATTATATTTGTTAAGTTTAGGTTCTCACGGGTTGTAACAGGACTCACTCAAGTTAAAACAATTAGTTAAAATAAACATCAGTACTTTATTCAGGTTAAAATCATACGGCAATCCCTAAATTACCGCCAACTTGGAATCTGCCGAAAATTGCCGAAAGTAAAATAGTACTTTTCCCACTATGCGTCGTCTGCTAGAAAACACCCTTTGGCTAGATTGACTTGGCTTTCGACTTAGGCGGTAAAATAGAGTAGTAATTCGGCAAATCAAAAGACTAGGCGGTAAAATCCAAATAACCATGATTAAAGCTAAATAACGACTTTATTTGAATATAATAACGCAAGACCATTTAAATACGTTTAAATATTACAAATCAATGTAATTAAAACGTTTTCTCTCAACAAAAAAGCCTGCGAAATAGTGGCGGTACAGTAGTGTGTTTATTTTCGGCAATTTTCGAAACGAAACAAAATTAAAGCTAATTAACGACTTAAACAAGTTAAAATTAATCTTATAATGCTCTTTCAAAATTTTCGGACATTTAAACATCACTTAAGTGGAAAAACTATTCTTAAAATGCACTAAACTCCTTCATTGTCGAAAACAATGCCATTTAAACACGTTTAAGTAATACTAATCAACGTAAATTCGAACGTTTACTCTCATAAAATAACAGCGCAAAAACTTAGCGGTAAAATTGTCTCTTCATTTTCGGCATTTTCCAAAAGAAAGAAAGAAAAAACACTAATTAAAACTTCTACTGGTTCTATCCAACCATTTAACGGAAAAAATTTTAATTTCGGCAATTTCCAGAAAAGCCCTAATAAAAGCTAACTAACTAATTGTTTTCAAATACCAAATCGTTTTGCTAGTTGTACCGAACCACGTAGCACATAAATTGACAACAATGACCATTAAAATAATTTTACAATTAACTTTAATCATTCTCGGCGTATTAATATTCTAATTTAAACATCAATTCAGTAGAGAATTCGCTTAATACCGATTAAGTTTCATCATCGTCTAATGCAAATGCCTTTACACACCTTTAATCATTAATTACCAAAGTTAATTATACTTAAATGACTTCGTTACGATTTATCTCATTCAAATAACCCGCTACAAAAACATGGCTGTCCAAACCAGGCGGTAATTTAGTGTATGTACGCTTTCGGCACTTTACAAAAATCACGTCAATTGCCTACTCTAGAGCCTAGATGGCAATCCCATCCCCATCGCCGTGAAACAGATCGATAGAAAAATGGCTGTCCTAACCAGGCGGTAATTTAGTGTATGGACACTTTCGGCACTTTACAAAAATCACGTCAGTTGCCTACTCTACAGCCTAGATGGCAACCCTATCGCCGTGAAACAGATCGATAGAAAAATGGCTGTCCAAAACCAGGCGGTAAATTAGTGTATGGACACTTCGGCATTTTACAAAAATCACGTCAGTTGCCTACTCTACAGCCTAGATGGCAACCCTATCGCCGTGAAACAGATCGAAAGAAAAATGGCTGTCCTAACCAGGCGGTAAATTAGTGTATGGACACTTCGGCATTTTACAAAAATCACGTCAGTTGCCTACTCTACAGCCTAGATGGCAACCCTATCGCCGTGAAACAGATCGAAAGAAAAATGGCTGTCCTAACCAGGCGGTAATTTAGTGTATGGACACTTTCGGCATTTTACAAAAATCACGTCAGTTGCCTACTCTAGAGCCTAGATGGCAACCCCATCCCCATCGCCGTGAAACAAATCAATAGAAAAATGGCTGTCCAAAACCAGGCGGTAAATTAGTGTATGGACACTTCGGCATTTTACAAAATTCACGTCAGTTGCCTACTCTAGAGCCTAGATGGCAACCCCATCCCCATCGCCGTGAAACAAATCAATAGAAAAATGGCTGTCCAAAACCAGGCGGTAAATTAGTGTATGGACACTTTGGCACTTTACAAAAATCACGTCAGTTGCCTACTCTACAGCCTAGATGGCAACCCTATCGCCGTGAAACAGATCGATAGAAAAATGGCTGTCCTAACCAGGCGGTAAATTAGTGTATGGACACTTTGGCACTTTACAAAAATCACGTCAGTTGCCTACTCTACAGCCTAGATGGCAACCCTATCGCCGTGAAACAGATCGATAGAAAAATGGCTGTCCTAACCAGGCGGTAAATTAGTGTATGGACACTTTCGGCAATTTCCAGAAAAACCCTATTTAAAAGTAACAAACTAATTAAATAAATAGTTTTCGAATACCAAATCGTTTTGATAGTTGTACCGAACCACGCAGCGAATAAATTGACAACAATGACCATTAAAATAATTTTACAATTAACTTTAATCTTTCTCGGCGTATTAATATTCCAATTTAAACATCAATTCAGTAGAGAATTCGCTTAATACCGATTAAGTTTCATCATCGTCTAATGCAAATGCCTTTACACACCTTTAATCATTAATTACCAAAGTTAATTATACTTAAATGACTTCGTTACGATAAATCTCATTCAAATAACCCGCTACAAAAACATGGCTGTCCAAACCAGGCGGTAATTTAGTGTATGTACGCTTTCGGCACTTTACATAAATCACGTCAATTGCCTACTCTAGAGCCTAGATGGCAACCCCATCCCCATCGCCGTGAAACAGATCGATAGAAAAATGGCTGTCCTAACCAGGCGGTAATTTAGTGTATGGACACTTTCGGCACTTTACAAAATTCACGTCAGTTGCCTACTCTAGAGCCTAGATGGCAACCCTATCGCCGTGAAACAGATCGATAGAAAAATGGCTGTCCAAAACCAGGCGGTAAAATAGTGTATGGACACTTCGGCATTTTACAAAAATCACGTCAGTTGCCTACTCTACAGCCTAGATGGCAACCCTATCGCCGTGAAACAGATCGATAGAAAAATGGCTGTCCTAACCAGGCGGTAAATTAGTGTATGGACACTTTCGGCAATTTCCAGAAAAACCCTATTTAAAAGTAACAAACTAATTAAATAAATAGTTTTCGAATACCAAATCGTTTTGCTAGTTGTACCGAACCACGTAGCACATAAATTGACAACAATGACCATTAAAATAATTTTACAATTAAATTTAATCATTCTCGGCGTATTAATATTCCAATTTAAATATCAATTCAGTAGAGAATTCGCTTAAGACCGATTAAGTTTCATCATCGTCTAATGCAAATGACTTTACACACCTTTAATCATTAATTACCAAAGTTAATTATACTTAAATGACTTCGCTACGATTTATCTCATTCAAATAACCCGCTACAAAAACATGGCTGTGTAAGGACACAAAGAGAGTATAGGGGAGGAGTGGAAAGAGAGGAAAATCTTGTTGCTCTTTTCTACCGCGCATCCTCAATGCGCAGTACCGAGGCATTTCCGTTTGAGACATTAACATTAAATAGTATCGTAGGTGGCACGACTGAGCCGGAAACTCCCTCGTACCACTAGTATAATTTAGGGGCAACGTTGTAATTTAGCCTTGTGAAGCGGGGGAGCTTCCACTCCTTGCCTATACTCTCTTTGGCAGCTCACTGCTCATAGTGATCGGATAGTGCTCAGCCTCAGCATACCCGAATTTTTTCCATCGTTTGATGAAATTGATGATTTGATGTTGAGATTAAGTTTCTGGTAGTTATGCTTAATTTTATTTAAGTATTATGCTTTTAATGATATGTATGGTGCCTAGACAGTAATATAAACAGTTCTTTCTTTGACAAGTTGATTTTGTGTCTGATTAGTTTGTTCAACTTTTTGTTGAAAAATTTTTATCATTAGGCCTTTGCCGTATTTGATTAATTGAAGTTTAACTTTAACTACACATTTTGTAGTTTTGAAATCATTATGCCATTTGGCTATTATATGATTTATTAAATTATACTTGGCACTGCTTAGTGCAGGTTTTAAGTTATAAGCCATTTGGCTACATTAATTGCAAATTTAAGTTTTAAGCCATTTGGCTACATTAATTGCAAATTTAAGTTTTAAGCCATTTGGCTACATTAATTGCAAATTTAAGTTTTAAGCCATTTGGCTACATTAATTGCAAATTTAAGTTTTAAGCCATTTGGCTAAACAGTGCAATTTTAAATTTATAACTTGTGCAATTTTAAATTTATAAGCCATTTGGCTAAGTATACAAGAACTTCTTTGTACTAAAGTTAAAATTTTTAATAAGTAACTTTAAAGACTTTATTTTGCACATTGCAATTTGTCATTGGTAAAGTGAAATTTTCAAGTTGCGTTAAAAGCCATTTGGTTAATTAAACGTAAGAAATTATTCCTTGTAGCTTGGCACTATACTTTGGTGAAATTTTAAACCGACATAATCATGAATTCAGAAAGTGATTTCCATGATTTGTCTGTTGATGACACTGGTGACGAATATTTTCCATCTAATGATGATTATGACAGTGACTTAGCTTTGGAAAAGGGTAGGAAAGAGACTATACCTTCTAGTAATATTGATGAAACTTGTACGTCATTTAATGGTAGTGAGGATAACTATGTTAATTAAAAAAAAGCAGGAAAGCAGGATTCAATAGTTGGTGATACTATGCCAGAAAGCGATGTTGAACCTATCGTGAGTGAATCGCTTTCTTGGAAATCTAATATTACCCAAACACTCGATATTAAACAAGTGTTCAATGTTTTGAATAAAGTTAGAGAGGGTAAGTTTGAGGATAATGTCTTAAAATATAGTCCAAAAAATGGAATAAAAGGGGGCGATGTTTTCATTTTATCCACAAATGATGATTTCAAAAGAAAAGACCTTTTCAATGATGGTATGCGTTGGGAAAGTCAAAAGACTTGTACAAACAAAAAACTCCCAATTACAAAACGAACGTTTAATATTAGGACTGAAAATTCTGCTAAGGGGTCTATTGAGTTTCAGAGACACGTCTACATTTTTGATTGTAGTAGCTCGCCTTACCCTGTTTTAATACATTACAAAGGTAACGAAAAATTATGGAAGGATAGAGCGCATGGAAATACAAAAAAAAAATAAGAAACGCCCATGGTTTCCAACAAACTATTCCACATTGAAAAACATTCAGTCTAAAAGTACAAAAGAAACTGCACCCAAAGAATTGTATCAGGAAACCTTAATTGATGTTAACAAACAATTAAAGGAAGTAAACTCCTATATATGCCAACCAAATGTGCTAGAAATAGAACCACGCGCATTGCCAAGGAACACTAAACAAATTGAAAATGCAAAATACCTGGCGAAGAAACAGGAGATAATATGCATGGATTCTGTTTATGCTGTTATTGCATTGAAAGAGGGTAAATATAGACATGTTATACGAGAAATTGACCTTGAAAGAGATCTTTCAATAGTGTTTGGTGATCCCGAAGCAGTAAAATTGGGCCAACGTCTTCTAAAACAATGTTTAAATCATGAAATTATGGAGCAGTCTATCAATTGCGATACAACATTTAAACTTGGCAATTTCTACGTGACTACTGTTGTCATGAGAAACACCGAAATAGTAAATGACCCATTGATCCCTGTAATGTATTTGTTACACCAAAACAAATTTGGGATTGTACACGCGAAGTTTTGGAGAAATTTAGTTTTAGAACTAAAATATGACGAACTGGGAAAGAATTGTCCTATTGTAACAGATCGTGAAAGAGGAATTATTGATGCAATCAAAAATAGTTGTGTTACAGCCTCTGAAAACCTATTATTTTGCCACAACCACATCATTGATGATGTGACTTATTGGTTTCGTCGTAATGGGGGTGATAATGTGGATATCCAAGGCTGCAATTACCATATGCATGAGCTACTAAAATGCGAGACTATTGATTCATTTGATGAACTTTATGATGAGTTTCGTAAAAAATGGACCGAAAAATTTCGAGAATATGTCGATAGAAGCTTAATGGAAGACATTAGAAATCATGCTATTGCAGCTCAATATTTGCGATTCGCCGCGTTTCAAGAGAAGATTCCAACAAACAATCTTAGTGAATCGTTTTATAAACAATTAAAGGACAAAACAAAGAACTTGGAAGTCAATTTCGATGAAGCTGTGTTGATTTTTACTTTATTACAGCAGTTTTATTTGTTTGAATTTAATAGAACATACAAAAACCAGGGTAATTATCACTTGAAAGAAAGTCTTGAGGTTGAAGTTTTAAATCTTCATCTAAATGTTGATATACCCCCAATTTCGGATATAGTGCAATCGGTGAAATCTGGGTTATATTCTGGTTCTGGAGACGACCCCCCTCTGTTTCCAAAAAAGGCAGAATGCAGATTATCATTCAAAATGTTGGCTGAAATGAGTGTCGAAAATGGATTAATTGAGTTTTGCCCTCATTTACATGTATTTAAGGTTAGAAACCCTTTTCATGAAAGCCGAGCTTACCTTGTAAACGCTAGAGATGTGCAGAGAGAGTGCTCTTGCAAATACGCAAAAGGACAATGCTCCCATCTCTTAGCGGTCAAAATGGTTTGTGAGAAAGCTACTCCTATTGCGAAAAATCCAGTTTATTCGCTGTTCGATAGTTACAAGGTATCTACTACAGGTAAAAGAGGTCGTAAAGGAAATTTTCCTGACCTCGTAGATTACACTGTTTTGGACGCCCCTGACTCGATAAACGCCAGAAGTCAAATTAAGTCTTTGCCTCGTCAATGTTCGAATGAAGATATATCACACTCTGGGATTGATGATCGCATATCTGCTGGAAACGTGGAAGTCTGCAAAACCAAAGATATGAGCATTTTGAATTCAATCAAAAATGTCTCGTTTACTAAATCTAAAAAAATGAATTTAAATTCTAAAGCAGATAGTGAATTAAAAAGTTTAACTATTAAGACAAGGAAAAATATAATTCCTTTATCCCCAGGCTTAAGCTCGTCAGAAAACCTAGTTGAAACACATATGAAAAATAAGGTTGTTGAACCAGCTAGAAGTAAGGGCCATAAACGGGTCTTTACAAAGAGTGATGAAAATGAAGAGCCAGATTGGGGTCCCCAAAATTTTTGCCGTGATGATCTAAGGTATAAAGAAATGATAAAGAGTAAGACTTTTCAATGTCTAAGGCCAGAAACACCCATCGAGACACCAGTTTTGGAGAGCGCTTTTAAAAAAATTTTGCTGCTTGGAAATAGGTCTGACACATATTTTGTCAGTACTTCTAATTACTTTCTTTCACAAGGCAGCACAGCTGTATCGATGGACTTTTTAGATGAGACCTCAAAATGCCCAAAAATTTTGGCAATCTTTTTAATTCCATCTTGCGAAATTGAAAATCATTTCATGCTTGGCATAGCGTTTAAACAATTCAAGAAAATAACTATTTTGGATCCTTCCCGAGACGTCTTTGATCTTAACTTGCAAGAAGAATTTGAAACACTTGGTGCTATTTCAAAAGTAGCATTTCATTTGCGACGTCCAAAATGGGAGAAGCGAGTGTATAATGGCTTTCCAAAAACTACAAATTCATTTGATTTTGGGTTGTATTGTCTTTTGTATGCATACCTTGCCACCAATAAGATACATACTGGACAAGATGCAAAGTTTGACAGCAAAGTGTTACGAAAATGGGTATTATTTTTACTAAGCCCATCTGAAATTCAAAAAAATTCAGGTGTAAAGAGTGTAAAAGAACGTAGGAGAATAAATCAATCTAGGTTGGAAAATGTTCCAAGGAAAAAAAGCAAAAACGATGCCCCTATCGACCCTACCGTTGAAAATGTGAGGTCTGGAATCCAAAAAACTACTGATCTTGTTGGTTGTTTAAGAACAGAATTTGATTTTGACCATTTCGAATGTGACAGATCTTGCGAGAAAGAAATTAACACGCTGTTGAAATATAGTACTCTAAGGCCTGGACAGAAAATAGTTTTTTTCCTTTTGGACGAAGCTATTAATGCTCTCGTGAAAGTTTTGGAAATGGACGCTGTTTTTTGGTTGTTCCTGTTGGTGTTTACCAATTCATGTTTATTGAAGACGAAGGTGAAAGCAAATTGCAGGTGCAACGTTTTTTCCAAAGATGTCACCGTGCTTTTATAGGCCTAAATGACCGCGATTTAATCATGGTTATTCCACGAGATGTGGGCTCGTCGGATCATTGGCTTCTTGGTGTTATCCGTAAAAATGGTAAGATTACAGTTTTTGATTCTTTGAGAACGTCGCTAGAAGTGCTAAACAATCACAAGGCGAAAATGATTGAGTTGGCGAATTTACATTTCAACAACCAAATACGGGAAGAAAATTTTGAATTGGAATATGTCACTGAAACAATCCCTAAACAGTCCAACAGTTTTGATTGCGGCATTTACGCAGTTTCAAATGCGTTTAATATTTTGAAAAATAAGGACCGAAAAGACTGGAAGATGAATTTGGATAGTTTGCAAGGCCGTAAGTGGATTTACCATTTGGTAAAAAAATATGAAGAAGGCACTCGTTCATACGAAGAGTTAAAAGAGATGGGTCTGTTCGGGTAAATTATTTAATTAAATTTTTTTAACACCTTTGAAGACTATACACAGCCATTATTCAACACGTAATGAAATAATTTTTCAGTACTTTAAATAAGTGAATAAATGAAACAGTAGATCATGTACATTTTAAATTAGAAAAACGCTGGTTAATTTTAAGTGATAAATATATACATCAACTGATTAAATAGAAACACTAAGACTATGTTTTTAAAAGTCGCGAAGTTGTTTCAGTGATAGAAATTATTTTCTTGTTAGCTTTGAAAAGTCTAGATACGACGCTTTGCCACTTGAAACTCTTGCGTTTCACAATATTTAAAAAGTAATTTTTGATAGCTACTGATTCATTTCCTGTTTCATAAGATAGATAAATATACTTCCTAGTTAGGAAAAAAAGACATTTTTTAAATGCTTTCACAATTTCGTATTCAGAAATTCTGAATAGGTCTTGAAAAATGTTTTATGTATTCTATAACTAAAGATTGTACAATAATTTCTATAAAAACCCAAAATAAGTTTAAAAAAATCCTGTTTCTAAATCAAGTGAAACCGGTCTACTGGTGGGTATTCTTGCTACCTATATTCGATTCAGTCAACTGACCCTCAGGTAATAGAGCTATAAGAGTGGGAATAATAAACACCGCAGATGCACCTGTTTACTTCCTGTTAAGTAAATCTATTACCTATTGGTTTGTATATGAATTTGAATGAGCTGAAGTAGAATTAGAGTTTTACAGAGAAAACTTTCTTTATGAAGCTCTACTTCTTTCTTCTAAGGTTGGGTTATGCCTTGGAGTAGAGAAATTTACATTCTACTTCAAGTTTCTAGTATAACTCTCCCAGCTCTGTTAGCAAGATTGTCCTGCCCAGTACTGATGAGCCTCAAATAAGGTGAAACCGGGATCTATTTATAATCGTTTATGCAATCGAGATTGTACCACGTAAAAAACTCAAATTGCCCTCTGATTGCTTTCAGAGTGGTAAATAAAAAACGTCGTAGGTGTTAGCTTCTATTAGATGAAGGCTAGAACGTGCGAATGTGCGATATCGTAACGAATCTACTAAAGCAGGGATAGATTTAATTTTGAAGTAGGAATGGAGAACGGTTAGTGTTTACTTCAGTCCGACTCATAGCCCAGTAAAGAGTCCCTCCCTCCAACACGTTGGGAAAAGTTTAAATTATATTATTGGCTCACATAAACAACGTTTTTATGACGTTGCTGACGGGTATGGCGAAAAATACATCATTTTTTTTTTTTGGATTTCAGTAAATCTTTCTATTCTATTCCCCATAGCGCCCTCCTATCGGCCCTCTACGATGCTGGTGTCGTGGGCGGTGCTCTCAACTGGCTTTCCCAATACCTCACTGGCCGCAAGCACGGAATCACGACTAATTGGCAGTGCATTGAAAAAGGGTCCCACAGGGCTCCATTTTAGGACCATTACTTTTCAATGTGCTCATTAACTCTATGCCTTCAGTTGTTGCAAGCTCTTCCTTAGTCCTATTTGCTGACGATGCCAAACTCTACCATCTCATCCATAATTCAGCTGACAGCGCAGCCCTCCAACGCGACCTCGACGAGGTTGTCCATTGGGGTAGGGTTGACGGGCTAACATTTAACATTGCGAAATGCAAGGTTCTCCACCTTGGCCGTAAAAATCCACTATTTGATTATACGATTAATAATGAGGCCCTATCTATGTACACCTGCGAACGTGATCTGGGAGTCCTTATAGACACCCTGCTTAAAATGTCAGCCCACTGCTCAAAGGTAGCTAAACGGGTGCGGAGCATCACGGGCATCCCTTACCGAAAAAAGCCTCTAAAAAACGTCTTCATCCCAACCTAAGACGTTTTTTAGAGGTGGTATTTTCGGTAAGGCATGATACGACGTAACATTCATTTCCGCTCCTTACCCCTAATACAAACGCTCTATTCTTCCCTTGTTCTCCCTATATTCGACTTTTGCTCCCCAATTTGGTCACCCCACCTCTCTACCGACCTTCACACATTACAATTGGCTCAAAATGCGTACTGGAAGCTCCGCAATCAAATCTGTAATCGCCCAGCCACGCTTAGGCTCTCATTACTACACCTTGACCCTGTCCCCACCCGCCTCAAAATTAATGATCTCTGCCTCGTTCATGAATTTATTCATGGTCACCTTGCCTCCGCCTTCTCCGACTGTTTTACCCGTAATTCAACCACTCGTACCCGTGGTCACTCTCATAAATTTTTTAAGCCTAGGGCTCTAACTACATATCGTCGAACTCATTTTACTACTGCGGTCATCGATGACTGTAACTCTTTACCCCCCCCCCCCGATCTCGTTATTATTACCAATAAGTAATTATCCGAGTATTTTAAGTCTACACCTTAGCTAGAAACTAGATCGTTTGTTTCGTCATATAGCAGGCCCCTCCATTCCAGTTGTATTTTTACTTAATTGTTTTCTCTATATATATTCTGTTATCTCTCATAGGAAACGCATATTATTATCGCTGCTCATGCTTAAACCACTCAGCTGGCTCTGTGGGATATTGTATTGTATAAAATAAATAAGATAACTCTGTCGCTATGACCCGCCTCTTCTTTCATACCCCCGCCCCCTTCCCGGGGTAGGTGGTCCGGGACTTGGACGGGTGCCCAGATTACTCTGTTCTCCATTGCTACTTAAAAAAATAAATCTATCCCTGCTAAAGCATAACTGTGTCGATTCTTTGGGATGTCGCCAAAGATAATTTAAGTCAAATATTGTATTATAGATATTTCGGTAAACATAGGTCATGCATTATAGATCAAAGGCTTTCGTTTTTGTATTTTATTGGAAAAAATGTTCAAAAAATTAATAATAAAGGCTTTTTTGGCATGCAATCTTTACGAATCGATTCTTCTTTACAAAGATGTAGAAAATTTAATGATATGGTACTGTCCTTTTAACCGATGAAAGCGTAAGCATGAGTTTGAAACATTTAAATATACCGCGAACACACTAACCCTATGTACGTGGGGTCACGTGATGTTACGGCCAGCTTCACGGCGGCACCTACCTACTCCTAGATCTGGTAATTTTACTACTTCTTGTCTTGTGACTCTTGTCACTTTGTGGTATGCGATTTGCGAAGTTGTGAACTTTCTATAGTGTACTCTTAATCATTGTTTTGTTAAAGTTGTGAAAAATTTATTACTTTTCTACCATTAATTATTGACCTAACTGATAGTTTTTATTACGTTGGCGAAATTCTTGGTACGTTTCAAAGAGTAAATTTTGAAGTTGTTGAACCAAGGCTTACGTCTTGATCAACAGAGAACAGAGTAAACCTTGGGTCAGGAAGAGTCAGGATAAAAAAGGTTAAATCGCTACTTTTGCGAAATACTTGATATTCATATTTGATTAATCTAAATGCCACTTGAGCAAAAACAATAACATGATATGATCGCTACTTTTGCGAAATACTTGATATTCATATTTGATTAACCTAAATGCCACTTGAGCAAAAACAATAACATGATATGATCGCTACTTTTGCGAAATACTTGATATTCATATTTGATTAACCTAAATGCCACTTGAGCAAAAACAATAACATGATATGATCGCTACTTTTGCGAAATAATTTAAATCTAAAGGCCACTTGCTATTTAAATGCCACTTGAGCAAGAATAGTCACATGATAAATTCACTACTTTTGTGACATTTTTAAGTCGAAAAGGTTTATGAGATTGTAAACCAGAATTTGGTTTAGACTGATACTGATATGGCAACAAATATTAAATCAGGAAATGTCGAACGTTCCACATTTGACACAGGTGTCACAACTAGTATTGACCTAAATTATGCCTATGAAATTTTAACAAAAGTAAAAGATGGAACATTTAAGGGGAAAATGCTTGACAAGCTACCCTCTAAAGGCATAAAAGGCGGTGATGTTTTTG